>NC_057386.1:34745450-35045450 GCF_019320065.1 Cervus canadensis
ATGGAAGGGGAAGTCTTAACCACTGAACTGCCAGGGAAGTCCCTGGCTCCATCTCTCCTTTTTTTTTGCCTCAACTTGTTCAAAATGTGGGAGGGTACCATTTATCAGAAGTCCCTTCAAAGATCCTCAATCTTTGGACCAATGGGGAATTATTTTTTAAAAGACTGGAATTTAGACACTTTCCTGGCGGTCCAGTGGCTAAGACTCTGGGCTCCCAATGCAGGGCACCTGGGTTTAATCCCTGATCAGTGCACTGAGATCATACACGCAGCAACTAAGAGTTCTCATGTTGCAACTAAAGATCTCACATGCCGCAACTAAGACCCAAAGCAGCCAAATAAATAAATAAAAATGAATATTAAAAAAGATTGGAATTCAGAAAGCCAAATACACACATAGAATGGATCTGGGACAGTCAGAGCCTGTTATGACCTCGGACTTTTGTGTATGGGCAGGGCATTTTGACCTTGGTGATTTCTAGAAGCTTAGATCAGGGCAAATGGGTTTGTCTGTTTATTTGTTTGCTTTTACAGTTGTGTGGCATCTCTTAACAGTTCTGGAGTGGGCAGGAAGGTTGTGTCTCAGGCCAAGTGTTTTACTGACTTCCGAGGGTGACCTGATGCACGCAACAAACCCTGGAGACTCCAGCCCCCTGTAAGAATTGGTACCACCAACCCCTACCTGGGTTTTGAACAAGGTGAGCCAACAACGAATAAAGATGCAGGCTCACACGTCTTCTGTCTTTCCTCTGTCAGCCAGGCTGAAGGGTGTGACTTCCGGTCTGCTGGCTGGACTGAGGCAAGCCGTCCCCCTGCAGAGGGAGGAAAGTGCAGACCTACCCCCAGGGGCGAGCTCACTCCCAAGAGGACGAAGAGACAGAGACAGACCAGGTGGGAGCTCTGGAAAAGCCTTCCATGAGGAAACCAGGCCAGGGGAGAAGGCATTCCCTTCTGAGACTGTTCTTTGCGACAGGGATCCAGGAAGGGAGCATGAAGCTGGAAGATATCTATCTTCATAGATAGAACGTACGTTTTATTCTCTGAAAGTCGTGAATTCACCTGTCAGTGTGTTGCATTTGCTCAGTCTGGGGTATCCTGCTCAGACACCATCTTTTCTTTCCTCTGTATCCTCGCCAGGCAGGGAGGGGTCAGTAAGAGTCAGGAGGTGCCTGGTCCAGAGACACCTTAGGTGCGGAGATTTGCTGACCACCATGCCCTGAACTCATGGACTCACTGGCATGAAGCAGATTCTCTGTTATTTGCTTTGATAGTAGGACCCAAGTAAATAATTCAGCAGCATTTCTGCTCTTCCAGCATATCCGACTGCGACAATTAGTGTAGGTTCTGCTGGGATTGCCTTGTTTCCCATGTTCCTGACCTCTGACCCCAGTGAATTTAATTCTGCTCCTTTAATAATTTCTGAGAGTATAGAATCTGTTGAGCGAGCAGGTTCCCTCCTGCAGAAATCAACTTAAATCTTGAAGCTGCATGCTGCATATTCAAGAAGACCAAGCCCTGCTTTGTTTCAGGTGCAAACGAGAGAAGTTGCTCGGGATGCAGGCTGGGGGACCAGGCAAGCCTGCCTGGATGTCTGGGGCTGGGAGGGGGCAGGCTCTCCAGCACCCCTAGGATGAATAGCCTGCCTGGGATGCTTTTGGTTCCAGGACAGGCTCACTTGCTAAGTCCCTGCAAGGGACAGAACAATTGTGAGAGTGCGTGGTGGTGGTGACGCCGAAAGCTCAGCTTCTCTGTACACTGGTGCAGAACTGAATCTCGGAGACAGAGCTTTGGGTGAAGCAGAAGAGGATCGCTTTATTACTTTGCCAGGCAGAGGGGACCACAGTGGGCTGATGCTCTCAAAACCATGTGCCGTGAGAAGTTTTACAGTAATTGTTCAAAGAGGGTGTGATCAGCTCATGGATATTCTTCTGATGGGTTAGTGGTGAGGTTAGTAGGGATTAGTGTTAACAACCTTCAGGTCCAACTGGTCTGAGGTCTATCTGCTTGTGGGCAGTCTACCATCATTAATCTTTAACTTCTCCCACCTGGAGCGGGTTTCAGTCTCTGCAAAATAGCTCAAAATTTTTGTCGTGTGTATCCATTGATGAGGAGGCGCGACCCTGCCCCGAGGCTGCTCTTGACTGTTTCTCCCTGGTTTTGCATCCCCTCCCTTCCCTAATTAACAACTGCTTGAATCTGCCCACTGGACCTCAGGGAAGGTCATGGAAGCTGAATGAAGGCTATTTCCTGTAATCAAAGAAATGGGGGACACAGGAAGGCTTTGTGGAGCCCCATAGTCCCTGCTCCGTATAAGTGTTTGGGGATGGAAATGCAAGCCTCTCCACTACCATTTACACCCTATTTTTTTCTTGTTGTTCAGCCCCCAAGTCCTGTTCGACTCTTCTCCACCTCATGGACTGCAGCACTCCAAGCTTCCCTGCCCCTCACCATCTCCCGGAGTTTGCCCAAATTTATGTCCATTGAATTGGTAATGCCATCCAACCACATCATCCTCTGATCTCTTCACACCTTCCTTTATTCAACAACAATTTAGGCTCCAGGCACCAGACTGGAGGAGGCAAAGCTGAGAAGCATGTGGCCTTTAGGGATCCTTTGTGGCCCTTTAGGGAAAGATAGCGGAGAAGGCAATGGCACCCCACTCCAGTACTCTTGCCTGGAAAATCCCATGGATGGAGGAGCCTGGTAGGCTGCAGTCCATGGGGTCGCTAAGAGTCGGGCATGAATGAGCGACTTCACTTTCACTTTTCACTTTCATGCCTTGGAGAAGGAAGTGGCAACCCACTTCAGTATTCTTGCCTGGAGAATACCAGGGACAGAGGAGCCTAGTGGGCTGCCATCTATGGGGCTGCACAGAGTCAGACACGACTGAAGTGACTTAGCAGCAGCAGCAGCAGCAGGAAAAGATAGACAGGTGCGGTAGACAGGTGTGGAGAGATTAAGTCACTCTGGAGTGTAAAATCATCTTGTAGTTTGGGCTCCCTTGATGAACTTGACCCTGGAGGGGCCAGTTGGGGCTCTGTCTGCAGAATTGTGAAACTGAACCAGTAATGGTCCAGCTTTCGGGTGGCTAGAACCATATGGACACTTTAGATGCTGTCAGGTAATACTTTTCTGCCTTGTGGCTAAGTTGAGGAAGATGCTGGTTTGTAGAGAGGTGGAGAGACAGAGAGGGACAGAGAGAGAAAGAGGCCAATCCTGAGATAAAAGCAAGAGTAAAATCGGAAAAGTGGGTACTTGTTGCATTTTCAAGTTTATATCCCAGGTCTTCCTGAGGCTCAGCTACATTCTTGTCCCTCATATACTTACAACTAGCCTGTCTTTTTGCCTAAGCTAGTTTGAGTGAGTTCCTGATGCTTGCAAACAAAAGTGTTTGTAACCATACTGACAAATGGCGATCTAGTGGCCTGCTGGTCCTACGGAAGAGAGGAGGCTACAGGAGCTGGGACAGGGGATGTCTCACTCTAGCTGAAGGAGTCAGACCAGCCAAGGAGGGCTTCGTGAGAGGATCAAAATTCAATCACACTCATGAAGGGACTGGTAACAGTGGTGAACACTGTGCCAGACACTCTTCTGAATGCTCCAAGATTATCTCAAAGTTAGTTCTCACAGCAACCCAGGAAGTTGGGACAATGGTAATTCCATTCTTTCAGAAGGGAAAACTCAGACTCAGAGAAGCTAAGTTGCTTGCCCAAGATCATGTAACCCAGAAGTGGTGGAGCTGAGATTGGCACTCTGGTCTCTGGCTTTGTTCAGCTACTAGGCTGTGCTGTCTCTGCTATCCAAGGCACTTCCTCAGGGTTAATTTCATGGACAAGGAGCAGGCAGGGCTGGGCTGAAGGCTGATGCCTTAGGTAGAGGAAACTGCTTATACCAGGAAATGTAGAGAGGAGTGGGAGAGGATGATGAATCTGGGCATGATCCTATACACAATTTGCAGAGCCCAGTACAAAATGAGAATAGGGCGCTCCTTGATCAAAAATTATGAAGAATTTCAAGACAGGACTTCCCTGGTGGTCCAGTGGGTGGGAGTCTGCTTGCCAATGCAGAGGACACGGATTCAGTTTGGGAGGATCCCAATTTCTCATGGCAACGAAGCTTGTGCCCCACAACTACTGAGCCTGTGCTCTAGAGCCCGGGTTCTGAAACAAGAGAAAACACCGCAGTGAGAAGCCCACACACCGCAACTAGAGAGTAGTTGCGCCATGCGTGCAGCAATGAAGACCTGGCACAGACAAAAATAAATAAAGTTATGTACATATATAAATCTTTCTTTAAAAAAAAGGAATTTCAAGACGGCCACAGCAGAGCCTTAAAGCAGACACAGCCCTTCTGGATGTCAGGTTCTGCAAGCCAGCCCAGGTCACACACTCACCTAGAATTTCTGCCTGGAGTTCAAAAGGGAGCCAGGTGGGTATTGTGGTGTCAGATGAGGGTAGGGTGGGCCTTTTGTGCAAGATCAGAGGCTTTGGGTTTAATTCGAATTCTATAAGGGTTGGGTCACCAGTGAAAGACTGAGAAACCAGTGATTCCATCTAAGTTTGGGCTTACACCTAGCAGATCACTGTTGGCCCTACAGTAGAAAAAGGAAAATTATCCTTTCTATAGCTAATTCTGACAGGGGTTTTCTGAACACAGCCTGCTTGGGACCTCTTAACTGTTTGAGAAGATCTGGCCAAGGAAGTTCAGAGGCCGAGGTGGGAAAATACTCATTTAGGGGATGTCAAATCCATTAACACAGTGCTTTTTTTAAGTCTCAGCTGGAGGGAAATATTTAAATAGAAGTCATTAGTGAGCATATTTCTGAAGCCAACAGTGCCTAATAAGTCAAAATTGCTTTCCCTAAAAATGCAACCTATTGAAGGTTTTTCAACACCCTCCCTTTCTGAAGTGCTCAATTAGGGTGAAAAAAAAAAAATCCATAGCTCTCCCTGGATTGAAACTGCTGAAAGGCCGGAGTGCTTTCTGGTTAAGCATTGTCCAACCACAGTGATACAAATCAGCCCTTTAAGATAATTTATACCTTGGAGAGGACTTCGGAAATGGGCCTGCTTGGAGCTAAAAGCATCGTAAATAAGCTGGGTTGGGTGGCTGCGCCGACCGTGCTGGCTGCAGTGGGAATTCTGGAAGGGTCTCCTAGCTCCCCCGCCCCCCTTGAGCCTACCTGGTCCACGTGGGCCCCTCCCAATGTCCTTGTAGGGGACAGAGCCTCAGGAAGGGGTGGGGACACATTCACGTCCCGCAGAAGGTCCCAAGGCTGTACCTCTGGACCACCTCGTGTATTCAACCGTGTCTCACTGGGTGCTGTACTCTCTACTGCCCCAGGCCAGGAGCTGAGAGTGAGGAAGGAGGGTCCAGTACAGAAGGCCCAAAGACACGGTGGAAAGAACCAAGTGGCTTTCTTGGTGGCCCAGAGGTAAAGAATCTGCCTGCAAACAAAACCCAGGTTTTGTGGAAACCCAGGTTTGATTCCTGGGTGGGGAAGATCCCCTGGAGAAGGAGATGGTCTCCAGTATTCTTGCCTGGAGAATTCCATGGTCAGAAGAGCCTGTTGGGCTATAGTCCACGGGGTCACAAAAAGTCAGAAACGACTGAGTGACTAACACTTTCACTTTCACGTCATCAGTATTAAGGTAAAAACAAACACACACGCAAAAGCATCTGCGTGTTTGTGTGTGCACGTCCAGCTGTGTGTATGCATGTGCTCTCACGTGCATGGGTTGCAGTGCATATTTGTGTTCATGTGTGCAGGCGTACACTGCTTGCATATATCTATGTTTGCACATGCAAGCATGTATAATCAACCCTGAATATTCACTGGAAGGACTGATGTTGAAGCTGAAGCTCCAATACTTTGGCCACCTGATGTGAAGAGCTGACTCAGTGGAAAAGACCCTGATGCTGGGAAAGATTGAGGACAGGAGGAGAAGGGGACGATGGGGGATGAGATGGCGGATGGCATTGTTGACTCAACGGACATGAGTTTGAGCAAACTCTGGGAGATAGTAAAAGGTAGGGAAGCCTGGCATGCCATACTTCATGGGGTTGCAAAGAGTCAGACACGACTTAGTGACTGAACAACAACCACGCCTGGGGGAATCAGAAAACTTGATTCAGGGACTGAGAGTCAGGTTTGGAGTAAAAGCTGGCAAAATGTGGATGGCGCTTTTGGCTGGGTCAGGACTGGGGTTGGTGAAGGGGTTCCGGCCTGAGTCTTGTAGAGCCTAGAAGGATCCTAAGGACGAGAGTGGCTTGACCAGATTTGTGTTTTAGAGACTGTAAATGCCGGCATGTAAGATGTAATTATTTTTCTCCAGTATTTCCCTCAGAAAAAGATTCCCTCTGTCTGTCTGTCGTGTAATAAACAGGGCACTGTAGAGATTGTTTCAAAAAGCAGAGTTGTCTGGGGAAAGACCTGGTAGCCAGAAACCCCTCAATCTGTTGGTAAAAATAAAAAAAGACCAAGGCATTAAACACAGATGGAGCAATTAATCATTCCTGGGAATTATTATTTTTAGGTGAAAATTAGGTAAAAATTATTATTTTACCTAATTATAATAACAGGTAATAATTATTATTACCATCCCCAGAATTGTGGGATGGTATAATAAGCAAACTTTTCAAAGGTTTTCTTTATTTTATTTTTGCCCATGCCACGCAGGTTTGCAAGATCTCAGTTTCCTGACCAGGGGACGGAGAACCCCAGGCCAAGGCAGCAAAAGCCCAGGCTTCTAACCGCTAGACTACCAGGGAACTCCCACAGAGGTTGTCTTTCAAAGGCATAGAGGAGAGTCCTTTCTTTTGAGGTGGCGGTCCTTGTAATGGGTAAAGTTATGCCCACAGCTTGCAGCTGATGGGAAGAACTGACTCATTGGAAAAGACCCTGATGCTGGGAAAGATTGAAGGCGGGAGGAGAAGGGGACGACAGAGGATGAGATGGTTGGATGGCATCACAGACTTAATGGACATGCTGCTGCTGCTGCTACTGAGTCACTTCAGTCGTGTCCAGCCCTGTGTGACCCCATAGACGGCAGCCCACCAGGCTCCTCCGTCCCCGGGATTCTCCAGGCAAGAACACTGGAATGGGTTGCCATTTCCTTCTCCAATGCATGAAAGTGAAAAGCGAAAATGAAGTCGCTCAGTCGTGTCCGACTCTTCGCGACCCCATGGACTCTAGCCTACCAGGCTCCTCCATCCATGGGATTTTCCAAGCATGAGTATGAGTCAACTCCAGGAGTTGGTGATGGACTGGGATGCCTGTTGTGCTGCAGTCCGTGGGGTCGCAGAGTCGGACACGACTGAGGGACTGAACGGAACTTGCGGCTGGGTCTGGAGGAGCCAGATCTGTGTCTACCGGGTGGGACTGCGGCTGTGGATGGACGCAAGGGTCCAGGGTCGGGGTGGGGGCCGGGGGGGGGCAGGGGCAGGGAGGCAGGGGGCGGGGCGAGGCCCCAGCGTGGCTCTGGCGGCTCCTGCAGGGGCAGGGGTGTCTCTGAAGTGCCGCGTTCGCTCAGCACCAGCTCCGTCTGTCTTGGAAATCGAGGTGACAGAGACTTAGTGACTCCTGGCATTGGCTGTCACTTCCCATTTCCCTGCTCCTCAGAGCGTGGTCGGGAAGGGGTGGAAGCTGCTCAGATGCACACCTGAGCCCTGCCATCCCTCAGGTGAACAGGGAGGGGGACCAGGAGAGACTCTGGGGTCACGAGCCAGGCCTTTGCTTGCTGGGAGTGCTGAGTTGGCTTCCTCACCTGGGGACTCTAAGGGAAGCAGGTGGACCCACTGTTTGTCTGAGACTCAGCTTGAGATGATAAGGGTCGAACTCATACATATAGAAACAGAAAGATCTCTCTCCTCGCTCCCCCGCCATTGGTTGCCATGGTAACAGGCAGGCCTGGGGATGACAGTCACGATGGTCAGGACCCACTGTTCCCTACCCCTTCCCCATATCGCTGATTCTACCCCCCGGTGAAAAATTTCCCTGGCTCTTCAGCATGTAGCTCCAGGATAAAGGCCAAATCTCTCAGGTTCCCCTAACACACTCCCAGCCACCTACCCCCATCCGCTTGCCAACCACAGAGAATTTCTCCCCTTCCCTTCAGCACTCCACTGCCCTAGTCTCAGCTAACTTGCACCGGCCCCACCCCATCCTAAAGTATCCTTTCCCCTCCATCCTCTTCCCCTCCATCCATCACCATTTCTTCTTTGAAGTCTTCTCAGTCTCAACATCTGTTCTTTGAAAATATACTTGCTCCCTTGAGCTGCTCCAACTGGTGAAAGCAGGGTCGGCAGGGACAATCTGAACTAGACACTCTCAGTGTCCTCAGGTCCCCACCAGCACCCAGACCTTACCCACCATCCTCCAGCTCTCTGCCCTCCCAGGCACCGGTGCACACCCCAGCCTTAGGTACAATTCCCGAAGGCCTGGATGAAGCAAGAAGTAAGAGGGAGCTCCAAGCATCATTCACTGCTCTCGTTTTTCCCTGCCCCATGGTACGTGCTGTCCTGGGTCCTGGGAAAGCAGCCTTCATGAACTTTAGAACGACCTCTGCCTTCTGGTTTCAAAGTCTAGTCTCAGAAGTGAAAGTGGAAGTGTGTGTTGCTCAGCTGTGTCCACCTCTTTGCGACACCATGGACTGTAGCCTCTGTCCCTGGGATTCTCTAGGCAAGAATACTGGAGTGCGTAGCCATGCCTTTCTCCAGGGGACCTTCCCAACCCAGGGATTGAACCCAGGTTTCCTGAATTACAGGTGGATTCTTTATACCTCCAAAAAATATGACTAAAAATTGTGAGAACACACCCAAAGGAAAAGAAATAAGTAACTTGGTGCATGTAAGGTGGGAAGCACAGGACCAACTCCCCCCTCCCTAAACATACATGTTATCTCCTCTCATTCTTATTATCTCCATTTTACAGATAGGAAAACTGAGGCTCCAAGAGGTGAAGAGCATTGCTCAGGGACACACACCACATGATTAGTGAATGGAATAATCTGTCTGCTCTTCCAGAGACTGGTGAATTTCTTGCTCCAGTGAATTTCTGTTCCTTCTTAGCACCTCTATCCCTTGGTTCCCCTATCCCTCAGCTCCCCTTGGGAAACACACATAAAAGGAAGCAGAAGGAACTAGATGAGACATGGGGGAACACTTTATTTATCCAGCCGACTTTGCTCCACTCCTGTGTGTGTCCTGTTATAGAACAGTTTCCTCCTGTGGGTGAGCCCACACATCTGGGGTGTCTGGCACCAGGGTGCATGCAGGGCAGGGCTGGGAATTCCATTCCTCAGCAGCTCTTTCCTCTCCATCTCCCTAGAGGATTCCTTGATCCCACTCAATGATCTCTAGGAGAGTAGCAGCTCTCCCTCCCTCCTCCCATCCCTCCCTCTTCCCATGATCCCCTGGGCTCTAGCCATGACATTGGCTGTGTCCTCTTTTAGTAACAACTCAGCAGCACCCTTTCCAGAGAATTCCTTCATAATCTGAGATGGAGGACAAGCACATGTGTGTTGGCCTTGGGATGATCGAGCAGGGGCAGGAGGCTGTCCCTGTGTGCCCCCTGGGTGGGTCTGGAGGATGGACAGGTGGGTGGACATGAGTGGACAAGTTAGAGCCCATGGGAGTGGGACACTTTGAAACCAACCAGATCTGAACTCCAATCCAGCTTTTCTGCTTTCTGGGTATGTGATTTTGGCTCAGTCCCTTAAGTCCTCTGAGCCTCAGTCTTCTCATCTGTAAAATGGGGCTAAAACAGTACATATTTAATAGAGTTGTGAAGAGGATTACATGATCCAGTAAGCCATGATTCTTCCTAAGTGACAGCATCTTCCCCTGTCACGCTCACCTGGGGCAGACAGGTGGTGACATTGATATTTCCTTGGGCAGTAAATCCCTGAATGGCTCTACACTACCCCCGCCACACACACACACATGCACACATACCTTCTCCTCCTACTTGGCTTCTGTGTTTCTCCATCCTGGCTTTTATCCCAAGCACAAATCTGTGGGAACACTGATGGGGTGCGGGGGTGAGAGATTAAATTTGGATGTGCAATCTGGGAAGACTTCAAGGAGGAGGGAGAGTTTGTTCCAGGCCCTGAAAGAGCAACAGACTGCAGGAGAGGGGCCCTCCAGGCAAAGGAGATAGGGTGAGTGGACTCCAGAGATGGGACGACAAAGGCTGATGGGGGGAGAAGACAAAGAGCTTGGGAGAACCTCGAGGGAGAGGGCCATAGGAGGATGGAGAGGGGTGGATGGTGACCTGGGCAAGATGGGGGTGGGGCTGCCACGTGAAGGGGATTTGAGTAGGTGAGGCTATCCAGGGCAGGGGACAGGAGGGTGCTGGGGTGACAGCCATGAGCTTGAAGACAAATGAGCTCCATGCGGTCATGGAGCTCAGCATCTATACAATCTGACCTTTCTGCTTACCCTCCGCCTCCTGTCTGCCTGCTTCTCCTTATGTCCATCTGCACAGCCCTAGCCCTTCCACCCACTTTCCACTCATCCACCTACTTGTACACCAAAGCTTCCAGAAGGGAGAAACTCAAAATATGCAGGATCGTTAGAGTTCTACTCACTCGGTTCGCAAACTTGGTTATTAGGACTTTGCTGTTCCTATGCTTAATATTGGGGGCTCACACTTTGAAGGATAAAAGCGCATAAGAGAGCAGGGTGTGTTTCTATACAAATAGATCTTATTTTTCTAACATGTGTCCACAGGGAAGGGGATCATCCATTGGTTCACACCTGGGTCTCTTCTGTCTTTGTGCTCTGCCCCACTTAGAGGGCTGGCTTGTCATCTCATGGTCTTGAAGTGGCCACTCCACTTTCTGGCATAGCAGCACAACTGTGTTGAAGGTTCTGTGATAGAAATCCCTACAAAGGGAAGGGAGAGAAAGGGATTGGAAAGAACCAAGCATGTTTCTCTTTCTTTTATTAAACTTTTTGTTTTGTATTGGGGTGTAGCCAACCAACAATGTTGTGATAATTTCAGGTGGAGAGTGAAGGGACTAGGCTATAGGTGCACATGTATCCATTCTCCTCCAAACTCCCCCGCATCCAGGTGGCCACATAACACTGAGCAGATTTCTATGTGCTATACAGTAGGTCCTTGTTGGTTATCCATTTAAATATAGCAGTGTGTACATGTCCATCCTAAACTCCTTGTCTCTCCCATTCTTCCCCCTGGCAGACTTAACTTATTCTGTTAAGTCTGTGTGTTTTTTTTTTTCTTAAAAAATACTTCCAAACAAAGGATTAATTTCCCCTGATGAAGATGTTTATGGAGACTTTACTGTGCCTTTTACTATCGATGTGCTGTTTTCAATCAGGTTGAGGTAGGGGGAGATGGCCAACTGTGTAAGTGGATGACTATGGGCCCCATGTGAGTGGGGGGATGGAAGGGGCAGGGCTGGAGTGGGAGTTTCAGGGCAGCAGCTCTCCTTCCCCAGTGACATGTCCTGTGTGGCCAGGACACTCAGATTGAAGAGAAACACAGGTAATGAGCAGACCCTGCATATCAGGTATTCAGGGAATCAGCCAGTATTACATTTGGAACTTGATATTGTATTTCCTCCAGCCACTAGCCATCTGCCAGCCCCTATCCTGTTGAAATTTCTTCCATGCTGGCCTCTCCTTGTCTTCTTTCCCTAAGATGCTGACCAGGTCTCTTGTAATGGGCCATAATAGGCTCACACATAGAGATGGTATCAGTAGTCACATGAGGGACTTCCCTGGTGGTCCAGTGGTTAAGACTTCACCTTCCAATGCAGGGCATGTGGGTTCAATCCCTGGTTGGGGAATTAAGATCTCACATGCATCGTGGCCAAAAAAACAAAACATAAAACAGAGGCAATATTGTCAAGTTCAATATAGATTATTAAAAAAATAGCCACCTAATGCCACCAGATTCAAAAACCCTTCTATTCTGAGATGTCCTGTTTGAATTGAGCCCTCTGGACATTTCACAGGGTACCTGGCCAGTATTTCTTAGGACTGTCAAGGTCATGAAAGTCAAGGAAAGACTGAGAAAATGTCACAGAACAGAAGAGACTGGGGAGAGGGATAACTAAACACAGTGTGGTACCCTGGACACGAATGGAAACTGGTGAAACACAAATCAAGTCTGGAGTCTAGTCAATAGCAAGCAGCATGCCAAGCTGAAATTCTCAGCTTTGAACAAGGTACTCTGGTCATATAAGATATTGTGTTAAGTCACTTTAGTTGTGTCCAACTCTGCAATACCATGAACTATAGCCTGCCAGGCTCCTCTGTCCATGGGATTTTCCAGGCAAGAATACTGGAGTGGGGTGCCATTTCCTGTTCCAGGGGATCTTCTCAGCTCAGGGATTGAACCCATGTCTCCGGTGTCTCCTGCATTGCAGGTGGATTCTTTACCAGCTGAGCCATAGGGAAACCCCTATAAGACATTAACAATAGGGAAAACTTAGTGAGGGGTACACAAGAATGCTCTGCTATCTTTGCAACTTTTCTGGAAATCTAAAATTATTCCCAAATAAGAAGTTCATTAACATGAACCCATCTCCTCTTGAATCACTGCCATCTGCTTGAGGTGCTCCAGCAGCTTTTCTGAAATGACAGCTTTCAAGTTCAAGGCCTTTGATGAATGACTTACAGAGAAGTTCATAAAAATGGAGCAAAGACAGGGTGCTTCCTCTGCTCTGCACGTACATGCACGCCAGGCAGGAGGAGCAGAGCGGGGGTCCGTCCACTCCGCCACCCTTCCCACCAGAGCTGGCTTCCTGCCCCAGCACCCTTACACCCTCTGGCTGGTAACTGAGCCCGTGAGCCCTGCGTCTAACCTGACAGACCTCCGCCCTTAGCTGGTGATCCTTCAGTGCTTTCTGTTCCCCAGCCCCAGCCAGCTGCAGACAGGAAGGGTGCTGGGGTCAGGCAGTTCTAAACTGGATCCAACACACTCTTGGCCAGCACCTGCCACATCAGACCCCACACCACACCACGGCCAGGTAGAATTGTCATCATACCACCGGTTGGAAGAATCATTCATGTCGTCACTTACTGAATATATTACCCTGTGCCAGGAACTCTGCACTAGAAAGTGGACTCTTTCCCCATTTTGCAGATTAAAAAGCTACATTCAGGCAAAACGATTTTGTTTGCCCAACCAGAGAAGCAGAACTTGACTTCAAAGCACTCTCATTTCGTTCCCCTGCCTCTCTGAAAGCAAGGCCCTTCGCTTATGAATTAGACGACCACCCATTTTACAGAAAGGCAAACCAGGACAAAAGAAGTTAAGTTTGGCATGAGGTCACACAGCCTATTCTAGTTTAGTCAGAAAAGGAACTTGGGGGTCTACCTTGGTAGTCCAGCGGCGGCTAAGACTCATGCAGCGGCCTGGGTTCGATCCCTAGTCAGGGAACTAGATCCCACATGCTGCAGCTGAAAGATACTGCATGCCACAACTAAGACCTGGCACATTTCTTTATTTATAAAAAAAGAAATAAATAACAAATATTTTTTTTTAAAAAGGAAAAAAAAAAATGGGACTCAGTCTTCCTCCTCATTCTGATCCCAGCTGCCTCTGGATTCCTGAAATTTTCAGGGCACCTCTGGCCCCTACCTAGGAAGTCCAGCTGCTCCCAGACCAGACCTGTCCTCCCTTGCCAGGCGGCGGGTACAGATCCCCACCCTTCCCCACCTCACACTCTGATATCTGCAGACACAGCTCAGCAGGGGGTACAATTACCATCTGTGTCGCTGGCGTCTTTGCAGAGGCATATTTAAGCCTCTGCGGTGTGCTCATGGGAGAGAGCAGGTAAATAGGAAGCGTAGCAAAGTGGTGAAGCCAGCTTCAGGTCTGAGTGCACAGAGGGGGCACCAGTAAGTCACAGCACCACGGGGGAATAAAAGCAAAAGAGGAGAGAAGAAACTGCATCCCTGTCTTTTCAGATGTTGCCAAAGGTTCTCTGGGTCTCTGAATGATGCTTTTTCCAATGATGCAGGGCCCTGCCAGGAGTGAAAGGCAACCTTCACGGGCTACTCTGGGATGGTCAAGCCCGTGTCACCTGCCAGGGTCCTGATGGAGCAGCAGCCAAGAGCTACACAGTCAAAGGAGGAGGGTGTTCAGATGCAGGTGCTGGCAGGCACTGGAGGGGCGCCTACTTCCATAACCTGCCATAGGCCTCTGGCAGGGGGATGAGAGGCCACGGGCCATCCACGCGCGCCATCCTGGTCTCCTTGCTGGCCAGTCATACCCAATGGACCATTATAAAGTGGTTGGACACAAACGTGGATCTGTCTGTGACCTGAACAGGAATAAGCAGTCTCTGAGTTCTTAGGAAGACACAGGGAGACTATTGGGAAACTGTTTGGGTTCCTTAAAAATATGCTAGGCATATTGCATTTTTAAAAACCAGTTAATTATTTATCTAGTAAATATGTGGTGGGCATGCCTATGTGCCAAGAATTAAGCTAGACACTAAGGATATAGTTCTGAACGAGATGAAAATTGTCTTGGCTTTGTGGGGGCTGAAATTCTAGCTGTGGGGGCTGGGAAGGTCTGGGAGAAGACAGACAATAAGCAAGTAAATCCACAAGGTGAGGATGGAGTATGCTTTATGCAGCCTGGGATGTCTGGGCAGGCCTCTGGGGAGGTGACATTTGGAGGATGAGAAGGTACTGTAAGCCCGTGGATCAAGAGACCGTTGCACAGGTGGCATTTCTGGATCGTAGTAAAGCCTTGGGAGAAAGCTCTTCATATCATGTTTACTAAAAGGCATTACGTGTGTATCCTGTGGCAGATAGTGATACAAGCTCACCAAGAATTTCCTTTGATCCTCACAAAAGCCCAAGAATGTGTGCATTTTCTTTAATTTGCAGATGAAGATGGTGAAGGCATGCACCACTTATTTTGAGTTCTAAGGGGGGGCCAAGGGCATGAAAGAGTTAGGGCCAGCTCCACTGGCATGAGACCCGTGCAGGGCACAGGGCCTTAGCTCAGAAGGGCTCCGTGTTGGGTTTCACACTTCTGTTCTCATTTCCTGAAGTTCTTACCCATTCTTGAACAAAGGCCCACATTTTCATTTTGCACTGGGTCCCACAAATGATGTAGCTGTCCTGGAGAGGGCTTTGAAAATCAAAACGCAATGCAAAAAATGCACAGTGGGTTATTGTTGTTGGTAATAATAGCAACAATGGACATGAACTTGAGCCAACTCTGGGAAATAGCGAAGGATAGGGAAGTTTGGCGTGCTGCAGTCCATGGGGTCGAAAATAGTCCAACAAGACTCAGTAACTGAATAACAGCAACACTAATAGCAACACACACATTCACACTCCAAAGAGACGAGTATGGGGGCTTTCCTGTAAGCACCACCCCTCACTCCCTGTTCCCTCCTCCAGGTCCTCCCGGGCCCCAGCACTACTCACCTTCGTCCCAGGGAGGGGTCTGACTCTCCTAATTCCTGCACTTGGCCTGACTAGCCAGGCTAACCCAAGTGCCTCCCTTTCCCCTCTGGGTACCACTTGACTGAGCTACATAAAGCGGGGCTCCCACTGGTCCCCAGGCTAATCCTCTCCCGCCTGCCCTCCACCTGTTGAAAACGGCTCCTCCCAGCCTTGCCAAGCAGCGCCGCCCCTAGTGGGAGTCGGAGGCATGCGACTCCCTTTCAGAAGGACCCGCTTAGAGCCAAGCCGGCGCCACCTGTTCCCGCAGCCTCTGCCGGTCCCCAGTCATCGGAGCGTCTCAGCAGCCAGCCCCAGGTGAGACACGGCCAAGGATGTGCCCGGCAGGTCAGGGGCAGCACGGTGGCCTGGGGACTTCTGAGGAGCAGGAGTGGGGCGTGGAGGGAGCATCCTGGAGGTTGGACCCAGTCCTTATTTTAAAAAGGGGATGGGTGTGTAGCAGCGTGGTTGTATACCTGTGTGTCTGTATCAGCCCCTATCCACCTCAGGGAGTCTGTGGGCCAATGGCCAGTAGGACTCTCTACACAGCAGTGTGTGTGTCAGTGGACTCCGGTGTGTGGACGGATCACTACACCTTGGTGTGGGTCTGGCACTGTAGGTCTGTGTGGGGCAGTGCAGTGGTTGGTGGTAGAGCCCTGAGTGTGTGGGCATGGGAGATGGTGTCGGTGTATTTGTCTGTGGGGTAGCGATCTGTGGGTCTCAGAGTGCATGTGTATGTGTGTGTGTGTGTGCGTGCATAAGGATGTGAGTGTTAGTGTCTAGCTCTGCGTTGGGACAGTGATCCAACGTGTGTCTGTCTGCCTCTGCGGGTTGGTATCAGAGTGCTACAAACTGGGTGGCTGTCAGTGTCCCAGGAGAGAGCCCTCTGTGTGTGTGTGTGTGTGTGTGTGTGTTGTGTGTGAGTGTGGGTGTCAGAGTGTCTGTGAAGCAGTGGTTCAGTGTGTTTGCATCACGTGTGTCCCCGTGTGTCTGGGCGAGTGTGGGAGCCTGTTCCTCTATGTGGCAGTGCCCAGTGTGTTCATGTAGAGGTGTGTTGGTGTGAGCGCTAATGCATTAGCCTGGTGTGTATTACAGCAAGGGAGGCTGTATGTGTGTGTATGGGAGTGTGTGGATGGGACTGGGTGCCGGCGACTCTGCTTCCCAGCAGCGAGCGTGGCTGCGCCGGGTGGGCTGGTCCCCAGGACCTGGGCGACCCCTCCCACGGGCGGCGGGAGGACGGTCGCCTCTAGGACCCGGCGGCGGCCGGCCGCTGTCCCCGGGCCGCGCGAGTGAGCATGTGCAGAGCCGGGCGCCCGCTCGCCCGCTCGCCCCGCTGCCCGCTCGGCGCCCGCTCGCTCAGCCGCCGCGGCTCAGCCCGGACGTCCGCAGCCCAGGGAGCCAGGCGGCGGCGCCCTGTGCCCGGGGCGCATTGGGCCGCTCCTCGCCGCGGGCCACCCGGGGGCGTGCGGGCGCCGGGGGCGCCTAGGCTCTGGGCACTGCGGGGCTGCGGGCTCAGCGCCCCAGGGAGGCGGGGAGCGGGCGCCCCAGCCGGCAGCGATCGCGTGGGTGAGTGCGGTCTCCGGGTGGTCCAGCCGGGACCCCTGCGCGGGCGGCGGGCAGGCTTCCCCCAGCCGCGGGCCAACAAGTTTGTGTAGACGTGGCCGGGATCGCGGCGGGGCTGCACCTGCTCCGGCTCGGGGCGCGCTGGCGGGGGTGCCTCTCGCGGGGCCGGGGCGGCTTCGCCCGGGAGTGTGTGCGCTTGGGTGGAGGGAGGTTTCGGAAGAGCGGGATGGGGCGGGGGTGCTCAAGGCAGTTTCCCAAGCCGCGTACCCACCTTGGAACCCTCAGAGACTGTCCGTTTTCCGGGATGGAGCCTTGGATCCGGGCCCGGGGAAGGGGTGAGGACAGGATTTGGGGTGCGCACTGCCTTTTCTAAGAGGAGACGTTTACCTAGCGGCAGCTCTCTCTCGTTCTGCTAGCACGCCAGGTTTGCTGTCAGCGGAGGTTTTTCTCCGTCTCTTGGTGAACTTGAACGGAGGCATGGACAAAGGCGAAACGTATGTATTTTGTCCGGAAAATTACCCTAAGTAGAGCTTTTGCATCTTCCTAAGTGTAGAAGGAGATTCATGACTGGAGGCTGCTAATTGCGGTTTTTCGTCTCTCATGAGAAGCCTCCGGGGGGTCCTCTGCCCCGATAACCTCCCGGGTGTCTGTTTTCCCGGAGCATCTGTGCCCAGGAATGATGCCTGCTCGGTGCCGGCTCGCCAAGTGGGGAGGCAGGGGCGGGGAGGGAGACCTCTGACCCTTCTCTGAGCACTGGGAAGGCTGGACGCGAGGGTTCCAGCCGCACAGCCCTGCCCTGGGATCCCGCTGCTGCCCACACTCGCCTGGTCCCCAGCGGCACCCAAGATGGACAGACTCGGAACTCCACTGCACTTTTCTAACAACATTAGACGCTGTCGTCTCTCTTGTCGCTGGAAGGGCGGGCTTCAGTTTATGGAGCGCTTGACTTATCCCATGTAGGAACGCCATGGTTGGAATCAGGAGATGGGGAGAGGAGGTGACTTTTTCTTTTTCTCCTCTGAATCGCCTAGGTTTTCAGGCACAGGAAGTGAGGGCTGGTGGAAACGGGAATACAGGCAGCAGAGGGCTGGCTTGCTGCGCTCTGCCTGCAGCAACCTCGACCTGGCGGTTGCAAGTGCTAGAGAGAGGGCAAGGTGGGGGGAGGTTCTCTCCAGTATTCCCCTCACCGCCCCCACCCTCCCCATACACTTGGCTCTGGCCTCACAAGTCCCTTGGAGATGATGCCCCCTGGGCCCATTGGTTGCCCCCAGAGCCCAGTGGTTCCATGGGGGAAGAGCAGCTGTGTTCATCTCCTGTGCACACTCGCTAAAGGAAGCTTGGCCCACAGCTGGGCTGGTGAGGTTAGCCTGGCAGCCCTCATCTTCCTCGCAGACAAGCCCCCTGGCCCTCCCCTGCCGCAGCATCCTCCAGTCTTCAGCATGACCATTTCCACAGCTCCTCTGGAAGAGTGCTTTGTTTTGGGGCGAGGGGTTCCCTTGTTTCACTTGGAGCGCTGTGGGGTGTTGCCCTGTGCCCTACAGCATGTCTGGCTAGAAGTGAAGAGATGCCTGGATTGAGCAGATGGCGGCCCCCTGCCCCTCCCCTCCTGTCTGCCTAGTCAGGCGGAAGTGGATGTTGTGGACCACTAGTGGGCTGCTAAGGCCTGAGCCCTCGGAGCACTGGGGAGTGAGTTGCAGAGCTGCTTTCCTGTACAGTCTGCTTCAACAGGCAGCCCGGAGCCTCCAGGCTGGGACCGAACTGTGTCTGAGCAGTGCTTCTTGGGAAGGTGTGTTTCTCTATAGACACACCTGGCTTGTGCTCCCATCCGGCTCAGACCCCAGTCAGTCTTGGTGAGGCCAGTCCCCTGGATTCTCCATCTGGAGCGTCACTGAGGCCAGGGCAAAGGAGTCTGGGGGCAGTTCCGTGTTTATTTTTTAATTTTTCAATCAGTTTTTACTGGAGTATGGTTGCTTTACAATATCGTGTTAGTTCTGCTGTACAGTAAAGTGAATCAGCTGTACATATATCTCCCCCCTGTTCTGGATTTCCTTCCCATTTCGGTCACTACAGAGTGCGGAGCAGAGTCCCCGGAGCTCTATAGTAGGTTTTCATTAGTTATCTGTTGTATATGTAGTATCAGTCATGTCTATACGTCCATCCCAATCTCCCAATTCATCTCACCTTGCTTCCCCACTTGGTGTCCGTAAGTTTGTTCTCTGTGTCTATAGATGATCTTATTTACAAAGCAGAAATACAGCTTGGTGTTTAGACCTTTACCCATAGGATGTGAGTGATGATCAGACCCACCAGCAGGGGCAGAACTGGGCTGGAGGCAGGCCCCTCTCATTGGGGAGTGAGAGCTGGAACGTGGCCTTGGACTATCTTCTCCCTGGGCTTCTTTTCACTCTGCTGCTTTAAATCTCTCCTCCTCTCAGCTTTAATAATCAGCATGTGGACATATCAGGTGGTGGAGCGGTAAAGAACCTGCCTGCCAATGCAGGAGACACTAGAGACACTGGATTTGATTCTTGGGTCAGGACGATCCCTTGGAGATGGAAATGGCAAACCACTCCAGTATTCTTGCCTGGAAAATTTCATGGACAGAAAAACCTGGCAGGCTGCAGTCTTTGGGGTCACAAAGAATCGGACATGACTGAGCACAACACACATGTAGACATGTCACCTGGAAAGTTGTTGGAAGGGTGGCTCTTTTGGAGAACATAGTTAGGGAGGAACTGTATTTCCTAGGGTGGATGTGAGAGTGGTTGGAAGAATGGGCCGGATTAACCATGTGCGGCTTCAAATACTGCGAGCCTCTTGGTAGCTATTAAAGCTTTCCTTCTCCACTTCAGTTCTCTGTCTCTTACTGCTGAAAACTCATGATGGGGTCAGGAGGGTTCTGAGGACAGGAGGGTCCAAGGTGGTCCCCCCTAGCATAAGTCCACCATCCCAGTGACTTCAGGCATAGACCTAGAGGAGGGTGAGGCTAACTTTGGCTGGGTGCTCTACCCACTTGCCCAGATTTATCCAAATCACTCAGTGAGGTTTGGACAACCCTCAAGAGTTTGCCACTCAGTGGAAGAAACATCCAAGCACATGAACAAAATAGGGTTCTACCAAAGAAGTGGCCCAGAGATAACCTAAAAGAGTCTGTACTTGGCTCTTGGAAGAGTGGGTTGGGCTCCAGACCAACCAACTAAAAAGGGGAGATGCCACCCCCCATGGAGGTGTTCTCTCTTTCTTTGCAGCCCTTGCCCCTAGCTGAGTGTCTGGAAGAATGGATGGAGTTGAATGGATGAAGGCCACATGATATGGTAAATGATATCACAAACCTGGAATCTGAAAACTTGAGTTCAGTCTAGCAATAACTGTTTGTCTTTGGTCAAGTTAATTTGGCCTCTCTGTCTCAGATTCTGCCTGTCCATGATAGAGATGGTAATGATTTTGACTTCACAAGTTTATGGGAAGATCATTCATTCATTTGATGATCTGTTGATTCTTTCAGCACACTTGAGAGTGTGTGAGAGTACCTTGCCGTCTCTAATGTGGTACATACAGATTTAGTCTTTTTTATCTGAACCCTTCCCATCTCCAGGGGATCTTCCCAATCCAGAGCACTGAGTTTACTGGAAGAATCCCCCCTCCCCCCACCTCCTTTGCTTTGACTGGAGTTTTGACCTTAGTATTATGTTTTATACCTTTTAAGCACCACTTCTTAATTTGGAACTTTTCCCTTAAGTTCTGAAGTTCAGAAGATCAAAATATTTGCCTCTTCAAAGGCAGGGACCCCACCGCATTCCCATTTCCCAAACCTTGTCCCATCCCAGGGCCCAGCAGATCTCTGTTTAGTGGGTTCTTTGTTCTCTTTCTGAGCCTCCAAGACCCAGAGCCTTGGGACCTGGGGGTGAGGGCAGTATGGCCCTGAGCACTGGGGGAGGGTGACCCATGGGGACAGATTTCTGGGGTCTGCCCTGTACCCCACAGACACTGCCTGTGTCTATGAGGGGCCCATAGGCTGGGAGGAGAAGTGGGCAGTGTACCTGGGACTCAAGGCAGGACACGTCACCTGAGCATCCAGCCTCCCCGTTGAGCTCTGGGAGCAGCTCTGCTCTGGGGACCAGGAAGGCTTCATGGAGGAGGTGGCATTGGAGCTGATTTGGTGGCCGCAAAGCATTTCTGAGCCACAAGACAGGGCACCCATTAGCATTCCAGGCCGACAGAAGAGTAAGTGTGAGCGGGCTTGAAGCATCGCATGCTGGCCAGTGGGGCATCAAGTTCTGGAAGGAATGTTGAAAGGAATTTGCTGGGAGATTGACCCAGGAAGGGCCAGTGAATACCAGGCTGAGGGGCTTGAACTCGGTCATCTGAGTCCTGGAGAGCCATTGAAGCCTGGAGCTTTGCTAGTTCTTGGTATTAGAAAGATCTCTTTGTGAGGCTTCTAGGAGAGGGCAGCCTCTGGGAGAGGGGGACAGCGTCCAGATGACAGGCATTGAGCCTGGGCAGGGCAGTGGCAGGGACTGAGGGTGGGAAGAAATGGGGCGGGGAGAGGGTGGCTAATTCATAGCGCCGAGCCCAGCTGGAGGCTCTCAGTGGGGCTTTGCTGAAGTTTAGAGGCTGAGACACCCTCCTACCAATCATGGAGGCTGGGGCTCTGAGCCGCTGGACCACGAATGCCCATCTCCTTGTCTGCGGGAGCAACACGTGGGTTCCTGTTTTTTGTGTTTGGGGCTCACCCAGCTAAGAGCGCACAGCTCTGGATCCCCAGATGGTTACAGCCCACACGGCAGTGGCCGTGGCGTTCCTAAGGCTACCGGTGTTCTCTCCTTCCCCGTCTGTCCTCTCTGGTGGGGGCAGTGGTGGGGAATGGTAGAGTCACGTGACTGAACCCCAGTGGCTACTGGTCGGGCCTGGGCCCTCTCTGAGCTCTTTCTGCAGCCCGCAGTCCCCTGTGGCTGCCTTCTCTCCTCTCCCGGCTGTCGCCAATGCTCACTTGTTCAGTCCCTCGGAAACCTCAGCCTGGTGCCATCTGCCCAACGCCCCCCCCACCCCGCTTCAAACTGAGCTATGGCTGCCACCTGGGGTCCAGATGACAACAAAGTAACAGCTCAGGTTATCTGTGTCCCCACCTGTGCTAGGCTCCTGCTCCCGCCCAGAGACCCCCCCAGAAGCCTCCCTGTCCCAGTGCTCTCTTCTCATTCCTCGGAAGAAGCTGAGGGTCTCCCTCCCTGGGCCCTGGTCTCCTCTGGGGTTGCTCTTGGGCCTCTGGCAGACCTCCAGGCAGGGCATCTGGTGTCCACCTTGTCCAGCCTGAGGCTCTCTGCCTCCTTGGCGCCCCCTCCTTCCCGAGAAGCCTGGAGTCTCAGGCAGGGGTGGGGGGGCCCCTGCCCCCCTACCATTCCCCTGAAGCACTTTGCATGGTTCCCAGATGGGAGGTGTCACATGGGACGCGTGCCTTGGGGAAAAATGGCCCAGACCTGCAGAGAAGGGGCGGGGTCAGGAGGCTGGGACTGTCACCACATGGCAGCGTTGGGCTGGCTGGGAGGGGGGTGCTCTGTGGGTGGCACCATGTCTGGGAGCTTCATCCTGGCATGTTTTCAAAGAGATCTGATGGAGGCATACCAACCCGCTTTCAGGATTTCATCTTGCCTCCTTTGGAGCTGGGGTGGGGAGAGAGGCAGGCAGCTGAGTGGACACGGTGGGCTCTGGGAGCAGGGAGCTGGGGTCTGAATCCTGGCCCTAGTTTGTCTGGCCTTGACCAGCTGAGCTTTAGAGACCCAGGCTCTTAAATGGGGGTGATCAGGTTATCCCCCTTGATGGGAGATATCGAGTAAATAAGATGGTGCAGGTGAAACACACAATCCAGTGTAGCCTAATTACTAAACGCTGTAAAAGAGGGATGGGAGTGTTAATCGCTTCATTGTGTCTGATTCTTTGCGATCCCATGGACTGCAGCTGCCAGGCTCCTCTGTTCATGGGATTCTCCAGGCAAGAATACTGGAGTGGGTTGCCATTTCCTTCTCCAGGGGATCTTCCTGACCCAGAGATTAAACCCAGGTCTCCTGCATTGCAGGCAGATTCTTCAGCATTGAAAAAGCAAGCATGGACTTCTCTGGCAGTCCAGTCGTTAAGACTCCACACTTCCAGTACAAGGAGAACAGGTTCAATCTCTTAGTGGCGAGCTAAGACCCCACGTGCCTTGTGGCTTGGCAAATAAATAAGTATTCAAAAAGAAAGAAATAGCAGGCAGTTGTTAACACCTATCTTAGCACGGAGGCAGCTGCAGGTAAGAACGGTATACTGGTCCCACCGCAGGGAGTTGGAAGCTCACTGGAGGTGAGGGTGGCTGATGTCCCCCACAGCTCACTGCTGCAGGCCTCTCCTCCAGGGAGCTTCCAAGTTTGCTTCCTTTGCCACTGGCTGTAGGTAAGAGGTTTCCTCTGTCATTCGGCCCCATGACAATGCTTAACCCCCATTCCACAGATGGGAAGCCCGAGGTGCCACCTGTTCGGTGACTTGCTCAAGGCGGATTTGCTCTCATGGAGGGCCTCCTGGCTTTGGGGTGCAGTGGGCACAGCTGATGGGCAGTGGCTAGATATAGCCCCCCTTCCCAGGTGGTGGCTGCTTCTGTCCTTCAGCTGCCTTGTGGCTTGGCTCTGAGTCCTTGTGTAGATGCTGCACTTGACTCAGCACCCCTCCCCCCACCCTCCAGGCCTTTTTCCCATACAGTCACTCAACAGACATTTACAGGCACTGTCCTGCGGGCTGCATGCTAGGATCTGGGGATGTGATGGTAAATCAGGTGTCGTCTGTGCCCTGGGGGGGGGGGAGGTGAACATGGCAGAGAGTGGGGGATGATTGCAGAGCAGAAACCTGGGCCAGGGGACAGGTTGCTAATACTGTGGGTTTACAGGGCCCCACTCCCCACCCCCATCCAGGCAGCGGCAGGTATTCTGGGCTGGGAATCAGCTTTGCAATGTGGAAAGTTCAGAGTGGCAGCCCGTCGTATCGTCTTATCAGAAGCAGGGGTCATGGAGCTCTGGCCTGAAAGCAGCTGTCCCCTGCCCCCTTGCCCACTGTCCATCTCCCCAGACTAGGGGAGGGCCCCCGTGGGAAGGGGTGGCTCCAGAGAGAACTTGGTGGGGGGGCAGGTGCCTTGGCGAACCCAGGTGTGATCACTCAATTCCGGAATGATCAGCGTTGACCACACCTCACCCCGCTGTACCCTTTGTAGCATGTTCGCAGCTCCTCTATACAAACGTATATGGAATTCAGGCTGCATCTTGCCTTCAAAATTCTGAACTGTTGATCCATTGCCCACCTTTTGGCTCCATCTCATCAGAACCTTTCTTCCCACAACAGGGGTCCACACTCCCCTTTTATTTTAGTTTTATAGGATTTTTCACTGATAGAATCTCAATCTTGTAACCAGAAGCCTTTGGCAAGCAGATTTGGAAGCCCCTTTTCTTAAAATGACGACACAGGAAAGATCACATGTAAAGCTCAGCACCTGTGTTAACTTCCACGTGTCTCTAAGGCCTGAACTGGTGAAGCTGTGTCCTTCATGCTCAGGTATCGCTTTGTCTCCCACCTTTCTAGGGAGGCCCCCACAGCTCTAGATAAGCAGAATTTGAGATTTCATTGCCCTAAGATCACCCACTGTGGTGCTGGAGAAGACTCTTGAGAATCCCTTGGACAGCAAGGAGATTAAACCAGTCAGTCCTAAGGAAATCAACCCTGAATATTCATTGGAAGGACTGATGCTGGAGCTGCAGCTCCAATACTTTGGCCACCTGATAAGAAGAGCCAACATTGGAAAAGACCCTGATGCTGGGAAAGATTAAGGGCAGGAGAAGAAGGGGGCGACAGGATGAGATGGTTGGATGGCATCACTGACTCAATGGACATGAGTTTGAGCAAACACTGGGAGATGGTGAAGGACAGGGAAGCCTGGAGTGCTGTAGGTCATGGGGTCACAAAGAGTCAGACAGGACTGAGCGACTGAACAACAAGACCCCCACAGAAGCAGGTTTCTGATATCAGGATCCACCTATCAGTGTATCTTCTCATCCATTTAGAAAATGTATTCAGACACAGAGAGGGCTGAGCATCTATTCTGCTGGGACTCATGTTGTGAGCTGGGGTTACCAAAATGCATACATAGTATATGACCTCCAGCCTGGAGTCAGTTGCAGTCCTGCAAGGATGGTTGACAAATACAAGGACAATTAAAATCATCCCAGGATGGCAAATGCTGGGATGAGGGTCAGCATGGGGAGACAGAGAAATCTATACCAGTGGGTGGGTGGTGGTCAAGGAGAGCTTCTCAGAGGAGGTGACACCTGGGCTGATTCTTGGAGATACAGAGGGATTCACCAGGCAAAGAGGGAGGAAAAGACATCAAGTGAAGTATGTGCAAAGGCACCAGGGCAGACGTGCTGTGGTTGTTTTTCTGGGCCATGGGGTGTGTGTGTGTGTGTGTGTGTCTGTGTGTGTGTGTTTACACACACATGTGCATGCGATGAAGAAGCAGAAGGGAAGGGCCCAGCAAGAGACGAGCTGCTTGGGCTGGATCAGGAAGGGGCCTTGTATGTCATGCTAAGGAGCTTGGAGTTTATCCCAAAGCCACAGGGAGCTATTGAAAGGGGTTTTAAGCAGGGGAGCGCCGTGATCAGATTTGCGTGTTAGGAGGATCACCTTGGCAGCCTTGCAGAGGATGGATTGGAGGGGCCAAAGCTGGAGGCAGGGGGATCAATCCGGATTTCTTGGGATTTTCTCTGTGGTTTTACAAATCTGACGAGGCTAGCTGGGGTGGGCCTGGCACACACCAGCTAACAGAGAAAATAAAAGAGACCCGTCTGAAATGGCTCCCAGACTCAGCATTTAATTCCACCTTCATTTGCTGACTCCCTACCCTGCCACCCCTGCCCCAGCCTAAAAGACCCACTGGACCCCCCTAATTCTCAGATCCTACCCTCCCCAGAAGCCTCAGAAACTGGCGGCTCTCGGCATTGAATCAGAAAGGGTCATGCTGGTCTGACACCACCCCCTCCCAGACCCTGGAATGCCAGGCCACAAGAGCCCAAACGTTGTCTTTCCTCTCACACCCGGCTACTGTCCCCAGGGCACAGAGCAGCCATTGAGGGGCCGCGGGGTCCTGGCGGGGGTCCCGGGCCTGTTAGTTACAGGCAGCGGCTTAGTCACGCTCCTCGGAGCCTTTCACCCCGGGACAAGCCTGTCCTTGTGTTCTGGGCTGTCCTTATCCAGCAGCCCAGCTCGCAGCAGCTGCGGGCCCCTTTGCCAACCCCCGACAGTGCACTTCAGAGGCGCCGTCAAAGGCAACCAAAGCCCAGTGTGAGAGCTGAGTCCTGGGGAGCAGAGGGGCACCCTGGGAAGGCTGCTCCGAGAGCCTCCTTGCTTCTCTACACCAGGAATCCAGCCTCTGCTGACAGGTGCATGGCCCCGGGGGCTCTCCTGCTCTGCTGTCCTCCCTTCAGGAAGCAAGGAAGACTATGCAAGCCCACCCCCTCCTCTGTACCCTCTCCTGGGTTAAAACCAACCCACCTCTGTAGAAGCATTTCCAAAAGACAGTTTGCAGCCCCAGTACACACGTGCATCGAGCACCTGCTGTATACTCATGCCCTGGCCTGAGTGCACCTATAGGTAGTAGGGTCTCATTACAGGCTGGGCCACGTGGGGGTTCACAGTTCAGGCTCTGAATTCACGCTGTTCCAAACCTTGGCTCCTCTTCTCCCCAGTTGTGTGACTTTGGGAAATTTACTTAGTCTCCCTTTGCCACAGTTTCCTCATCTGTAAAATGGGGGTAAAGCTGTATGTATCTCTCTCTGGGTTGGAGTGAGGATTAAATGAGATGATACATAAAGTGTCTAACTCAAAGCCTGGCATATAGCTTAAGGATTCATACAAGGTCACTGCTGCTGTTTTTCCTCCTTCCTGTTGTCATCAGTGGATTGTCCTATTGCTCCAGGGTAGAGCGTTAGTTCCATTTTACAGATGAGGAGACTGAGGCCCCGTGAACTGAAATAGCCCACCTGCTGTCACATAGTCGTCCTGCAGCAGAGCTGGTGTTGGAACCAGGCTCTCTGTCCCTCGTTTCTGCAGCATAGCCAGCCCCTTTGGCTGACAGAACACAGAGGCGTGGGGCTCCTGACCCTGGGGCAGTGGGAGAGGTGGACCCTCCCATCGCCTCTAAGCGCCCTTTCTCTTTTCCAGGTTTCGGAGCCAGGACATGAAGGTCGCTAGAACCCAGGGATGGCGAAGTTCCTGACACTTGGGCAGAAGCTGCAGCTGCAGGGCCCAGGGCCGGAGCTCAGCAATGGTGCTATCTGAGCACCTGCTGGAAACGGGGCAGGAGGAGCAGTAGCCCCAGGAGAGAACAGGCCGGTGCTGGCATGCAGGGATGACACCTCCGGAGGCTCCGGCCTCCTTCCCGCCTGGGTGCTAGGAGCCGTCCCCGGGCTCCAGCTGGGAGCCCTGCCGCCCAGGGGCATGGCCAAACCTTTCTTCCGACTCCAGAAGTTTCTCCGCCGGACGCAGTTCCTGCTCTTCTTCCTCACTGCCGCCTACCTGATGACCGGCAGCCTGCTGCTGCTGCAGCGGGCCCGCGTGGGCCTCCCGCCGGGCCCCCGGGCCCCTGGCCCGCTGCAGGCCCTGCCTGTGGCCGCTGTGGCGCTGGGCGTGGGCCTATTGGACAGCCGAGCCCTGCACGACGCCCGGGTCAGCCCGGAGCTGCTGCTCGGCGTGGACATGCTGCGGGGCCCCCTGGCCCGGCCTCGGCCCGACCCCCGCTGGCTCCGCAGCCGCAACTCGGAGCTGCGCCAGCTGCGGCGTCGCTGGTTCCACCACTTCATGGGGGACCCCCCGGGCCCACCCGCGCTGAGCCCCGAGGCCCCCCAGCCAGCCACCAGCAGCCGAGGTAGGTGCTTAGCCTGGGTCCCCTTACACATATGAGAGCTCTTCCTGGGAGCCCCATTTGGGGGCACAGGACTGGTGTCCGCTCTCCCTGGCCCTGGCTGCAGCCTGAGAAGTGGGAACCGAAGGCCCATGGCCTTCCCACAGCCTGCTTTCCCCAGCCCCACCACAGACGGGAGGGGCCTGGGAGGAGAAGCCCTTGGGAGTTTTGCTCACTCCCTAGCTGGACTGCATGTGGCTGGGGGTTGAGATGTGTAAGCATCTTAGAGCTGAGACAGACCTGAGCTTAAATTCTGGCTCATTCCCCAAACTTACTGGGTGACCACGTCTCTTAATTTCTCTGTCCCTTGGAAATGGAGGTCGAGATACCTGCCCCAGGGTTGTGGTGAGGACTAAATGTGATAATGTACAGCAGCAGTTCGGTAAGTGGGATCCCAGGCCGCAACCCAGCACCACCCAGTAGCTTGTTGCAAATGCAGGTTCTCAGGTTCTCTTGGACTCCCCAAGTCTCGAACTCTGGGGCGAGGGCTGCAGAACTGCAGGCTGCAGTCTGGGGCAGCATGGTCTCCAGGTGGCTTGCATGTGCACTGAGGCTGAGGACCACTGGACTAGGGGGCCTATTGTATGCACTGGCAGTCAGGAATTATTATTATTATTTAATAACAATAGCTGACTTGTGTAGCAGTGACCGCACACCTGTAAGTGTTGTATTTACAGGTGCTATTATTATTGTTATGGGGCTTCCCAGATGGTGCTAGTAGTAAAAAGCTACCTGCCAATGCAGGAGATGTAAGAGACACAGGTTTAATCCCTGGGTTGGGAAGATCCCCTAGAGAGCATGGCAATCCACTTCAGTATTCTTGCTTGAAGAATCCCATAGACAGAGGAGCCTGGCAGGCTATGGGCCATAAGGTCACAAAGAGTCGGACATGACTGAAGCGACTTAGCATGCATGCACTATTATTATAACTCAGTTTTGCAGGTGAAGAGGCATGGAGATTGTTAAGTAAATTCTCCAAGATCATTCTCTTAGTTTTGGCTCCTTGGAAGCAAACCCTGAAACTAGGATTCACATGGACATGGTTTGTTTTGGATATGACCCCAGGAACACTGGTAGGGAGTGGGAAGTGAGACAGGGGAGGAGGTGGCCAGTACAGGATATGTTATGGAGCAGATGGGGACTTGGAATGAGGGTAGAACCTGCATCTTAGGGTGCAGCCTGGAGACAGCAAGGCGGGGGGGACACGGGCAGGGCACTGACCAGAACTGCTGGAGTCACACCACTGGGACTCCATCATGGGGTCAGCCTGGCTCCAGCTTGGAGCTCTTAGCACCGAGTTATCCAGACTGTGCGGGGCCTAGAGACTGAGCCTGTGTGAAGGGAGCACCCAGGGAGTGTCAGAGCCGTTGTTGGGTGGTGACTGATCTCAGACAGTGTCTCAGCATCTCTGTCACCACCTTATTTGATCCTGTACAAATCGCTGGAAAAGTGCTCTCCTGAGTGTAAGAAGTATGGTTGGAGCTTTGAATCCTCAGTGGCAGGATGTAGAAGAAGATGGTGGCCCGATACAGTGAAGACTGCAGGACTATGCCTTCTATAGAAGAAACTTCCATAGAAGGAAGTGTCCTCTGAAATCCTCTAGGTCATAGCCCTTGTGTGGGATTCCTCAGCAAGGCTTCCATGTAAGAATGAGGGAGAGTCGAGGAACCACTTCTGTAACTCATTTCATGTAGTTATAATTTCTATAAACTCCTCCCAACACATCAAGAAGCAGAGTCTCTATCAAGGTGATGCCAGTGTAGCTCATTTATACTAAGGTATAAAGAACTGACCAAAGTCACCATGGATTTCTTATAAAGAAGGCATGGAAAGAGCATGGATTTTGAAAACAGACCTGGATTTGTCTCTTGGTATTGCCAGTTATTGACTCTAGGACCTTGGCAAATTAGCCATGATTCCTCTTTTTATTTTTCTCAGTCCACACTTAGCACATATGAGTCTCCATGTGTGCTATTCACTTTACACTTGAGGAGCTCCGTCTGTAGTGGTGGAGTCAGATATGCATCTAGATGATTACTACCTAGCATGACTGAGGCGTCAGAGAGGCACATGCAAAAGGCTTGGGGCTCGTTACACAGAAGTGACAAGTTCTTAGTAACCTGGCTTCAGGGTGACTGGCCAGGAGAGGGGAGCACCCGGGGTGACCTGGTTACAGCCCCGTGTGTAGAATATCTACGTCCTGGAGAACCAGCGGGCACTCTTTAGGTCATCATTTAAAGAGGCGATGGAAGAGGCTGTAGTGAAAGCTGAAGGCAGTGGTGAGATCCAAACACGACAGACCATCACCTATTATACACCAGGGTTTCTGTCCTGAGTCTCTGAGTACCTTCTGCACTCTGGCTGACCCTCCCTGGTGATCCCCAAACCTGGCAAGGGAGGGGTTAATGCCTAATTCAGTGGGAACAGTCAAGCTCTGGTGTTGAATGGTGACAATTCAGACCAGTCCGTGCCTCACATCAGTTATTCAGTATTTTGAACATCCCCCAGGATTGGAGGAAGAATTCGCCCTGGGAGAGGCGGTGGTGTCACGCAGCTGAAGATCTTCAGAGGAAGTGGGGAGAGGCAGGCACTGGCCCTAGAACCCTCTGGGAGCCCCCTTCCTCTCTTGGGGCTCTGTGGGGCCCTGCATAGCCAGGCTGGCCTCCCTGGTGGAGGCCCGCCCTCGGGACAGCTGCTGGAGCTGCAGACAAAGAGGGCGTCTCTTCGCAGCCCCGGGCAGCCCGCCATCCTCCTGTAAGGGGATCCGGCAAGGCTTGGAAGCCGCAGGAGGCCCCATCAATCACTGAGCATTTCATTATACCTTGGACAACATCCATAATGGAATAAAATGTCAGTAAGTTTACTAGGGGAAAAATAGTAACTTCTCCATAGCCAGTTTGTTTTTTATTGATAGTAATTTCCAAAGACATTCCAATATCTCCGAAGCCATCGTTAATAGCCTCGCGGCATGTCCATTTTGATGTGCAAATGAACAGATGCAGAGTCACAGACAATAATGCATCGCCTCCGTTTCAGCCGAAAGTAATAAATCCGCCTCAGAATGTGTCCCAGTGCATCCCTGGGAAGTCCTTTCTTTCTACACATTCCCGCCTCTGTCAGGGAGTTAGAAAAGCCATTCATTATTTTTCCAGGAAAAAAGACTCACCTCCTCCTCACGAATGGGGGGAGGTATCTGGGTCTTGCTACAAACAGAGACGGGGCCAGCCGGGCGTGGGTGTTCCTCCAGACTGGTCAGTTCCACCCACCAGCCAACTGGGAGCTGGCTAGCCTCTCCTTGTTTTTGAAGAACCCAACCCTGACCGCTCGAAACCCTTTCTTTCTCTTTTATTAATGTGCTCTGCTAATATTTACGGAGCCATCGGCATACCCGGCCCCAGGTTACAGTGTAGGATGAGAATAATAATAGCTGTCGCTTATCCGAGCATCTGCTGTGTGCCAACCATTGTTCTGCCTAGATGGACATCTGTTATCTCATTTAATTTAATCTTCAAACAGCCTTATGATGTCAGCAGTGCTATCACCATTTTAATGATGAAGGGTTTGCATTTCGGGGAAGTAAAGTAATCTAAAAGTGTTTATTATTAATAATGACACATTGCAACAATAACAGTCACCCCTGAGCTTGTACTACATGCCACGCCTGCATTAGATAACTTTCCATGTTAGCTCATGGCATTCTCACAACCCCCCCCACCCCCATGAATTCCGTGGGACCGTATGCTTCACAGATGCGGAAGCAGAGGCTGCACATGCCAGGTCACGCAGCCAGATAGAGCAGAGCCTGGATATGAATCTGAGGCAGCCCATGCCCAAGAGCTTCTTCTTCCCGCCCCGCCCTGCAAACGTGTATGTGCCAGTCTCAGCCTCCAGGGGTCTTGAGCCCAGTCACCTTTAGAATCTCCTGGTTAATTTCCCATCAGCAGTGATAAATGTTTAACAACCCCCAAGCTTGTGTTTGGGATGTTTACTTGAAAGCTGTAATAGAATTTCGTCTTTGCTGAGCAACACATGTCAGAAATTTCTCAAATATTAGTTTTCTTTTACTAAGCAGGCAGGCTAAGGAGAACGATTGATTCTCGCTGACCTGGGTGAAAGCTTTCTGATCTCGGTAGTACTGAGATTTATATGAAGAGAGAGAAGCTTGCAGGGCCTGGGTGTCTGGAGCTCTGAGTAGAGGAGTGGAGCTTGTATCCATGGATGGACACTGGGTGTGGCCATGTGTGTGCTGGTGGGCATCCTGGTGAAGGTGGCCTCAAGAGGGTCATAGCCTGGAAGGGGGCAAGACCCTGTGACAGACACTGAAGGTCTTTGCTTTCACTGAAGCCCAGAGTTCTCTATTCTGAGGTTTCTGGGTCTTCAACCTTTTCTGGCATGACAGAGAGTCCTGTCTCCCACCATCTTGGCCATCTTCCCTTGCCTGGCCTTTTTTTAACCAGGGGCCCTGGGAATTGCACATTGGTGTAGCCAATAGGACCAGCGCCTCCTTGCATTTGGGCTCCCTGCTTTCCCTCTTGCACCTTCACAGGATGTCAGTGTGGGTTTTAGGAGCTCTGAGCCACTGTTGGCATCACGTCTGACCTTGGCAGCGAGTCATCACCTAAGGGGAAGTTGTGGTCCCTGCCCTCAACGAGCATGGTGCAGAGATGAGAAACACAGGTGTACACGATTTTTAACAACATTTAATGATCAGGATTTGCGTGACAGCAAGTTTTTCAGACACTCAATGTAATGGTGCAGGGAAAAGAGAGGCTGCAGAAGACTGGAGTGGTCAGGGCTGTAAGCCTTACCATCAAGGATGAGTAGGAAGCAAAGAGTGGATGTGCAGGAAGGAGCAGGGACATGACCAGATGTGGGTGGGAGAAATGAGCAAGGGGAGGGGGAGGGTGCCTTTATCCATTTGACAGTTGAGGAAACTGAGGCACAGAATGTTGAAATGATTTAATCAAGGTCAGAGACAGATTTAAACATGCTGTTCATACCCAGGAAAGTCACCCCTGATTCACGTCCCCAGGAATGTGGGCTGGCAGACTCACTCCTTCAAACCACTCAGCTGGTGGCCCTGAGCTGCTGTTTTGGGCAGCTTCTTGGCAGGAGTAGTCAGCACCAGTCTCGCCTGATCTGGGAGCTCCAGGACTGGTGGACGAGATGGTCACTCCTTCCCGCAAAGCCATTTGGGAGCTGGCTGGCTATGGGGAGGCCTTGGGCACAGTGCTTCCTGGAGACGCCCAACTTCCAGAGGCTACAGTGTGCTGCTCAGGTGCCACTTGAGACATCCTGGAGCTGAGTGCCAACATTTCCCCAGAGACGGGCAGCATCTTCATCATGGGTGCCTGATCCAGATCTGAGCGCAACTCTTGTGGGTGTGTGTTCACAGCTCGGACAGTGTGATGGTGTGTTTGCAAACTCCTGATGCATAGTTCCTTTAATGTGCTGTGGTGCACGTGATGTTTACACACCTAATGCACTTGTTAGCGTTCAGGTTCTCCAGGCTCGCTGTGCATTTCTGGGAGTCAGCTCCCCGTCTTGGGGTGTGGTGGGGCAGGACTATTTCCCACTGACATGTGCACCGTTGGGTCAACATTGTCACTGCTTTGTGGAGACTTGCCCCTCAATGTCCCCTTCCAGGGATGTGCTGGAGATGCCTGACCTGGTGAGGGCTCAGGGTCTTGTGGTCCTAAGGATTCCCACACAGGACAGCCCTCTTACATGTTAATAGATGCCGCTTATACACCTCCAGTGATGGGGGCTTCCACCCTCCTGCGATGGCTGATGTTTTCTTTTCTTTCTTTTTTTTTTTTTTTGATGTGAACCATTTTTACAGCCTTGATTGAACTTGTTAACAATATTTCCTCGGTTTATGTATTTATTTATTGGTAGCATAATGTGTGGGATCTTAGCTCCCAACCAGGGATCAAACCCACCTCCCCTGCATTGAAAGGCGAAGTCTTAACCCCTCGACCATGAGGGATGTCCCAGCAGGTTTTTTTCTCTTGGACTAGCTCTCCCTGTTTGCAAGATCTCTATATTAGCTAAGATCAAACTTTGCGTAACTCATTTCTTCCTTCTGGATCACAAGGAGGCAACAGAATCTGCCTATCAGGACATTCATGGATGCAGACAGGCCTCTCCTGGCTTAGGAAGGACAGGGATGAAGAGGAGAGGGGTCCAGGTGAAGCAATTAAACCAGCTAGACTTGGTGGGTGAGGGCTGGTGGAAGAAAGTTGTATTCTGGCTGATGCCAGGCTCCTGGCAGGGTGTCTATGGGACTATTGGCTATTAACTAAGAAAGAGGGCAGGAAGGGAACAAGTTGGATGTGTCCAGAAGCACTGTGAGGAAGGTTGGACCACAACCTTGTCCCCTGGGCTTCTCTGAGAAGTGTCATAGCCAGGAAGGGCAATGCCAAGGGTGGGTTCAGGGATTAGGACCCTCCCGCTCTCCGGGGTGTCTGAGTTTCTGCTGTGGTTCTCCCTCACCCCCTGCAGGCACCTATGTGGGATGCTTCAGTGATGATGGCCAGGAGCGGACACTGAAGGGGGCTGTATTTTTTGACTTGAGAAAGATGACCGTCGCCCACTGCCAGGATGCATGCGCTGAGCGGTAAGTGGGGGCCCTAACGGTCAGCTCCACTGGAAATAAGGCTAAGAGGGAATCCCAGAGAGTGGGAGTTGTGTCCCTGAGGTGGTGCTTCTGCTGCCAGTGGGCTGTTGGAGTGCGGTTAGAGCTCGACGGATCAGATTCAGTTGTCCAAGACAAGGTTTACTGACGAGATGGCAGGGGATTGTGGAAAGAGCTCTGGGCTCAGTGTCAGGAGACCTGGGGCTCCTGTCCTGAGATTCCAGGACTCATCCTTATCCTGGCCTCAGACCCAGGGGCCGTTCCTGGATCCAGACCTCAGTGCCCCGGGCCAGGCTTGGGACTCACCCCAGGCCCCACTCTGCCTGCAGGTCCTACATCTACGCTGGCTTGGAGGCCGGGGCTGAGTGCTACTGTGGGAACCGACTCCCAGCGATGAGCGTCGGGCCGGAGGAGTGTAACCATGAGTGCAAAGGGGAGAAGAGCTCCGTGTGCGGAGGGGTGGGCCGGCTCTCCGTGTACCGCGTGGAGGAACTGCAGCCCGGCTCCAGGAAGCGTGAGTGCGCCCGCCTCTCCCTGAGCTCTATCTGCCCCTGCTGGCTGCCACCTCTGCGTCCACAGCCCTTCATCTAAATTCTGTGGGACGGAAACCGTGCTCTGCCTTCCCTACCACCTTCCCTGGACAGGCTCGTGGCAGGGGGCGAGGTGTTAGGGTCTGCCAAAGATCGCTTGAGATCATGACCAAACCACATCTTTCCTTGTCCTCTGTAGGAGAGAAAAACCGATCAGGAGGCCCAGAGCCTTGGTCTAGGTGTTTCTCAGACATGCTGTGTGGCCTCCCATCTTTGGGTTCCAGTCTATTTTGTCAAGTGCAGAGGGGCGGACCAGATAGTAGGAATGTTTCCTAGCTATACAACACCTTGAAGTGCTGGTAAAAGTGAAAGCCACTCTGTCGTGTCCGACTCTTTGTGACCCCATGGACTATACAGTCCCTGGAATTCTCCAGACTAGAATACCGGAGTGGGTAGCCTTTCCCTTCTCCAGGGGATCTTTCCAACCCAGGGATCGAACCCCAGTCACCCATATTGCAGGTGGATTCTTTACCAACTGAGCTATCAGGGAAGCCTAGGAAGTGCTGGGTAAAACTGAACAAATGTTGCTATAAATGCAAAGCTGAACTATCAAAAAAGTAAGGAAATCCCTGGCTCCAGCGGGAACTAGGAATCATGGCGGTGAGATGAAGATAGTTGACGATGCTATGCAGCAGTGGGTCTCCACGGGGGAAGCTGCTGGTCTTGGTGGCCACACGCCTTAGGTTTTAGTGTCCACAGAGGACAGAAAAGGAGGTTTTGAGTCCACCAGGGTAGAGACCTGGATTGAAACTTCTTTGTGAAGTTGGATTCAATTTCACTGAAGTATGTACATCAGTGAAATTTTAGATTAAAAAAAAAAAAAAAAAAAAAACACCTGCCAGAGACAGAAAAACTTGTCTGTTTGACCTGAGCTTCAGGTTGGGATCAGAGGAAGGTGGAGAGCAGGTCATCTGTGGCTCCATCTTGAAGGTGCCCTCCTGCCCTAAGTGGCCTGGGACTCTCACCTGGGGAGCGGGGGAGAAGGGTGTGGAATGGGGGTGACAGCCTGTGCCACACCTGAAGTCTAGAGGCAGCTGAGGTTCTGCCAGCAGCATGTCACATCACTGACTTCTCACAGCTCATGCTGCATCCTTACCTCTCAGCATGTATAGGGCGCCTGCTGTATGTCAGGGTCAGAACTGGGTGTGGGGTGAAAAGGGTGACCCAGATGCTGCCTCCCCCCAGGCTTCAGGGAGGTACTCGCAGTGGGGCATGGGTTCAATCCCTGATCCAGGAGCTAGGATTCCACATGCTGCATAGCATGGCAAAAAAGAAAAGGAAAAAAATCAACAGATTTGTGGAAGGAAGGGAGAAAGGGAAAGAAGGAAGGAAGGAGGGAGGGAAGAAGGATGGACACTGTCCCCGAGGGCTGGCGGGAGTAGCAAGTCAGGAGTTCAGCAGCTTCAGCCAAGTGATCCCTTGTCAGTGACCCTGGTGAGTAAGGTTCTGAAGTCTGCTTTCTGTCAGGAGCCTGGCTTGACCATAGCCTGTCTGGGCAGTTTACCTTCTCCGATTTGGAATCTGCTCCTCCTGAGTGTAATTCCACCTATTTCAGGATCTGAAGCTGCTATTTCCCCCGGGTCAGGCCCCAAGAAGGGCAGGCACCGCTTCTCACCAGATCCCCATTTCCTTCCCCGCAGGGAGGACTGTCACATACCGGGGCTGCTTCCGACTGCCGGAGAACATCACACATGCCTTCCCCAACTCCCTGGCACAGGCCAACGTGACTGTGGAGACGTGCTCCGGATTCTGCTCCCAGAAAGTAAGAGGAATTATGACTTCACAGCTCTGTCCTTTAACCATCCAGCCAGAGTGGTGGTCTCAGGGAGGGCAGGTGCCTGTGGGGGACTGCAGCTGTCCGTCCTCCTTGGAGCCCTGGTGGGCGCTGAGGAGGGAGGGAGGCAGGTTTTGCAGCAGAGTCGCCGAGGACACCAGCAGGGAGCCTGCTGATGCTGAGATCCGAGCCTGGGTGGGGGATTGTCAGTGAAGGTTGTAAAACTGAAAGGATCGTGCCTTTCCCGACGTGAGCTCTTGGCACAAGTGTCAGATGTTAAATTGACTTGGTTTGGAAGCAGGAAGCTGCTGGCTCGGGGCTTGGGGAGTGCTGATGGATTTTCTGTTATTGGCACTGACAGCGTTGGGCCAAGAATCCGACTTCAGGGGCTGTAGTCGCTCAAGTCCCTTTGGTCCCTCAGCCAGGGCTGAGGCATGGAGTGTGACTCTTTGCAAGGGCTGGGCTGAGTACCAAAGGCCATGTGCCTGCACCGCATGTCGGCTCCGGGGTGGGAGACATGGATCAAGTTCAGACGGGGTTTGCATGTGGCACGATCGGGGTGGGGTGTGAAGCAGGGCTGGTGAGACCTGCAGGCTGCCAAAGAGCTTGGAGATCTGAGGCTGGAGACCCGAGATCTCCAGACTGGGCCAGATGCTATGGCCCTGGAAATGGCCCTGAGTGGCAGTAGGCTAGGGCTTGGGGCTCCAAATCCTGGGGTCCACTGGCTTTCATGGCACTGTAACACGTGGCAGTGGAACTGAGTGGGGCTAGGAGACAGGCGGGTCCTGCCCATGAAGGGGATGACGATGGTTATCAACAGTCCTAACCGGTATTCAACATTTATTCCATGCCAGTCTCTGTTCCAACTTCACATGGGTTAACCCACTTAATCCTCTTGACAACCGTATGGGATAGGTGTTCTGAGTAACTGCATTTTGTAGGCGAGGAAACAGAAAGCTTAAGCTTTCTGCCTGAAGCCACACAGCCAGGAAGGGGGAGAGCCAGGAATTGAACTCTGCCTAGTTCTGTAGCCTTCTGGTGCTTTGAAGGGTGCAGGGCGTGGACTTCAGTGAAAGCACGTGGAGTTGGACATGAAGACACGTGCCCTCCATGGGCCCCCACTCCCCAGGAGCCGCCCTCCCTCTGCTCTGTGCTCTCAGCCCTCTTGAGATGCTTCCCTTGGAGATGGGGGGAGACAAAGCCTTTTACCTACATGCTTTCCTCTTGCACAAGCGCAGCCTTTGAACTGGCTCTCTTCCATCTCCGGCATGTCCAAAGCCACTGCCAAGGGTGTCTTGGTGTCAGGGCTCCTGAGACACAATGCTGGGAGCCGAGAAGATCATTTTGTTGATTCAGAGACACCTGGACTGGGGCCCCCTTCTCCCCCTCTCCTGCTGGTGGGACCAGAGCCAGTGGAGGTGGCAAGGACACCTGCTCCCACAGCAGGGAAGAAAACCTCCTACCCTGGGCTTCCTTCACACCTGCGGTTCAGAGCGGCTCCCTGGAAAGACCCCCACTGTAATCAGAGGAAGTCAACTGGTCCAGACCTGCTGGCCTCCCGGGTCAACAGATGTACAGGCATCTTCCTGTGGGCTGGGCGCTGGGTTGCAGCCTTCCCCTGCTGGTCAGCTCTGATCCTCCCAGCACTCTGTGAAGGGGGGTAGTCTGACCCCTGCTTGCTGCAGAGCCAGCACAGGTTTGCAGGAGTGAGAGTTCTCACACACGAGCATGGAGGGACCGGCTTTACATCCCACTCTTATCTGTCTGTCTGTTAGTCCCTCAGTCATGCCCGACTCTTTGCAACCCCATGGACTGCAGCCACCACCCCCCACCACCCCTACCTCTGGGCTCCTCGGTCCATGGGATTTTCCAGGCAAGGATACAGGAGTGGTTTGCCATTTCCTTCTCTTATATATATATATATATATATATATATGTAATTTAATTAGTTAATTTATTTATCTTAGCTGCACTGGGTCTTCATTGCTGTGTGCAGGCTTTCCCTAGTTGCGACGAGCAGGGGCTACTCTTCACTGTGGTTCCAGGCCTTCTCATTGCGGTGACTCCTCTTGATGCAGAGCACAGGCTCTAGGCGTGCAGGCTCAGTAGTTGCGGCACACGGGCTTAGTTGCTCCACGGCACGTGGGATCTTCCTGGACCCGTGTCTCCTGCATTGGCAGGCGAATTCTTAACCACTGGACCACAGGGAAGCCCCCCCACATCCCACTCTTGACCCCATGCCCCATGCTTTCCATGCTTCTGCCTCTCAGTGTGACATCGGTGGAGGAAGGGGACAGGTGGGTGGGCTGTCGAGGAGGAGACAGGAAAAGAAACAAGAGGAAGGGAGCTGGCAGCCTCACAGCTGTGCGTCGTTGGTGCTTTAAATTTGTTTCCATAGATAAGACGCTCACGTGGAACACGGTGAAAGGACATCCAAGGGTGTCCAGGGGAAAGCCTTCCTCTCACTCTCTGTGTTGTCCACCTGTCCTTCCTTGGATGCAGGCGATGGGCCTAACCTCTCCCTCCCACTCTCAGAGAAATTCTATGAATATTCAGGCAGCTGTTCCTTTACAGAGTCAGGATGGCGTCACAAACCCCACAGGTGGTGACGAGCTGCATGCACTACCCTGCCCCGATCTCCTTCCCTGTGTCTTACAGATTGCTCCAAATTGGCACAGGAAGCGCTTCCTCACTCTTCTATGCCATTACATGGATGTCCTATCATTTATTTAACAAACACCCCACTGTTAAGCATTTAGGTTGTTTCCAATCTTTTGCTTTTACAAACAAGGTTGCGATGACTATCCTTATAGGGGAGTACTTCTGTGTTGGTGGTGGATCTGCGGGACACAATTCCTAGGCGGGGCTAGTTCCTTGTTCTGTGAGTAAACTTTGCTGTACTGCCCTGGTCAAAGGCTGTGTTCATTTTATGCACCCCTCCCCGCCCCAGCTCTGCGTGAGAGAGGAGCAAGGCACCCCTGAGACTCTGCTGTTGGGGAGGATGGTTTCAAAGCCACATCCCAGGTGGATGCCCCGCTGTATGGGGGCACCTTCCCTGGGGCAGCCCGTGAGGGGCCCAGACACAGAACTCGAAGCTTGTAAACTCTTCAACGCCTCTTTCCAGCCGTTCTTCAGAGGTACTGACACAAATCCAGGTCGGTGCAGTCTCGCATTGAAGCATGTGCCAAAAGAGACCTGCAGGCTCTTGGTACCTTATGCCATTTTGCACCTTAACGCTTCATACTTCTCCCCTTGAGATGGATTTCGTGGATGGGTTACCGGCTCAGCTCTGGGCAGCGATGCTGCGAATTGTTCAGACAGAACAAGGATGAAGGGGCACCCAGGGTTCTCATAAATGGCCTTTGCCCTCCAGGCGTCAGGATCTGTGCTGAAGGCTTGGCTCCTGTCCTCGCCTCCCCTGTATTGTTGGATGGGGGGTGGGGCTGTTTTCTTGGGTCCCATTGTTTAGATCCACAGAACGCTGCAGCTGTGAGGAGTAGTCACTATTTCCAGCTTTCAAGTTGAAAGCAGGTCTTGGCAGGACACACTTAGTGAGACGGGGCCAAACGCATGCGCTGACACTTACCGGGTGGGGGGTGGTGCCATTCCCCCCTGAAGAGAGGCTAAGACAGGAAGCAGGGACTCTGGCATACATCAGAGTAAGGTCAGTGCCTGATGGAGATGAAGGAGACTGGGAGGAAGGCTTAGGGAAGAGGACTGCAAATTTTTGGAAGGGTTGTTAGTTGCTCAGTCCTGTCCGACTCTTTGTGACCCTATGGACTGTAGTTTGCCAGGCTCCTCTGTCTATGCGATTTCCCAGGCAAGAATACTGGAGTGGGTATCTCCAGGGGACCTTCCCAACCCAGGGACTGAACCCAGGTCTCCTGCATTGCAGGCAGATTCTTTACTGTCTGAGCCACTGGGGAAGCCTTAGAGCTAGCAGATGCTGGGCAGTGTCAAAGGGCAAACGAGGGGTGTGAGGAACGCACATAAAACTGAGCAACACCTGGGCAGGGGTGAGGGGATTGGGAAAGCAGCCAGCCTGCCCACCCGGGGTGCAGGACCCCATGGCACCACGTGAAAGGTGGGGTGGGGACAGAGGCCTGCCTCTGAGTCCAGATGTTTGTAAGTTGCTAAGAGGGAGCTATGGACGGTGTGGTGGGGGAGAGGGCGGTATAACTGGTGTGGGCCTCATAGCTGTGGGTAGGATGCTGGGATCCCTTTGGGAGGCAGTAGTCCTCAGGGCCACCCCCAGAGATGCCTTGGCAATACTATGACCTAGCTTTGCCTGTGACCTGGCTCTGGAATTAGGGATTCCAGGTAGGGCAAGGATGAAGCTACAGATGTACTTGCAGGTAAAGCCCCATCTATCTGAGAGAGTGAGCCTTTGGTCCCCAGAGTGTCTGTTCCTCCCCTCTCCCTCGTCCTGCCCTGTGGCTGTGAGTGTGACTTGGACTCAAGCCTTCTGGATGGTCCCCATCAGCTCTCAGTAGGAGCTGGACTAGGACCCCGATCTCACTCTATAGCAGGGTTGCTCACCCTTGCATCTGTTATCAGTTGGGTCAGATCATTTGTGTGGGGATCTGTCTGTACAGTGTAGGATATTAAGCATCCCTCTACCCTGCTACAGACCAATAGCACCTCCACGCTTAGATGTGACAACCCAGACTGTCCCCAGACATAGCCAGGGTCCCCTGTGGTGCCCCCATTGAGAACCACTGTCCAGCGGGCCACCTGGAACCTGTTGGCTCAGCCATACCAAGACCCAGCTCACATTCACCATGCATCTGAATCCTGGTGATCGATTATCTTCTGCAACTATTTAGGGAGGATGAAGGAGCAAATTCCACTTCCAGCCCTGAAGTCTGGTAGATACAGGATCAGTCGGAAGTTGAGGCCTGCAGAGGTCACAGTTCTATTTGCCGGAAGGGTTTTCTTTGTCCTCTCCTGGATGTGGAGGGTGAGGGAGAGAGGTGAATTGGGGGATTTCAGGCTGTACTTTCCTGCCTGGAGTGCCAAGCACTTCCTCTCCGGAAAGGCCAGCAGCAACCAAGGCTGCAGAAACGTCCCAGTGGCAGTTTCATCTCATCCTAATTTGGCTTCTAGACAAGCTCAGATATACTGCAATGTGGGAATGGTTACGTGATGCCATGGCCATACAGTGGACTATAATACAGCCATTGAAAATGTTTTCAAAGTCTTTTATGATGGAAATGCTCACAGCAGAATGTTAAATGGGGCACAGCTAAATCGGGGAGTGGGGGCTACAGGCTTAATTAGGGCTGACGGGCAGGGGCGCCAGGAGCAGCAGATGCCAGAGGTGGGGCACAAAAGCAGGAAAAGAGGGGGCACCTTCCTTGTGCCATGCCCCAGTTTTGAGCACCATCTGAGGTTTATTTGTGGCTCCCGATAAAAATCTCTGCTTTTTTTTTTTTCTTTGCTAGTTGGTTACAATGGATTTGGGGAGCTCCCAGAATGTAGTTTGACAAGGAAAGAACACTTTGGGCCATTGATATCAGCATCTTAATGATCTGACTGTCTGCCAACAAGAGCAACTTGACCTATGTAAATGTGTTTTTAAACACAGTAAAATGATCTTGTCTAATTTTCTGCGATCGTGTTGGAGCTGGAAGAAAACCTGCTCATTCTCAGTCCTTCGGATCCTGTCACCTCCTTCATTTGGACAGAAGGTGAGAATGAGCTTAGCTGTTTGCAGTGCTGCCCATTCGGGTGAGGGGTCATTAATTTTGAAGCCCCGTTATTGGTGCAAGAGTAGACAGGCCCTTTACGGGAGCGTGTGTTCCACGGCAGGGCTGATGTGTGAAATCCAGCACCATCTGTAAATAGGTTACTAACGTGTGAAGCTTCAGCTATTAAGCCTTGTGATCTGAGGCTTGTTCTCTCAGCAACGGCTAGTAGTTCTACCGAGAAAGGCTTTGCAGGGAGAGGTGTTATCCTTTCTGCCTGCCCCCTTTTAGCCCCTTTTGGGGTGTGTGAGTTCTGCATACAGAATAGTAACCACCTGGATGTTTTCCCATCAATGTATCTTCTGAGGTTTTTTCCCTTTGTCCGTTTAACGGAGGCGTTAACCCAGCCGCCTGTGTGATGGAAAGGCACAGATTAACTCCAAGCTTGCTTGTTCTCTGCTGGGCGGTGGCCTGACCAAATCCCCTTGGATCTTGATAGATGCAGTCCGTCCTGTGTGGCCCCATTCCCTCCACTGGGCATGAAATTTCACGTCTCTGCCAAGGATTGGGTCTGTAAGGGTCTGGGTTTTCTGAATTAGTACCTCTGTCTGCTGTCTGGGGCTCCAGTCTCGGAGAGCCATCGCCCAAGGGGACATTCCCTAGGGGACACTCTGACGTTTGCCCCGAGCTGTCTTGAGGTGGCACCTTTGAGGCTGGAGATGTGGAAGGGGACTAGGGAGTCAGCGCTTCCAGTGGAGAAGGGTGGATACAGAGATGGCCCAGCACCCCCACCGCCACCCCATGTGTTAGCCTCCCCCAGACTCAGACCAACCAATCTGCCGAGAATCTAGTCTCTGCAAGACATCTTAATAGTATGGTTGTTCCTTGAAGAACACGGTTTGAATTGTACTTGTCCACTGATACATAGATTTTTTTCAGTGAAGAGGTACCACAGTTTACATCATCAGCCACTGGTTGAATCTGCGGGCATAGAACCACAGACTTGAGGAGCCGAGGATTTTGTTATCAGCAGTGGGTTCTGGAACCCATTCCCTGCAGATACCAAGAAATGACTGTATTTCATTCCATCCACAAATCCCCTTATAGCTGGAGAAGTCAAAACTCCATCTGTCTGAATTTAAACTCATACCAGAACCCTTAATCATTAAGCTACGCCCCCCTTTTACAGATGATAAAATCAAGGCTCACACTGCCCAATAGTTTGTTGATAGTCATGTAAATGGGATTCAAAACCTGGGATTCCTGGGGCTTCCAAGTGGTGCTAGTGGTAAAGAACCTGCCTGCCAATGCAGGAGACATAAGAGACATGGGTTCTATCCCTGGGTCTAGAAGGTCCCCTGGAGGAGGGCATGGCAAAGCCCGGGATTCCTTATGACAAGCCATGAACTGGGTCCGCTTCCCATAACTGCCTCTCCAAACCACACAGCTCTGCACCTGCACTCAGGTCAGAGGGAAACATGCTCTCAGTTCCAGGATCAGTGGGTTTACATTCAATCTGACATTTGCCTGAAAACAAGAGTCAACTCCCTCACCTCCCATCTCCCTCCAGGGGCATCTCCTCTCCTTTTTGTGTCTTAAATGTTACTCAGTTCTGCCTCTGGAGGCGAGAGACTGGTCAAAGCCAACCTCCATGCTGGTTCATGGATTTCATCACAAATCTACCGCCTTCATGTGTTTGCCTCCCAGAGATTAAGTGTGGTGTGTGGCAAAGCCGCGGTCTAGGAGTCTGGAAGGCTGGCCTCTGCTCCCACTCACATACCCTGACGGCCTGAGGTTGTCATGGGCTTCCTTCCACCTGCCTCCAAGCCTCAGTTTCCCCTTCTGAAACCTAAAGCTCTCATCTCTGAAGTTTGGGGTGATGCTGTGTAATCCTAGAGATCCTGAGAAAGGTGCCTAGAGAGGAAGCAAGGATGGAGGAGAGGAGATCCCAGAGCGGGTGCTGCTTGGGGCCTCACTCCTCGCCTGGTGGAATGTCCACTCCTTGACCCCTTGGCCACGGCCAAGCCTTTGCATATGGATCCCCACCCCACCCAGGGATTCCCAGGTGGCGCAGTGGTAAAGAATCCACCTGCCAAAGCAAGAGACACAAGAGACACGGGTTCGATCCCTGGGTGCAGAAGATCCCCTGGAGGAGGAAATGGCAACCTACTCCAATATTCTTGCCTGGAGAATCCATGGACAGAGGAGCCTGATGGGCTGTAGAGTTGCAAAGAGTCAGACAGGACTGAGCATGCATGCATGTACACGCCCCACCACTTGGAAAGCCCAGCCCTGGCCATGTCATGACCTGGCTCTAGGCTGATGCCCACCCACACCACAGCCCCAGCTCGCACCCGAGCTCCCATCCTGGGCACCCAGCCTCAAGCTGTAGAGGAAGTACTGGGATGAGAATGTATATCCCCCCTCTGCCCTCGGACACAGGCTGAGCCGGCTCCCTTTTGAACCCCTCATCTGTTTGAAACAGTGCCACGTCTGGGCTCCCATTTTTCTGCCTTGCTTTCTTGGTTCATTTTCTCCTCTTCTCTCTGTGCATGTGTTCTCTCTGTCTCTTTGTCTCTTACTGGAGCTTGGGGTGGAGGTACAGGAAGCAAGGAGGTCGGCAGAGAGATAAGATTCATCAATATTTAATTTTTATGGAAATCCTGTCTTAGAAATCCCCAAGGGGCTGAAAATTGTTCTGTGTTTTCAGAATCCAGTGATGTTGCTGAAGAGGTTATGTTGTAAATAAAACCACATTACTGTCTGCAGCTCTCCCGTTGCTCTGCAAACACCCGGAAACTTGACAGTTTAATCCACTCAAGGAAGCAAAAGGGTTCGGGTCACTGGTGGGGGCAGCCCAGGAATACAGGCTCCTGAGGCCTCAACATCAGCCACTGCCACCAGGGAGGGAGACAGAGCCAGCCCAACGAGCAGACTTTTTGTTTCTTTTTTTTTTTTTTTACCATGTGGCTGAGATTCTTGTCTGAACAGGATTCTCAGGATGGCAGAGCTCCCTGAGGTTCCTGTTGTCAGAGAGGGTTTGCTTAGATGGAGCAGACTTTCTTCTCTTTACTCGTGCCCGGGGCACAAGTGACCAACAGAAGGCTCATGTCCGAGTGCATTGCCAACAACTCTGGGGGGAGTCGAGATCTGGAAAGGACGTTCATTCATTCATTCCTTGGTTCCTCCATCCAACATTCATTAAGCATCCACCATGTTGTCAATACTGTTCTAGGTACTGAGAATTCAGCAAAGCATACCAGGCACTCAAAAATCTCGGCTTACATTCTCATGGGTAAAGGCAGACAGTGTCTGTGTGTTAGTCATTCAGTCGTGTCTGACTCTTTGTGATCCCATGGACTGTAGCCTGCCAGCCTCCTCTGTCCATGGAATTCTCCAGGCAAGAATACTGGAGTGGGTAGCCATTCCTTTCTCCAGGGCATCCTCCTGACCCAGGAATTGAACCTGGATCTCCCACATTGCAGGCAGAGTCTTCACCATCTGAGCCACCAGGGAAACCCCAAAGACAGATAGTAAACCAGGTAAAATAAGTGAAATAGTATACTGAATGATGACAAGTGCTGTGGAGAAGAAGAAAGCAGAAACCTTACATCCTTATATATTTTCCCGTGGGAAATGAAGATGTGTATCCACTGAAATTCTTGTCCAGGAATGTTTATAGCAGCAAGATTCATAACAGGTAAAACTGGAAGCAGCCCAGGGGCCCATCAAGTGAATGAATCCACAAACTGTTATGTCCACACACGGAATAATACTCAGCGATATAAAGGAGCAATCTACTGCCAGATAAAACAACATGCGTGGACTTAAAAAATATTTTTTTTTCTGAAAGGAACCAGACTCACAAACATATGCGCTGAGGGATTCTATTTTTAGGCCATTCTAGAATAGACAAAACTCATCTGTGGTGATGGAAATCAGACTAGGAGGAGGGAGGGAGAGATGAGTGGGAAGGGGCTGAGGAAACGTGGGAGGGAGGTGTGATGGGTCCTGATAACCATTCATCAAACAGCCTGGGTAGTACATCAAGGTCAGAGCATTCTTTTTTTTTTTTTCCATTGACAAACTTCTATTTTTCATATTTACCGCTGATTTTTTTTTCAATTGGAGTATAATTGCCTTAAGGTGCTGTATTAATTTCTGTTGTACAACAACATGAATCAGCTCTATGTACACATATATCCCCTCCCTCTTGGACCTCCCTCCCACCCCACTCCCATTCCACCGCTCCAGGCCATCGCAGAGCTCGGAGCTGAGCCCCCTGTGCTACATAGCGATTCCCACTAGCTATCTGTTTTACACATGATAGTGTATATGTGTCAGGGCTACTCTTTCAAATCATGATGGACCTACTTACAGGGCAGGAATAGAGACACAGATGCAGAGAAAGGACTTGTGGACATGGGGCGGGGTGGGAGAAGGAGAGGGTAGGATGAACTGAGAGAAGGTCAGAGCATTCTGCTGAGGGAAGTTACATGCATGAAACAGAAGCAGACAACACAGTGAGGGGTTGTGGCGGGTCTCAGTGATGGCAGGAGGGATTTGCAACTTGAAATGGGGTGGCCCTGGAAGGCCTCGTGGAAGAGGTCTTACAGAAAGCGAGGGAGAAAACCATGAGGGTGTCTTGGGAAAGACAGTCCAGGCAGAGAGCACAGGACGTGATCCGCTCCGCTGCCATAACTGAGTTCCACAGCCTGCCAAGTGGCTTAAAGAATGGAAATTTATCTTCTCTGAGTTCTGAAGGCTAGAAGTCCAAGATCAAGGAGTTGGCAGAGCTGACTTCTTCCGAGGCCCGTCTCTCTGGCTTGCCGATGGCCTTCATTTCCCTGTGTCATCACTCTGTCTGTGTGTGTCTGGGTCCTAATCCCGTCTTATAACGACACCAGTCAGACTGGATGGGGGCCCATCCTAGTGGCCCCATTTTAACTTCATTGCCTCTTGAAGGGCCCTGTCTCCACATCCAGTCATATTCTGAAGTATTGGGGGTAAGGGCGTCAATATGGGAAGTTTAGAGGACACGATCCAGCCAGTGTCTGCAGAAGAGCAGGGACACAGATGCAGAGAGCGGTGTGCACGCTGCTGGCTGGTACCCGGCTGCTGCTTTCCGCCGCTCGCTGTGATGAAGGTGTCCGTCTGGGATGAGTTGGGATGAGGGCTTTGCGGGAGAGGATGGATGGGCAGTGGGAGAGGCCGGAGGTCGCAGTTCCTGTGATGGCTTTTCACTAACTCACAGCAGCGGGAGAGCTGGCTTCCAGAAAGCCAGCGGCCTTCTGATTGAGGGTCAGGACACAGATTTGCTTTCTGTTGAGAAATGACACGGGGCCCTCGGGGCAGGTGGAGTCTAGTCACAGATACTGATGGGGCTTGTCAGGCTATTGTCCACTCTCTGCAAGCCCAGCGGCCCCAGGTGCCAGGGCTGGATGTCACTGCCGCTCTGTCAGCAACTGCAGCTGTGGCCAAAGGGGTCCTGGTTCCAGGGTTAGGGCCCTGTTGGGGCCACTGAGTCCTCAAAGCGGTTCTTTTCTTTCTGTGACTGATCAAGAGAAATGAGACAGATGAACCTACTTTCAGGGCAGGAATAGAGACACAGACAGATGTAGAGAACAGACTTGTGGACACAGCGGGGGAAGATGGTAGTGGGACGCATTGGGAGATGGGAATTGACATATATACAATACCATGTGTCAAACAGATAGCTAGTGGGAGCCTGTTATAAAGCACAAGAAGCTCTGCTTGGTGCTCTGTGATGACCCAGATGGGTGGGATGGAGAGTGGGAGGGAGGGAGGTCCAGGAGGGAGGGGGTATGTGTATACATGTAGCAGGTTCGCTTTGTTATACAGCAGAAACTAACACAACATTGTAAGGCAATCACACTCCAAAAAAAAAAAAAGAATAAATAACTAGGACCACAAGTGCTGCTTGGGAGAGGGGCTTCCAACCTTTGCTTGATCCTGAGCTTTTGGGGCCCTGGAGGGGGAGCCAGAGTGGGAATTTTAGGAACCAGACTCTCACATGCCCTGAGTGTCCGGAGGGTGGTCTGCGGCCTACCTCTGTGAGGAAAGGTCTTAAGAGCTAGGAGTAGCCGAGCACCTACTATATGCTGGGTCCTTTTAATGCATCATCTTCCCTCCATCTCCCTACACTCTATGGCATTAATATTATTGTCCTCTGATGACCCATGAGACAACTGAGACTTGAATGGGCCCGGTTAGTGGCCCAAGGTCACATAGATACTCAACTGTTGCCGTGGGATTCGAGTCCAGGTCTGTTGCATTGCAAACATGGTGTTTTCTCTTCTACTCAGTGCTTCCTCGCTGGTGCCCCTGGAACATGAACTCATGGACACGCAAAGTGACTGCTTGCCCCCAGCCTCCCATCCAGGAAAAAATCCTCAACTCACGCCTCGTCCAGAAAAAGCATGGGGGGATAGATGTCCGAGTCAAATTGGTCCTTGTGGTAGATCAGAGGGAGAGAAATGAGATCCACTGACTCTTCTAGGCAGGACAACTCAAGGAATGTGTCCATTTTACAGATGGAGAAGCTAAGGTTTCAAAAAAGGAGGTGACTTGCTTACGATCTCATAGAATGTTGAAGAGCTTTTCTAGTGCAAGAGGGAGCACTGAACTCTGGAAGCAGGCTGTGTGAGTGTGTGTGTGTGTGTGTGTGTGTGTGTGTGCAGGGGTGTGTAAGAATAGTGAAAGCATCCTGTCTCCTGTCCTCATGTGGCGGAACCCTAAGAAGGAGATGTGGGCCTGGCCCTCGGTGAAATTCTGGGCACATTTTCGCAGAGACAAAGCCTCCTCTGAGGCTTGACGGAGGAGGTGGGAGGTGGGGAGGGGCCTTCATGGGGGCTGCAAGGCACCTGAGGGAACAACCCCCCTGTGTCCAGGAGAGCACCCTCCACTGGGGGAAACCTCCCCTCGCCCTTCCTCCTAAGGGACTGCCCCACCCCCAGGCTCTGCATCACCCTCCCTGCCTGGGACACCATCCATTGTCTTTTCTGAGTGTCAAGATCCTTGGCTCTGCCAAGCCACGCTCAGAAAATGCCATTGATTTTCCTTTATTTATTTATTTATGAAATTTTTGCTGTGGGCAAAAAATAAAAAGGTTTGTTCAGCGTTTCCCCCAGCAGGGAGAAGATTTCTCCGCCCACTGCCTCCTCGCACACACTCAATAGACTCCTCTCATCTCTCTGCCTGGGGGAGGGGCGGGGACTCGAATCGCTCATTGTTTGCAGGACGCATGGGAGAAGCAGAGTCCTGGTACGTGGTGCTCTGTACACAGTAGGTGTTCAAATAACAGGTGTGGGAGAGATGGGTGGAGGGATTGTTGAGCGAGCCTTGGCTGATGGCCACAGGGTTGGGGGGAAGGAGGCAGAGGATATCCCATTCCCCTGTGAGAATACCTCTGCGTGCCAGGCCCAGTGTTGGGCAATTTGGACCTTTCTCATCTAGTTTTCGGGCTTCCCAGGTGGCTCAGTGGGTTAAGAATCCACCTGCAATGCAAGAGACGCAGGAGACTCAGGTTCAATCCCTGGGTTGGGACAATCCCCTGGAAGGGGGAATGGCAACCCACTCCAGTATTCTTGCCTGGAGAAATCCCATGGACAGAGCACCCTGGCAGGCTACAGTCCATAGCGTTGCAGAGGTGGACACGACTGAATCTACTGAGCACACACGCACATCTAGTTTTCACAACGGATGTGCAAGGTGGGTTTTATTACCTTTGTTCCATGGTGACATTCAGAGAGGTCCAAGGTTATCCAGCCTGTGAACCTGAATTCACATTCAGGCTTGCCAGAGACTAGCGCCCCAGCTCTCACCACTGTATGGTGGGTGCAGCCTCCTGCCCAGAGGTAACCAAGAAAATGTATGTAAAAGACTTCCAGGTGGGACTTCCCTGGTGGTCCAGTGGCTAAGACTCCATGCACTCAATGCAGGAGGCCCAGGTTCGATCCCTGGTCAGGGAACTAGATCCCACATTCTGCAACTAAAGAGCCCACATGTGGCAACTAAGACCCGGTGCAGCCAAATAAATAAATATTAAAAAATAAATAAAGACTGCGAGGAGCAACTTATCCTTCTAACTCTGGCAGATTTCAGGAAGTCCCCATCGAGTGGATCAGCTCAGAGCAATCAAGGCCTGCCCTTGTCCACCCCTGCCGTCCTGAAAAGATGCTGTGTGGGAAACTGTCATCCACCCTGCCCACCACCCCAAAGCAGGACTGCAGAAACAGGAGTCAGGTCGCCTCTTTCCAGGGAGGGCTGGCAGGAATTCCACAGTCTGTTGGTTAAAGATGCTGAGCACCTCACTAAGCTGCCCTTGGGTGGGCTTCTCTGTCCCATTCTCACCCCCGCACAAGTGCGTTCATGTGATTCCCTGACCTGGAGTGCCGTTCCCTCCCCAGCACTCCTGATGTCTCCAAGATCTCAGCTCCAGTCCCCCCACTGGAGTTACCCCTCCTAGAAGCACCATTTGCACTCTGGTGTTAACTATGGCTTGTCACTGGCTGGCAGTGAGCTGCTGGAGGGCAGAGTCCCATCTTGTTGAGCTGTCTCCCCAGGTTTGGGCTCAGTGCCTGGCCCTGGAAGGACGCGCAGACACCCATGTTGATCCCAAGCAGCTGCAGGACATCCGCAGAGATCGCCCCAGTGCCTGAGCAGTGGGGGCGTGGCCCCTGCTTTCACCATTCATTGGAGACACATCTCTTTTTCTCCTCCCCGGCAGGAGTTCCCCTTGGCCATCCTCCGGGGCTGGGAGTGCTACTGTGCTTACTCTACCCCCCAGTTCAACCTGCGGGATGCCGTGGACAGCTCGCTGTGTGGCCAGGAGTCTGAGGCCCAGAGGCTGGCGGAGTACTGCGAGGTCTACCAGACTCCTGTGCAGGGTGAGTTCCACCCCAGAGGTGAACTGGCATGCAGGGCTTTCCTTCTGTACTTGGTCTGGGAGTTTGGACTGAGTATATGGTCCTGGGATGGGGGAGGCATCTTGGTGGGTGGTCCTATCTTGGGATAATGTGAACAGAGAGGCCTCCGCCATCCCTGGAGGCTGGACAGAGGATGCAGGGATTGGTGTGAAGAGCATCTGACTTTTATCTGAATCTGGGGATGAAGGTGGTTTGAGGAAGAGCAGAGAGGCAGGATCCAGAGGGATAACATAGCAAGGTGGTGGGGCTGGGTGACATGGGAGCCCAGTGGCAGCTGGGACATCCCTGAGCCGGCCCGTACCTGGGGACCAGTGAGTCACCCGGGCTGTGCCCAGACCCCAGCATCGTCCTTGTCTGAGAAGCAGGTCTGCCCAGCTGACCCTAGGGGCTGATAAGAAGAAGAGCAGCTGGGGAAGGTCACTGTCACCTTTATCAAACACCTATGGTGACCCAGCACAGCCCTGGGGCCTTGGGAGATGTTCACCGGAGGGTTCCATGTGCCCTGACACAGCTCTAGGGGGACCTCCCAGAAAGAGGGGGCACAGAGACTAACTAACACCGGAAGTTCTGAGTCCTGATTCCTTGCTGCTCTATCTGGTGTATGACATTGTTCTGCCCGGCCACGACCCCCAACCCACCTCCCCTGCAGAGTCTGAAATTATCTGAGCTGGGCCAGGAGGGTTCGGCTGTGACCTCTTGAAAGACAAGGTTGGGCACCCGCAGGGCACTGATCCCCACTAGACTCGTCCAGTGGGAGGTCTCGTCATCACTGGGGCTCTCTGGCCAGCCACAGACCCGTGCAGCCAAGGTCCAGGTGGCACATCCCTTCCCCTCTTTGAGCCTCAGTTTTCCCATTCCATTAAATGGGAGGCTTGGGTCTGCACTTCTTGCCAAGAGGAGTCGGGCAGTGAGTCTGGGAGTCACAGTGGAAACGGGGAACCCTGAGATGACTTCTGGACTTTCAGACACTCGATGCACAGACCGGAGGTTCCTGCCCACCAAATCCAAGGTGTTCGTGGCTCTGTCGAGCTTCCCTGGAGCTGGGAACACGTGGGCGCGGCACCTCATCGAGCATGCCACTGGCTTCTATACAGGCAGCTACTACTTCGACGGAACTCTCTACAACAAAGGTGAGCGAGGGCTGCCGGGGAGGGAGGAGGTAGCTCTCAGGCCCAGACCCCAGCCTCTGCAGCCCGGGCCCTCCTGGAGCACCAGAGCTGTGCTTCTCACTCTTGAACGTGTCAGCATCAGCTTGTCTGTGCGTGCTCAGTCGTTAAGTCACATCCGACTCTTTGCGACCCCAGGGACTGTTGCCCGCCAGGCTCCTCTGTCCATGAATTTTCCCGGCAAGAATACTGGAGTGGGTAGCCATTTCCTCCTCCAGGGTATCTTCCCAACCCAGGGATTGAACTGACGTCTCCTGTATCTCCTCATTGGCAGGCAGATTCTATACCACTGAGCCACCTGGGAAGCCCTAAGCAATACCTTGAGGGCTTATTAATTCAACATAGATTCCTGGTTTGTACCCATCCTGCCACCAAGAGAATGTGACTCGATTAGTCTGAAGTGGGGCCTAGGAACTGGCATTTCTAACAAGCTCCTGTGTGATGCTGAAGCAGTCAGCTCTAGGACCACACTTTGAGAGGAAATTCACAAGATCTGATCTGGATTCAAAGGGAAAGCCTAGTCACTTAGATTCCCTCTCAATAAACATTTTTTAAATTTTCCTTAATTTTTACAGCCCTCAATAATTAGGGGAAACTGACTTCATCTGTTCATTCCCCCCCACCTCCGCCCCTGAGGTAAATGTAGCTTATCAAAATACTGTTTCTTAAAACTAGGTCCAAAAATCTTCAAGAGTTTAATGATTTCTAATATTTCTGTTGTAGAAATAAGAGGCCTCATTATGTCAAGTAAATGAACTTTAAAACGGTTCAAATCTGTGCACTGTTTAAGACTAAGAACCTCAGATAAGCCAAGTGGGATACATATTTGGTGAAATAGATTTCTCTGTTGTCAGGTGTTACAACAGTTTCTCAGGGATTCTTAGCTCAGAGTTTGGCTTAGGGAAAGAGGATCCTATCAGTAACATCCTGGAGAAAATAGAAAGTTCCTAAGGTTCTGTGATTACCCACAGCAGTCTTGATCTGGTTGGTAAAAAAGCCAAGGGTGTCCATATAACCCAGTCTCATCATAGTTGGGAGTCTTTTTAAAAAATTTTTTTGAAATCATGTTTATTTATTAGTATTATGTAGCACAAAGCTTGATGGTTGGTTTTCTTTTTATGTGTTTATTTATTTGTTTTTGGTCATACTGGGTCTTTGTTGCTGAACTTTTCTCTAGTGGTAAGCAGGGGTTACTCTCTAGTTGTGGTGCAAGGACTTCTCATTGCAGTGGCTTCTCCTGTTGCAGGGCACAGGCTCTAGGGCACTCAGGCTCAGTGGTTGTGGCTCATGGGCTTAGTTGCTCTGCGGCATTTGGAATCTTCCCGAACTAGAGATCAAACCTGTGTCTCCTGCATTGGCAGGCGGATTCTTTACCACTGAACCACCAGGGAAGCTCATCCTTGGGAGCCTTGAGTGTTACAGCACCTGTAGGCAAAGTAGCCAGATGAAGACTGTGGTCCTGCTCACTCTGGTCTAGTCCCCTGGGAACCACCTACTGTGTACAGGCTGCAGCTGCCCACCATATTCATCCAGAAGGCCTTTACCTTATTCAAACAGTTGGCTGTATTGGTCGACACATGGCTAAGTGACCCAGTGGCTCGACAGCCAGGTATGAAGGGTTGCAGTGACCCTGTCTCTGAATGGCTCTAGAGATACCTGGATGCATCTTTGAGCCTTACGGGACTGGTTAGGTATAGGCACAGGTCACAGAGCACTGTCAGAGCAATGAACACACACATGCATGTGCACACACACATGCACACATGAAATTCTCAGGGCAACTCCAGTGCCCAAACACCAAACCTGTTATGGGTGAGCCTGGTCTGAGTTATAAAGAAAAGTGGTCACTGCTGAATTAGGCTGAGACAGTACAAAAGACACCCTGACTCTCAGGGTGTCAAAGACCAGATCGCATGCTTCCTTGGCCCATGCATTGACTCATTCTTTCCTGGAACTTCCCAGCTGTTTGACAGAATGAATCAAAGCAAAGACTTTTGGTGTTTGGCCCATGGCAGAGATGAGTTTGAAAACATATGTTGAGTTTCAGCTGGTGACCCCAGACTTCCAGATTCAAAAGAGACTTGCATTTTCCAGGCATCAAAGACTCCCTCGCTGCTGGCTGTAGATATAGATGCTTCCCAGCCATTCGTGGGGGTGGGGGTGGGACTCCTTTATGTTTCCAAGAGCTGAAGACCAACTCATGTACATTTATGGAGCGTGTCCCCAGAGCTGATGGCATGGGCTATGTTGGGATGTGGCCAGGAGATTAGCTTCAGGGGACATCTTTGCAGGAAGCCTTCTATTACCTCCCACCACACTTCCAAACTGGTCCCCCTACTCTTTGTCCCCATAAGCCCCTATCCTCTGTATTACATATACTTGGGCTGTCCCCCAAATAGCTGTTGTTGTTATTTTTCCTCTAAGTTGTGTCCAACTCTTTACAACCCCATGAACTATAGTCTGCCAGGCTCCGCGGTCCATGGGATTCTCCAGGCAAGAATACTGGAGCGGGTTGCCTTTTCCTTCTCTGGGGGATCTTCCCATCCCAGGTGTCAAACCCAAGTCTCCTGCATTGGAGGTAGATTCTTTACCACTGAACCACCTGCCCTCCCCTCAATATAAGCTTATAAGCTTAAAGACAGACCCTGAGTCTTACCCCCTTTATCCATGACATGAAGTTCAGCACAGCATGGGCACATGATGATCTTTGTTGATAAATGCATGATGCTGCATAGGGCTGGGGAGAGTCTCCGGGGATGCAAGACTGGAGCTCAGTTACAGGACATAAGGTCAGAGGGTGGGGCTACAGCTGCTGACCACCCTTGAGCCTGTTGATGGGGATCCCGCCCACTCCATGGGAAGGTGGGTAGATGGCAAAGGCCTCCCAGGGACACACAAAGCCACATGGAGAGAGCCCTGGCTCTGATACTGTGGTGCTGTGTGATCTTGAGCAAGTCACATACCCACTCTGAGCCTGCAGCTGTGGTTCATTCACCCGGCTCTCTGCAATGCTCATGTGAAATAGCCATGAAGGTGCCCAAATGGATGCATTCAGGCCTCTGCCTCCTGACTTCCGGGACCCACAGGAGGTGCCTGATCTGCTTTCTCTTGCAGATGCCATCTTTCCCCACTTAGATGCCTTCCTCTCTCACTGTCTCTCGGGCAGGGTCAGGCCCTGTGGTTAGAGGCCGCCCCCGTGGCCCCTCAGTGCCCACCAGTGTCAGCTCTCCCTGGGGGCACAGGTTAGCGTTCATACCTGTCTGCCGCTGTGGCAGTGGGGTCTCCATGATGCCTTTCTCACGGGCAGGGTTCAAGGGCGAGAAGGACCACTGGCGCAGCCGGCGTACCATCTGCGTGAAGACCCATGAGAGTGGCAGGAGGGAGATTGAGATGTTCGACTCGGCCATCCTGCTCATCCGGAACCCGTACAGGTCCCTGGTGGCCGAGTTCAACAGGAAATGCGCCGGGCACCTGGGCTATGCAGCTGACCGCAACTGGAAGAGCAAAGGTGAGCCTAAGGGGCTGGCAGGGCAGGGGACGGGCTGCCTCTTTATTCCTGGAGTCATCTGCTGACACATACTAACCAAAGCCCTGCTGTGTGCCAGGTGCTGGGTGAGGCGCCAGGGGTTGGCTAAAGGGATCACAATTGCCACCCTCAAGGTGGGCACACAGTCTAACCTTTGGGTAATGGATTAGAGAGACACAAGTCAGGGCAGTGAGTGATACATACAAAATGAAGCTGTCAGAAATACAGCTGTGTCCAGCAGAGTGGGTGGTGTGATGAGACACGAGGCCGGGCAGGCTCCTGCTTCTGTCCCTGTGTGATCAGCTGAGGCTGGTGGGTGTTCTCCCCATTCCCTGACACCCTCCCCCTAGGCCACTCCCCTCCCCAGCCATCCCTGCCTCCCACTGACTCCCCTTGAGCCAGTGGGCAGGCTGAACTCTGATCCCTCCTGGGCCTCTTACCAGCCCAGTGACCCCAGGCAAGCTGCAGACCTTGTCTTCTGAGCCTTGCTTTTCTCACCTTAAAACCCTATGGCCCCTACCTCTTAGGGTCGTTAAGATCAGAGAAAGCAAATGTTTCCCACAGCATTGGAGAGCAGCGCTAGTGGTAAAGAATCCACCTGCCAATGCAGGAGACGCAAGTGACGAGGGTTCAATCCCTGGGTCGGGAAGATCCCCTGGAGGAGGAAATGGCAACCCACTCCAGTATTCTTGCCTGGAAAATTCCATGGACAGAGGAGCCTGGTGGGCTTCAGTCCATGGGGTCACAAGGGTCAAATACGGCCGAGTGACTGAGCACAGCACAATAACCCAGTTATGGACACTTATTTTGTTGGGGGTGATTCTTGATATTGGCACCCTTCTCTCCACTGAGGGGAGGGGGACACTGACTTTCTAAATTTTTGCTGGAAAAAAAAAAATCTCATGGACCAGATCATCTGTCCAAGATTGCAGCTGCCCCAACCCTTGCCTTGTTGTACATCACTGGTTAAACCGGTGATCATATCCATCTGTCAATAAGCATCAATTAGGCACCCCATTCATGTAGCTGCACAGGAGCACCTGGGACAGGAAACCCAGCCTGCACAGCATCTTTATGTCCTTGGGAGGCCCAGCATCTGCCCCCCACACACTGCTCGGCCCCCATCACCCAGACTGGATGATGTGCACAGTTGCCAAGGCAACATCAAGGTGAACCGAGAGTCATCTCAACAGAGATGCCCAGGCTTGCTTGTCTAACTCCGCTGTGTCCCATAGGCCTGAGACCCTGGGCTCTTCCTGCCCAGGGATGATCCCAGAGGTCAAGGTCCATCAGAGGGAGAACCAGTTCTTGGAACACTCAGACCCCATGTGTCTTGGTGTGTTTCCATGGAAACTGCTAGGGGAAGGCGGACCCAACCTCACATCTCCCAGGCAGGCTTGGGGCTCTTCAGAGCCCAGCCTCATAGTAACTGTCCCCCTCACGAGGCCACCCCTCACAAGATCCTTCCCTGGTGGGGGGATCCAAGCAGGTTGGTCCCAGGCAGAGGGGGATGGAGCATCCTGGCCCCCAGGAGGGGAGGCCCCAGGCCTGCCAGGCCAGGCTCTGACATGGCGCCGCTTCTTCCCGCCCCGCCCCCCCCGCCCCGCAGAGTGGCCGGACTTTGTCAACAGCTATGCGTCGTGGTGGTCCTCGCACGTGCTGGACTGGCTGAAATATGGCAAACGACTGCTGGTGGTTCACTACGAGGAGCTGAGGCGCAGCCTGGTGCCCACACTGCGGGAGATGGTGGCCTTCCTCAACGTGTCCGTGAGCGAGGAGCGCCTGCTCTGCGTGGAGAACAACAAGGAGGGCAGCTTCCGGCGGCGCGGCCGGCGCCCGCACGACCCCGAGCCCTTCACCCCCGAGATGAAGGACTTGATCAACGGCTACATCCGGACGGTGGATCAGGCCCTGCGCGACCACAACTGGGCCGGGCTGCCCCGGGAGTACTTGCCCAGATGATAAGCTCCAGGCCTGCGCTGCCCGCCCCACCGGGAGCCGGCCGCCTCCACGGGGCCGCGCACCTGTTCGCTGGGATGCTCGCCTGCTGCTGCCTCCGCGGGATGCTCAGGGGAGGGGGCTGTGCCATCTGCAAGGAGGCCCGCCCTGGGGCTGCGTCCCTGCGGCACAGGGACACCTGGGCCTGACTCCCGGCCGTTAGACCCGATGTCACAGGACAGATGCAAAGGGACACACACTCCTCGCCAGACCCGCTTAGACCTGCCACTCTCCGCTCACGGTGTCCCGTTAATGCACCTAAGTCACCACCCTGGGCGTGCCTGACACTCTTGGACTTGCAAACACAAACGTCAGTGCAGGCAGCCAACGCCAGGTTATGTGTTCCCAGGGGCTGCCTGTCTGTCTCTCCAACACACTGACACGCACGTGCACCCCGAGCTCCCAGGGACCCGGGGTTTCCTGTCGCCAGCCCGGTGCAGGCTTGTTGGCCATGGGGTTTGACTGCAGGATGCTGGGCTGGGTGGGCTTAGAGCCCCAAGGGGCCAGAACCCTGGCCTGGAGACAGGCTCACAGTCTATGGCCGCCGGGCCAGGCAGCCCTGAATGCACATCTGCATCCCCCAGTGTGTGTGGTGTGATGACCAGCTCTATAGCCCAGCCTCTCCCTTCTCTGTGGATGGGCTGGTGGTGATACAGGCAGAGCAGAGCTGCCCACAGACACCCCCACCTCAGGACCGGCTGCAAATTCTGTGCACCCCCCACCATCCCATCCAATATCAGCACTCCTTGAACTGGTGCCTCCTTGCCTGGCTTCTTTCTCTGACTCTCCCCGTGAATCTGGGGACTCACGCCTTATCCCAGAAACAGGGTGTAGGGGCTAGGAGACAGGGGTTGGGTGGGTGGGGGCTGGGCCTCCAGGATAGGGCCTATTTGCCAGCAGTGCCAGTGGAGGAGGGCGCTTGGGCTGGGCAGACCCAGGAGAGATGAGTCTTGGGGGCCACTGGGCTGGTTGCTCCACCCATCTTGACAGCTCCTTTGTGGGATCCCCCCACTCTTGGTCATGAGGAAGTGGGGGGCAGCATGGCCCATCAAGACCCTGGGGGGAGAGGCAAGGCTGCAGCTTCTGCCTGACCCCCTATCTGCCAGCCCTCTTTGTCCCTCTGTTATTCACCCTCCACTTCCTGTCACTGGGTCTTTTTGTCACAGCCTCTGTCTCTGTTTTCGTGACACTGACATCTTTCCCGTTCGGGGATATGGGAAACTGGAGCTACTGGGCACTGCTGTGTATGAGCTTACAGGCCTCCTGAGAAGACAGTCTCCTCCTCACAGCTCAGGGTTTAGAGGGGCTGGGGGAGGGAAGTGATAAACCCAGCAAGAGAGGAGTGTGTGTGCTGGGTGTGGGGGTCAGAGAATGCATTGCAGCGGCTTTGAACTGGTCCTGAGGAATCTGTAGAAATTATTCCAGTGGAGCGAAGGGGAAGGGGAATTGAGGCAGAGGGAACAGAATGAACGAAGGCTCAGAGGCTTGGAAAGACCCTTGTGTGTTTTGAGAACAGGTGAGTGGGTATGGGCACATGCCTCTAAGTCTGTGCAAGAGGAAGGTGGGAGTGGGTGGGTGAGAACAGAGGAGGGGACAGAGAAAAGGATTCTCCTTACAGCCAGCTAGTGCTCAGTGTGGGAGGGGGAGGGGTGCTGATGCTAATTACCTTCTTGGATCACCCTTTGCTACATGTCCTGGGCTCAGAAATGGGGCTGCAGAGGTCAGGGGACTGAAGTCTAGAGGGTGAGGTGAAGCTGGGAGCACAGCCAGGACAAGTGGGACCCAGGGAGGGCTATCGAGAACTCGTCCACACACTGAGGGAGAAAGGTGGATGGGCTTGAACTTGGGCAGCCCCTGAGTCCCCCTGAAGCCTCTCCAGGCCTGGGCTGGGCCTGCTGGTCTGACCTCTGCATCAGCAGGAGAAAGCTGGGTGAGGGGTTTGGGAAAGCCGGGCATGGGAATGTGGGACCATCTGCTCCCTGGCTGGAGATGGGGAACTGACATCACCCCGGCAGGCAGAGCTGAGGGCCCTGCAGGAGAGGGCCTTCCTCAGAGGGAAGCCTCCCTAGCTTTCAATTTTTAATGAATGGCCTTGAGCATCCATTCCTGGTGGCCTCCAAGTTCTTTTTGAGTCTCCCTCAAACCCACACTGATGCTGAGGCCATTTTAGATCCTCCTAAAGCATTGCTGGGGCTCAGCTCAAGGCTGGAAACTCCAGGGTCTTGATAAGCAATTATTGAAACAGCATGGCTCGAGGATCAAGTATGTGATGAGCCCTGATGAGGCTGATTCTCCTGAGTAGCAGGAGCAGTTGAAATCCACCAGGAGTTTTCACCCTGCCTTGAAAGGGGGCCCAGGGAATACCTGCATCCCAGAGTGAACCTAGAAACTCAAAGGAGACTGCAGCCCTGAGTGATGGAGGAGAGGGAAGCCAGTCCAGAGACTGGCTTCCTGGCAGCGACCCTCACTCTCCTGGCCACCCAGACAGTCTCTGGGGAGAAGACTCAAATGTCAAGGAGTCTGCACAGGGCAGTGAAGTGGCTGGAGGACTGACTAGGACCACAGCCAGGGCATGGCCCCCTGGGCTTCCCCCACCACCCCAGGGCTCAGGAGAACGGCAGTCCCAGCCCGTTTTTCCTGGTAGTTGATGAGTCTGTTCCCTGTTGCCAAGTACCCAGAGACCCTCGCTCCTTCTAGCTGGAGGGCCACTTGCTCAGATGGCCTTGGAGTTTACTGTGCACCTTAGCCAGGCACACAGATAAGTGGAATGATGGGATTGAGGTGCATTGTGTTGAGTCAGTCCACCTGGCAAGACACCTGAACCTCGGCACCTGATCCTGGACGGTGGGTGAGTGAGATGTTAAGGCCCCGTGTGCTGATGGTTCTCAGCAGTCATCCCCCAGCTCCTGAGGAGCACGGGAAGGGGATGTGTCTGTTCTTTTGGGAAAGTGTTTGTCCTTCTCCAAGTTAGGTCTCATCTCTAGCTCTCAGCTTCTCCATAAAGAGGATGCTGTCCCAGCGAGCCAAGGAGTAAAACAGGCTTGAATTTAGGACAGAAGCATGGCAGATGTAGCTAATCAGACCAGAACAGAGAACTCCTGTTTACAGATTCCAATTTTAATAGCCAGGCTGTGGAGTTGCACAAACCTGTGTTAAAACATGTAATTTTCATGGATTTCCTCTCCCGTTGTGGATCAATTTGGAAAAATCAAAATATATAATTTGAAAAAACTAAAACTCATTCTTGATAATCCCAGTGATGTGTTAATGAGAGAGAAGAATAGACAGGCTTCCAAACCCTGGGAAGAAAACTGCTTAATTATGTGAGCGTCTTATAATGAAGTCTCGTGCAGCTAAAATTAGATTGGGAGTGCATGAATATGCGAGAATGTTTGCACACCAGAATGCATTTTTTCCCCTTAAAAGTAACAGGAACCACTTGGTTCTTAGGGGGCCCCAAGAGGGGAGATAGAAGTGCTGGGGTTGATCTTTGTGGCTGCAAGAATTCCTGGGACTCAGGTTTGTTTTCTTTTGGCTGGAAATTTGTTGGAGGTGTTTAAAATGTGATGCTTCCAAAGTAGTTCATTAAGGTTTCGGGAGAAATTGATTGGTCTGAATCCATATTGATGAGCACTCAATATTTCCCGAGTTGGCCTGAATAAGGTTGAATTAGAGTAGAGTGGAAATAGGATCAAGTCTGCAGATTAAAGGGGTGGGTCATGGTCCCAGCTCTTCTCTGCTGTGATCTTAGAACAAGCCTTTTCTCTCTCTGGTCTCAGTTCCCCATCTGTAAAATGAGAGATGAGTTGGAGGCTGTTGGTTGCATCCCTGATGTTCATTTCCCCATTTCCTTTCCCAGCAGCCCCTGATGTCTCTTGGCAGGGGCAGGTTATGCTCTGCTGGAGCTGTCTCTGTCATCATTTCTGGAGTGGGATGCATGACCTGGACTAAGCCCACACCTCATCCCATCTCTCTGGCTACAGTGATGGTCATGTTTCCTAAGGCAACGGAGCCAGAGGGAATTTCAAGACTTTTTTCTGGAAATGTTGAGTAAAGGCTGTTTTTATTCACCTTGCTAGATGTGAACGAAGAAGTAGGTAACCTTGGGTCTTGACAGTGGCTGTCTTGGGAATCCTGGAGAGGACCCCTCCCAGCATGAAGCTGACAACTGAAGGGAGAGTCAGGAGGCAGAAAGAAACCAGGTCCTTGGTGATGCTGTTAAGTATAGGATCTATCTTTGCCTGTGACTGGCCCTGCCTGCGGATGGTTTTGTTACACAAGCCAATAAATTCCCTTTATTGTTTATGTTGGGTTGAGTTTGGTTTCTGTTACTTATAGCCCAGAGGGTTTTTACAAAGGGCTTGGATTGAGAGACCCTGGGATTCTGATATTCTCTATCTCTGTGGCAGAACTAGATGAAGACAGAGACATGAACAACAATGAGCTGTCGGATTAAGCAGTTGCTTTTTACAGGAATGGGGGTGGATGCGAGATGCTCAGTAGGAAGCTGTGCTCTGTCAGCCAGGACAAGTAGCATTTTTAAGTTGGTACATAATGAGGTCACCTGGGTTTCCTTAGAAAAATCAATCCTCTTGATTGACCAACCCAAACCATAAATTGTCTCATTCAATCCCTACCAAATTTAGTTTCTGAGACTGAGTTGCCCAAAGTTCAAATCCTTTATTTTACAGATAAGAAAAATGAGATTGGGAACGGGGGTGGGTTTCCTATGAAGCTTTGAGAATGAGGTGTGGGGGTGGCTAGGGCCAGAATATGAGCTCCTTCCCTGAAACCACCTGATTGCCCTGTACTGCATTCCTATAACTCTTCCAGAAGTTTCTAGAATTGAGGCAATTGTGCACATTCAGCTTGTTTGGAAGTGACCCCATTCATTTTACTGCTAATTCTTTGCCAAGATATTTTTGGTGGGCACTTGAGTTCAACGTTAAGGGCCATTTATCAAGCATCCCTAGGACTTGAAAACTTCATCAGAGGGAGGAGTGCTTTTCAAAAGACTGAGATTAGGGACGGGGACCATAATCGCCCCTTGGAAGGAAAGCTATGACAAACCTAGACAGCATATTAAAGAGCAGAGTCTTACTTTGCTGACAAAGGTCTGTATAGTCAAAGCTATGGGGCTTCCCTGGTGGCTCAGCTGGTAAAGAATCTGCCTGCAATGCAGAAGACCTGGCTTCAATCCCTGGGTTGGGAAGATCCCCTGGAGAAGGGAAAGGCTACCCACTCCAGTATTCTGGCCTGGAGAATCCCATGGACTATATAGTCCATGGGGTCTCAAAGAGTCGGACATGACTGAGCGACTTTCACTTCACTTCATGGTTTTTCCAGTAGTCATGTACAGATATGAGAGCTGGACCATAAAGAAGGCTGAGTGTCAAAGAATTAATGCTTTTGAACTGTGGTGCTGGAAAAGACTCTTGAGAGTCCCTTGGACTGCAAGGTCAAACCAGTTAATCCTAAAGGAAATCAACCCTGAATATTCATTGCAAGGGCCGATGCTGAAGCTGAAGCTCCAGTACTTTGGCCACCTGATGGGAAGAGCCGACTCATTGGGAAAGACCCTGATGCTGGGAAAGATTGAAGGCAGGAGGAGAAGGGGGTGGCAGAGGATGAGGTGGTTAGATAGCATCACTGACTCAATGGATGTGAATTTAAGCAAACTATGGGAAATAGTGAAGGACAGGGAAGCCTGGAGTGTTGCCGTCCATGGGGTTGCAGAGTTGGACATGATTTAGTGACTGAACAGTCAATCAAATCAGGAGCTCAGAGTTTTCATTCCTAAGTCATAAGCATTCCAGGCAACAGAAAGGCCCTGCTCCTCCAAAGTATTAATAGATAAGCATCTTTGGTGGATCTGAGCCCAGCAGTCTGTGTGTGTTTATGTGTACATGCAGGTGTGGGCTCCGGCTGCTGAAGACAGCTGTCCCTTTAAATCACACGCCAGCCATCCTGACCACTATAAGCCACAAGAGTCTGGATGTTGAAAAAGTCAGTCTTTGTCAGGTTTCCTCCAGAATGGATAGTGTCCTAGGAGAAGTAAAATTCTCTTAACATAAAAATGATTTTTGTTTATTCCTCCTCTTCTTCCTCTTCTTTTTTTAAATTCGTTAAGCAATTCAACGGGCTTCCCTGGTGGCTCAGACTGTAAAGAATCTGCCTGCAATGCAGGAGACCCAGGTTTGATCCCTGGATGGGGAAGATCCCCTGGAGAAGGAAATGACTGCCCACTCCAGTATCCTTGCCTGGAGAATCCCAGGATAGAGGAGCCTGGTGGTTTACAGTCCATGGGGTTTCAAAGAGTTGGGCATGACTGAGTGACGAACACAGCAACAATCAATTCAACAACACTTTTCATTCACTTGAAAAGCTATATTTACTTATTTGTTTCACTGGCTTTGAAACCAGTGAAGACAGGAACAGTGTTGTATTTTTTAATACATATTTTACTTTATTTGGCTGCACTGGGTCTTAGTTGCAGCCACATGGGATCTTTGATCTTCCTTGCAACAGCCAGGATCCTTAGTTTCAGCTTGCGAACTCTTAGCTGTGGCACACCGGATCTAGTTCTCTGACTAGAGATCGAACCCAGGCCCCTGAATTGGGAGCAATGAGTTTTAGACACTGGACTACCAGGGAAGTTCCAGCAGGCATTGCTTCTTGATACCAAGGAGAACTGTCCTGGTTCCCCCATTCAGCCTGGCAGGGAACCAGCAAGGCAGGAAAATTCTGGCCCTGGCCTGACATCCTAACAGGATGCTCCACTCCCAGGGGTTACCACTGAAACCAGCTCTTAGCATAATCCATTATTTCCTGTTATACTCAGGCTTCCCCTGTTCCATAGTCACATTAACCTCCATCAGATAATTAAGGGTTTGGCTTTCCATGAGAGACCTTAAATGTCACCTCTCTGCTACCCGATACGTCTTTGAATGACACGGGCTTTAATGAGATGTTCAAATATAGAAAACTGAGTGACTCCTTGCTTGGTCGTGACATTTATTCAGCCAGAGTGATCTGACTACACCACTACATTACTTATAATTTCTACCTGACCTTGGGTGGTGGAGTGTAATCTTTAAGGAAACTATCCATTTAATCTCCTTCGCCTTATTAGCATTTAATTACTATGACAAATTTTCAGATGTACAAAAGATGTTAGGATTATAATTCAATTTTCCCTTCAAACGGCCCAGTAGCCAAGGACAGTGGGACCATCTCTGACACCAGTGAGTTCTGACTGAGGAAGCGTCCTGGGCCTGACTTGGTCTCTGGCCCCGTGGAGCAGCAAGCAGGGCTTATCCCAGCCATAGCTGCCCTGTCCGGGGACCCTGTGCCCAAACCTTCTCTCTCTCTCTCTCTCTCTCTCTCTCTCTCTCATCACTGGACTGAGCTTTGTTTTGCTGCTCAGGGTAAGGCTAAGTCATGGGACCGGGAAGAGGACAGAAGATGCAAAGGATGTCTGCTCAGATCTGGTGGCTGCGCTGGACAGTGGAGCCCATAAGTGAATTGTTTTTTAAACTTTTACTTATTTAGTTATTTTATATTTGGCTGCACTGGGTCTTCGTTGCTTCTCGAGGGCTCTCTCTAGTGTCGGCGAGCAGGGGTTACTCTCTAGTTGCAGTGCCTGGGCTTCGCATTGCTGGGGCCTCTCTTGTTGAGGAGCACAGGCTCTAGGCACACGGGCTTCAGCAGTTGGAGCTCTTGGGCTCAGCAGTTGTGGCACACGCTTAGCTGCTCCATGGCAGGTGGAATCTGCAATGCCGGAGACCCAGTTTCTATCCTTGGGTTGCGAAGCTCCGCTAGAGGAGGAAACGGCAACCCACTCCAGTATTCTTGCCTGGAAAATTCCATGGACAGAGGAGCCTGGCGGGCTACAGTCCACGGGGTTGTAAAGAGTTGGACTGAACAACTTTCAATTTCACGTTAGGAATATTTTCCCATTCTGCTATAGTCTTTTTAAAGATCTTCCCCCCTCCCCCAACTTCCTTTCTTTTCTAACTTTCCTGTCCTGTCCTCAATAGAGTCCCGATGGTGACAGCCTGGTATAATCCATTCATACTGCTCTCTATAGTCTTCTGAATATGTAAAACCATGTGTGTGTGAGTGTGACTATATCTATATCCATGAATGATAGTGTATCAGTTAGTGGAAGATAAAAAGGCACAACAATCTGCATTGTACAATCACACTTTTGCAAAATCATATGATGGTCCCCAATATTTGATTTCACTCATTTAGGAAGGTAGCATGATATTCTCTAGTAACCTCCAAAACAGGGAGCCTGCACCCCACTGGCACAAAGAAAAAAATATTCAACGTTCTATCTCTTTATTTTTAATCTCATTTCTTTAAAATTTCTATTTTGTATTTGTTTACCCTACACTTAAGATATTCACACATGCAAATAAATATCCATGTTCTGGAAGTACATGCTATCATTAAATGAGCAATGACTAATACTTAGAGACCACCAGTCTACAGATTCAGGGACCGCTTTATTCACACAATTCCCTTTTGATGAATATCTAGGCAGTTTCTAGCTAGGGCCACCACAAACTAGGCTGTAAAAAGCATCACTCTACATATGCATTTCTGCACGAGTGCTTTTAGATCTATATATCAGATTCCCAAAAGTGAAACTGCTGATTCAAAGGGTATGTGTACTTACAATTTTTAAAAATTTTCTTTCTTTATTTTCAGCTGTGTTGGGTCTTCGTTGTGGGGTTTCTCTAGTTGTAGTGAACAGGGTCTACTCTCCAGGTGTGGTACATTGGTTTCTCATTACAGTGGCTTCTCTTATTCCGGAGCACAGGCTCTAGGGCACAGGGGCTTCAGTAGCTGGGGTGCAGGGGCTTCGCTGCCCCAAGGCCTGTGGAATCTTCCCAGACCAGAGATGGAACCCATGTCCCCTGCATTGGCTGATGGATTCTTAACCACTGGACCACCAGGGAAGCCCTGTACTTACAATTTTAATCAATACTGATGGCCTGCTCTCAAAAAAGTTTGTAACGATTCATATTCTCATTACCAATGTATACAATGTTTATCTCCCTGCATCTTTACAGGCTTTAGGAATTATCACTCTTTTCCAAGTTTACCAATCAAGTGGATGGGTTGAGAAATGGCATCCAGTCTTTAAGGGCACCATCATGTCATGGACTTCCCTGGTGGCTCAGATGGTAAAGCGTCTGCCTACAATGCAGGACACCCGGGTTCAATCCCTGGGACAGGAAGATCTCCTAGAGAAAGAAATGGCAACCCAGTCCAGTATTCTTGCCTGGAAAATCCCATGGATGGAGAAGCCTGGTAGGCTATAGTCCATGGGGTCACAAGGAGTCGGCCACGACTGAGTGACTTCACTTTTCTTTCATGTCATGTACAGGTGAGGGCATTGGACAAGATGACCTTGAAGATCCTTCCACTTCGTGTCCGTGCTTTTCTAATTATGTTTCCAGAGCTCACCTGTTCCAGGTGTGCCTCGAGTCTCCATCCACTAGTCATTTCTGAATCCCAGAGATGTCTGTGGAACAGTTGCCAGAAACCAACAAACTGAGGATGGGAAAGAAAGCAAGCTGAATGCCATCCAGGGGATCATCTTGCCAGTACTGCTCAGCTTGTAAAAACCATCTTGGCCAAACCCCTGTGATTTCATCCAGAACAAATAATAAAAAGCAGTGTGCAATATTTCTAGGATGAGCATATTCATAGTAAATATTTTAAGATCAATGGCTGCACAAAATGCATTTTCCTTGGAGTTTCACTTTTCAAATGGCTTTGTATTAAAAGTGCAATTTCAATAAATATTCATGGGGAAATTCATTGATGTGTTTTACCATTTACAGCTAAAATTTGTAAGATTCTGGGGGGAAAAAAGATGTACGATGCGTATTTTACCCTCTTAGGAGAAAAGTGGTGAAAAATGCATGATACGCTTTTGTTTTTTCTGACAATAAACCCTCTGAGGCGGGGAGCTATCTTTGTACTCCTGATCCTCTCCAGCCAGTTCCAGGGCTGTTGGCAGTGTGGGCAGAGCGCAACTGCGAGAAGATCTGACAGAGGAAGGTGTGGGAGGTGAGGAAGGCCTGTGTGCAGAGCCTTTTAAAGTCCCTAGAGCCCCTTTTATTTCATTCTTTTAATTAATTAATTAATCTTTGGCTGTGCTGGGACTTTGTTGCTGCATCTGGGCTTTCTCTAGTTGAGGCGAGCAGGGGCTACTCTAATTGCAGTGCTCAGACTTCTCATTGCAGTGGCTTCTCTTGCTTCGGAACACAGGCTCCAGCTGTGGCACAGGGGCTTAGTTGCCCAGTGGCATGTGGGATCTTAGTTCCCAGACCAGGGGTCGAACCCATGTCCTCTGCATTGGCAGGCAGATTCTTAACCAGTGGGACACCAGGGGAGTCCCAAATTCCCTTTTAACATCCCTTGTGGCTCAGTTGGTGAAGAATCCGCCTGCAATGTGGGAGACATGGGTTCGATCCCTGGGTTGGGAAGATCCCCTGGAGAAGGGAAAGGCTACCTACTCCAGTATTCTGGCCTGGAGAATTCCAGGGACTGTATAGTCCATGGGGTTGCAAAGAGTCAGACATGACTGAGTGACTTAAAAAAAAAAATCATCCACATCACCTGCTCTAACATGAGCACTTACTGCATATCTGGTGTTATGCTTAAAACTTCCTGTACCTTTTCCCACTGAGAAGGTACAGGAAGAAGTAGTCACTATGATTCCCATTTTACAGATGAGGAAACTGAGCCTCAGAAAGGTTAAACAATTGGTTTTCATGGTCACCCAGCTAATTAAGTGGCAGAACCAGGATTCAGACTTGGGTGCATCTGGCTCTAATGTGCTCTGTTACTGGTCCCTCCAGGCCTCAGCGTCCCATCTATAATTTCCCCAGATTGCCAGGAGTTGGCTGGGGCTGCAAGGATTGAAGGAAGTGAGCCGTTGTGCTAAATGCCTTCCTGTTTACCTCCTCAGCCTCACAGTGCCTGCTAGGTGCAATTTGGCCACCTGCTCTGCACACGAGGCATCCCACAGCCCCCGTGACATCATTCTTCTTGGCCCCTTTGCCTGTGGCAGGAAGCTAACTCACATAGGCAAAGCACTGAAAAATCTGGCTGCTTATTCCTGCCAATTTCCTCAGAGTCTCGGGTGAATGTATTTATTTTTATAATGGCAGGTTGTACCCTTGGCAACAATCAGATCCTATTGTTCCCTTGCTTAAGGTGCTGGAAGCACTGCCCAAGGCCAATAGAATAAAACCCAAACACCCCCTCCAGCCCCTGCCTTGGCTTGGTATTCAAAGCCCTCTGTAATCTGGCCACATGACCATCCTCTTCCTTCTTGTCCTCTTCATGTGATGGTCAGCTACTGTAGAGGGTTAGCTGTCCTTTGCCCAAGTTCATGGTCTTCTATTTCCCTGGAATGTCATTCTTTCCCATCTCTGACTATTAGCATCTTAAATACTGTTCAAGACCCATTTGAATGGACCTGCCTCCTCTGAGAAGCCTTCTCTGTTCCCCCAGGCGGGGTTCACAGGTCTCTCCTCTGTAATCCCCACAGTCCATTTCCACGGTTCTGCCACTAACCGTCAGTGGCCCTTGTCTTATCTGTATCTGCCTTTGCAGTTGGACTGTGAGCTTTCTTAGGGCAGGGGCTATGCTATTTATCTCTGCTTCCCCAGCATCCCCCCCAGACACTTGGCTAAAAGTAATAGTAACACCCTCAGATAGGCAGATGACACTACCCTTATGGCAGAAAGCAAAGAAGAACTAAAGAGCCTCTTGATGAAAGTGAACGAGGAGAGTGAAAAAGTTGGCTTAAAACTCAACATTCAGAAAACTAAGATCATGGCGTCTGGTCCCATCACTTCATGGGAAATAGATAGGGAAGCAATGGAAACAGTGACAAACTTTATTTTTTGGGGCTCCAAAATCACTGCAGATGGTGACTGCAGCCATGAAATTAAAAGATGCTTGCTCCTTGGAAGAAAAGTTATGACCAACCTAGACAGCATATTAAAAAGCAGAGACATTACTTTACCAACAAAGGTCTGTCTAGTCAAAGCTATAGTTTTTCTAGTAGTCATGTATGGATGTGAGAGTTGGACTATAAAGAAAGCTGAGCACTGATGAATTGATGCTTTTGAACTGTGGTGCTGGAGAAGACTCTTGAGAGTGTCTTGGACTGCAAGGAGATCCAACCAGTCCATCCTAAAGGAAATCAGTCCTGAATATTCATTGGAAGGATTGATTTTGAAGCTAAAACTCCAATACTTTGGCCACCTGATGTGAAGAACTGACTCATTAGAAAAGACCCTGATCGTGGGAAAGATTGAAGTCAGGAGGAGAACAGGGTGACAGAGGATGAGATGGTTGGATGGCATCAACGATTCGATGGACATGAGTTTGAGTAAACTCCAGGAGTTGGTGATGGACAGGGAGGCCTGGAATGCTGCAGTCCATGGGGTCACAAAGACTCGGACACGACTGAGCGACTGAACTGAACTGAACAATGACAGCATCAGCGACAGTAACGGTAGTGAACTTTTATGGAGGGTTTAAAAGGTGATTTTACTGAATCCCTCAGGACAATAAAATGACGCAGATATTATATCTAATTGTATTTCACAGGCAAGGAATTGGGGGCTTGAAAAAACTGTGTGGAAATGAGGGAGCTGAGAATTGAACCTAGGGTGCCCAGTTGCCAGCTAACTGCTCTTACCCAGTGGTTCCATTCAGTGCTTGTGAAATGTTTGTTGAGTGAATAATCAAACACATCAACGAGCAAATGAGTAATGAGGGGGGAAGAATCACAAAAATATAGAAAAATTATCCACTCCATTGACTAAAGCAAGGCGTTTCCTATAATCTACGTAATGATCATAAACATTTTCCTCCATCATCCAATGGTGGACCCCTCACCACTCGGGAAAATTCCATGGACACACTTATTACAGAAGCCACACCAGTGGGTGTCATTCCAGATATGTTCCTAAGGGATACAGAGAAGCACGTCTCATCCTTTTGGGTCCAGGACAATCCTCTGATGACCCTCAGGAGGACAGGAACTTAGCATTGCGGCCAGGCCAGCAGGGATGGGGGCTTCTGGCTCATTTTCACAGCCCCTCCCATGATCCTCCAGGGACATACTGGTTTGAAAGCTGCTACAAAATGTCAGAGAGCAGTGCGGGCGGGGAATGTCTGGAGAGCCCAAGGAAGCCAAATGGAATGCAGGACGTGAAGAGAAGGGCAGATGGAGAGCTGCCTTGGCAGAGCGGGCGCCAGGCTGCAGCTGGGCTTTGCTTGTGGGGAAAACAGGTACTGACACAACGGAGGTCACTGGTGCAGGAATGTGGGAAGAGTAATCTGTGTCTCAGCCCCAGAGGCACCTACCATGCTGGATAAGCACTTACCAGACAAGCTTAGCTCAGGGAGGGGCCATATTTACCTGCGGTTCAGCCAGGAGCCAAACATACAGACTGCGGCCTGGTCCCCTGGCCTATTGACAGCCACATCAGTCCTGCCTGATGCTCAGAAGGAGGGGAGCAAGTCCTAGAGTGTTCTCCATCCTTCCTTCTCCCACCTTCCCCCTCACAGGGAGAATTCTAGAAACATGGGCTCATACAGACTTTCACTTGCACATGCACACACACACACAAGTGCGCTGAGAAATTTGGTCAGGCTTCCAGCACTTCAAAGCATGAGTCAATTGGTGGATCTTGTTTCTGGAGAGAAACCAACATGTCCCGAAGGCTGCTGAGCTGGGTTCCAGCCTCTGAGAGGCTGCCAATTGACTCTTCAATCTCCATTGTCAACCTTGGCACTTTTCTGGCCTTGCACATGGTTAGGAAAGTGAACCTAGATGCCAAGGGTCCGACAGGGGCCACAAAACAAAGTTGCACAGCCAAACAGAACAAGAAGGAAAAGAAAACACATTTCATAGGGAGGACTGAATTTATACTTAGGAAGACTGAAATAATTTCCTAAGGTGTTTTTGGAAACACAAGGAAGTGTTTTCCTTTCTGAACTTGAGAGGCAGATCCAGAGATTGTAACTAGCTCCCTGGGAGCTCGAGAATCTGTTTCTCCTTCCATAAGAGCTAGGAACCAATGGCAGTGAGATAAACAGTCTCTGCCAGAACCACAAGAAATAGGATATGGGAAGTCCCATCCAATTCAACAGAATCCATCCATCCATCCCTCCACCCTTCTATCTATCCATCCATCCATCCCTCCATCCATCCATCCCTCCATCTACCCATACATTAACATTCATTCATCCAGCCAGCCAGCCTAGGGTCATTCACTCACACAGTTAACATTTATTATCGCCTGTCTCAGGTCCAATGCAGGAGACATGGGTTTGATCCCTGGGTCAGAAAGCTTCCCTGGAAAAGGAAATAGCAACCCACTCCAGTATACTTGCCTGGGGAATCCCATAGACAGAGAAGCCTGGCGGGTTACAGTCCATGGGGTCCAAAAGAGTCAAACATGATTCAGCAACTAAACAACAAAAGCAAGCCTTGGGTTTACCTTTGGCCTGGCTGGAGTACATGTACCCTGAATGGACCCCTCTTGATTATCTATGGAAAGGCAGGAGTACTAGTCATAAGGACTCATCCAGCTCTAATTCAAACACAAAACAGAGGATAAACCCTCTCAGGTGTGAAAAGTCTCTTGGCTTGAGGACAAGGCAGTAGTTTGTCTGGGGCCTGGCCTAGGCCACATTCTGGGGAAAGACCTGCTAAATCAGGACAACTTGTATCACCATTGTTTAATCCCCTCGCTGAACTCCACACTTTCAGTCTTTGAAAACTTTCATTAAGGTTTTGTGATGGAAGGAGGCTGAACGATCATGTAAGAGTTTTTTTTTTTTTTTGGTAGCAATTTTACGGAGATATTTTGAAGGAAGCAAACATATGCCTATTAAGCAGGGGGAGAATTATCAGTGAATGTTTTTAAATGACCAATAAAAAGGAAATGATCATTGCTCATTGTTTTTTATGGATCATAATGTGGCTTTTTTTTTTCTGATGGAAATATCCACCAAACTCCCCTCCTTAGACGCTGGCCGCTAATTACACAGTTAACACACAGTAATGTAGGCAAGTGGGTTCTTGCCTGTCGTAATTCATCTTCATAAACGTAATTGGCCCAATGAATGAGACCACAAAATAATTCTGCAAACAGGAGACAGATTCAATAAAAACTGATTTTACTCTTCTCTCTGCCGAACCTACAGGCTTGAGAAGGGAGTTTTTAACAGCATATCAGATTTCTCCCCAGATGGCCACTCCCACCCTCATTTGTTTATTATTGAGGACCTTCTCTATTCACATCATTAGCTAAATACTAGGGAAAAGCACAACTTGAAACAAATTTCCATGACAAGGAACTGGCCATCAGTTAAGGAAATATGTAAGCAACAGACAAAAGAGTTACACGTATTCCCCATCCCGATCCCCACTCCCACCTCCCTCTCCACCCGATTCCTCTGGGTCTTTCCAGTGCACCAGGCCCGAGCACTTGTCTCATGCATTCCACTTGGGCTGGTGATCTTGTAACTCTATGGCTGATTCATATCAATGTATGACAAAACCCACTGAAATGTTGTGAAGTAATTAGCCTCCAACTAATAAAAAAAAAAGAAAAGAAAGAAAAGAAAAGAAACAGTGACATAAGGTGGAGAGTTTAAAAAAAAAAAAAAAGAATGCTCCAGGGGATGCAGAGAGAGGGCTATGGGAGTTCAGAGGCAAAGCAGGTGTTTCCTGATGGAAAACCAGTGAAGGCTTCGTGGAAGAAGTGGCATTTGACCTGAACTGTGAATAAAGAGGGCTTCTCAGGTGGTGCTAGTGGTAAAGAAACTGCCAGCCAAAGCAGGAGATGCTGGAGATGCAGGTTTGATCCCTGAGTGGGGAAGATCCCCTGGAGGAGGGCATGGCAACCCACTCCAGTGTTCTTGCCTGGAGAATCCCATGGACAGAGGAGCCTGGTGGGCTACAGTCCATAAAATTGTAAAGAATCGGACACAACTGAAGCTACTTAGCATGCACGTACGTGAATGAAGAAAGGGTAGGAGAGAGTGGGGAGGTGATGGTGACTCAGACAGACTACTGAAAGTGAAAGCTGCTCAGTCAAGTCCAACTCTTTGCGACTCCATGGACTGTAGCCCACCAGGCGTCCCTGGAATTCTCCAGGCAAGAATACTGGAGTAGATTGCCATGCCCTCCTCCAGGGGATCTTCCCCACCCAGGGCTCAAACCCGGGTCCCCTGCATTGCAGGCAGATTCTTTATCGTCTGAGCCACCAGGAAACATAGTGGAGCACAAATGGGTGAAGGGTGGAGAGATGGAATGGAAAGATGGGTTAAAAGTGGTCATGAAGTGGGAGAGACAGATTTCTAGCTTTTTAACTCTTGGCTGCGCCCCTTCTGCTCTGCATGCATGATACAAGATAACTTGACACCATCAATAGAGCACACCTACTGTGTGCCAGGCCCCAACCTAGGGCTGTGTGGGAGACCCAGATGATTCAGCTTCAAAGTCTCCCTCCAGAAACTCAGAAAGGAGTTATAAATGTTGAGGTGGCCAATACTGGCTGTATTTATTACTGGAGGCGGTAGGAGGTTGGGGGAGGGGGCGGCGGTGGGGTCACTGTTCAAACAGGCAGTACAACTCCCAGGTGAGCTCACCATCCATCCAATTCCACATCACAGCAGGCATTGTTAGCATCAAGCTCTAGCTGTTTCCAAGGCAAAAGATTTTTGGACCATTTACTGCCAACTACTTTTCTTCTCTATCTCCATCGCCAACATTTCCCTCCTTGGAAATTCAAAAGAGCCAGGGAAAAAAAAGACAGTGAGAAAAAATTGTTCAGGGAGATAAGAGGGTGATGCAAATGGAAATCACAAAGAAGAATCCCAGGGAATGAGAATTTCAAGATGGAAGTGGTTGACAGTGTCCCATGGTAGAGAGAATTAAAAGGAGAGGTGACAGGTGTCCATTGGATTTAGCGTGGAGAAAATAACTGATGAGCTGGTGAGAGTCATGTCAGAAGAGTGGGGCCGAGAGGGGAGCAGAGGCCAGGGGCAGGTAGATGGGGGGTGAGTTGATTGGCTGGGGAAGGAGTCCCACAGTTGATACTGGGTGGGTTAGCTACATGCCCACCATCTTGCCTCCAACTTTGCTTTTTGTTCTCTATTCTCATCAATAGACTTAAGACCTCTTAGGAAATTACAGTATTACAGAATAAGTTGTATGCCACGATGACATCATTACACTGGAAGGTCTTTGAGATGCCTTAGGAAGTGTCCTGAGTTCAGGAATGCCCAACCTACAGTAGTGGTTCTTATCTTTTCAGGCGACTGAAGTCTTGGCTTGGTAACCTAGATGTATCTTAGATTTCCCCAACCTCTTCCCACTTACATTCCCTCTGCCCCCACCTTCTATTTATTCTTTCTGCCTATCATCCCATTTATGTGTTCTCTGTACTCCTGTGGCTTCCTTCATGGTAGTCTGCATTTTTGGTTCTAATGCTTCACTGCTTCCTAATAAATTTTACTTGCCCACCCTTTCTATGGCCTCATGTTATTCCTCACTCCTTGACTTTTGGGACTGTATGACTTGTCAATAAGATGTTAGTATTCGTGAAGCAATCAGAGGCTTGAAATGTTCTTGTGCAATGAATTTGGTTCTTTTATACTCCAGCGATCCACCTGAGAAGATTATGTACCAGGCAGATGCTGCCACTTCTGACTTGGCCTCAGAAAAAAAAAACAAGTGAAAAAGACCTGAGTCTACCTTGTAGGTTGGAGCTGAGCCCACCTAGATTAAACCATAATGTAATCAACTTGCAGATCCAAGACTGTGAAAACAATCACCTAATATTTTAAGCCACTGAATTTGGGAGCGGGGGGGTGGTTTGTTATGCAGCATGACTATAGCAATACCTGACTGATACATCCTTGCTAGTTAAAGTCCTCTACTCTCATTCCCGAAGTCCAACTGCCATACAAGCTCTTAGACCACCTCAATCACTACAAGCAAGAAACACTTTCTTATTATAGCTTTTAGTTTTTCTTCCAGAAGGTTTACTCCTTTATGCATTTTGTTCATATATTCAATAAATGAAGACTTGTGCTAAGCCTTAGCAAGGGCAATGGGGGGCAAGTAAGGGTGGCTATAAATTGGAATGAGATGCTTTCTATTAATACTTCTTGAAGTGAGAGAGAGACGTGAAAACAAATAATTACATCCCAAGGTGTTAGCCATATTTCTTATCTTAAAGCAAACCAAGTGGAGATAAAATAATCATTCTGGCAAATGCCCTTGTTTATACTTAAAAGCAATTATCTGTGGGTATTTTAAAAAGTAAAATCTATAGTAATTATGAGTTTGCCTTTTTTCTTTTTCACATATCACATGAGCCAGTCTTACCATATGTCAATATCAAATACATTTTCCTTTAAAGTTTGTTTTGCACATCCTTCTGGAAGACGGGGAGAGAGATGTACTTGTAAACAGACAGAAATGATTCACAGGATCATGACTGCTTTCCATCAGCTGCATCAATTATATACAGCAATGGGACTTGGTGAAATACATTTACAACTTGTTAAAAACACTCCTTGAAACAATTCAGACCCTGTTAAGTCCTGGTGTGCTCAGCCAAGCACGGGCTGGCGGTCGGCATACCTTACTCTTCACAATCAAATCCAAGATGACCTTGGCCTGGAGGAAGGCAGGCCAGGTTAGAGTTTCCTTGCAATCTCTCTTTCTGTTGTCATGAGACAGAAAAGAGAGAAGCCAGCGAAGAAATGAGTACACTTTTATCAGGTTGTCAGTAAAGCATCCAGTCAGTCATCAAGTCAATTAATACTCTGTATTAATTGTCTCTGTAAAGCATCCAGTCAGTCATCAAGTCAATTAATACTCTGTATTAATTGTCTCTGTATTAATCTATATCTCTGTATGGAGATATAGCAATGCAAGTAAAAGAATAAATACATAGTCACACCCTCAGGTTACTTATGGTCTCATACAGATTTGCATACATACTCAGTCACTCAGTCGTGTCGGACTCCATGGACTGTAGCCCGCCAGACTCTTCTGTCCATAGGATTCCTCCAGTCAAGAATACTGCCATTTCCTTATTCAGGGGATCTTCCCAATCTGGGGACCAAACCCAAGTCTCCTGCATATCCTTGCATTTGCAGGTGCATTCTTTACCACTGAACCACCTGTGAAACCCCCTCAAACGAGATTACAGATAGTTAAACAGGTCATTTCCAGCTCTTCCATCTACTAACTATGTAATCTTTTTAAAAATTCACCTCACTTCCCAGTCCCTCAATTTATTCATCCATAAAATTTCAAAACTAATAGAATTCATAATCAAAAACAAAAAATTATAAAAATTGCATCATGGAATTGCGAGAAATAAGTTAGTATATGTTACAGCAGACATAACCAGTTGCCTACTCAATATCCATAATCCCCCCTTTTTTTTTTTTACTAGGAGAACCCTAATTTTGTTGGAAAGGCAGTGTATCCTGCCAAAATATTCATTTCCCAGCCTCCCTTGCATCTATGGTGGCAGTTGCTTCAGTTCTGGCCAGTGACAAATAGATAGAAGTCTTGGCAAGGGCAAGACCTAATAAAAGGACAACATTTCACAGGATATACTTTTCATTCATCTTCTTGTCAGAAACATACATGTGGAACATCCAACTACTACCTTGAGACCATGAGGATGAAACCACACACTCGGGATGGTGGAGCAGAAAACTGGAAGGAATTAGACTTTCAAATGATATCTCTGGACACTCGCATGAACTCTATTCTATATACTTACTTCCAGATTCATAATAGAACGAATAGTTCTCACTTAAGGCACTTGTTTGCTTAAGCCACTCTTTGAGGGGAGTGGTGTCTGTTCTACACAGGTGAATAAATTCCTAACTGAAAACAAAATGCCTGGTGTGTAGGAAGCATTCAGTAAATGCCATTAGTCTTATTAATGTTATGACTACACCGTGTGATGGTGGTGTGATGCTGTCAGACCACTTGTCAGCTTTCCCTGGGGGTCCAGGGGTTAAGACTTCATACTCCCAATGCCATGAGTGTGGGTTTAATCCCAGGTGGGGGAACTAAAGATACCCCATGCCAAGCATGCACACAGCCAAAAAAAAAAAGAATCTGGGTAGCTCAGAGAACACAGGGAGCTGTCAGACCACTTAGGAGGGCCTCTAATCCAGACTGGATGTTAAAATTCTTGGAGAAAGAGACATCCAAGCCAGACCTGAAAACTTGGGTGAGAGTGCTGTCAACTGTAAGTCTGAAAGGTCTTTTCAAGTAGACCCCTCTTCTCATCCCCATTGTCCTTCTGTTCAAGAAGCCTCTACTTAGGGCATCCCAACAGGCCCTCAGCGGGACCCCTGCCTTCAGTCTTGCCTAGATCACCTTCCACAGCAGTTTCCAGAGAAATCTTTCTAAATGGGTTTGGTTATATCTCACCCCCAGATGAAAACCTCTTCAGAGCAACCCCTCACCTACACAGAGCTTCTCAAAGTCTCAATCAAAGGGCGCTGAAACAGGCTGTAACCTCCCTGGAGGCTTTGGCAAGACCTGAAAAGCTAGAAAATTTATTTGAACTTTTCCAATTCAGTCCTTAAAAAGATCATGTAGTTTTTGCATTTTCATTTTGTAATATATTCTTGTTGGCTTTAATATGAAAATGTTTTAGCTTCCTTCCTAATGGGCTTCATCCGTATTCTAGGAATATGCACTATTTTTAGCCAGTGGTTCTGAGTACCCCCTCATATACCACTCTATACCTCAGAGGGGGCTTCCCTGGTGGCTCAGTCAGTAAAGAATCCACCTGCAATGTGGGAAACCTGGGTTCAATCCCTGGCTTGGGAAGATCCCCTGGAGGAGGGCATAGCAGCCCACTCCAGCATTCTTGCTTGGAGAATCCACAAGGACAGAGGTGCCTTGCAGGCTACAGTCCATGGGGTTGCAGAGTTGGAAATGACTGAGGACTAAGCACATACCTCAGAGGGTGTGCCAGAGCCACTCATCCTGGCATCAAGATGGCACCTGTTTGGCCTCTTGGGATGACTTCTTGCCTTTCCACATGCCATCCTTTCCTTGCTGAATGTGCTTCCTCCCTGCATGCATGATCAGTCACTAAGTCATGTCTAATTCTTTGCGACCCCATGGATGGTAGCCCACCAGGCTCCTCTGTCCACGGGATTTTCCCAGGCAAGAATATAGGGGTGGGTTGCCATTTTCTCCTCCAGGGAATCTTCCCAATCCAGGGATCAAACCTGCGTCTCTTGTGTCTCCTGCATTGACAGGCAGATTTTCTACCACTGAGCCACCTTGGAAGCCCCCTTCCTCCCTGACTGCCTGGCAAATTCTGATGTGTACAGCTGTGTTAAAGCACCCACCATGCCATAGTTGGGACAGTGATTACAGAGTCTCCAATCTCTAATAAAATTGTGAATCTGTCAAGCGTGAGGGCTGAATTTTATTCATCCTTGAAAGCTTTCCATTGAGTATGTAATAAATATTCCCAAACCTAGAGGCTCACAACAATCACAACAATTTTATTTTGCTCACTTTTGTGGGTCAAAAATTCCAGAAGGGCTCAGCTGGGAAGATTTTGCTTGGAGTCTCTCAGGCAGTTTGTAGTCACATAGCAGCTGGGGCCACAGTCCTGTGAAGGTGTGACTAGGCTGGAAAGTCCAAGATGGTCCCCTCCCATGGTGGGCGGTTCATACCGGCTATGGGCTGGGGCTCAGATGGTGCTGTCGACTGGAGGGTCTGTGTGTCACTCTCCAAGGTGGCTGGCTTCCCCCAGAGAGAGTATCCCAAGAGACCAGGAGGAAGCTGCATGCTGCTGTGCTTAGTCGTTCAGTCATATCCGGCTCTTTGAGACCCCGTGGACTGTAGCCTGTCAGCTTCCTCTGTCCATGGGGATTCTCCAGGCAAGGATACTGGAGCGGGTTGCCATGCCCTCCTCCAGGGGATCTTGCCAACCCAGGGATCGAACCTGGGTCTCCCGCATTGCAGGCAGATTCTTTACCATCTGAGCCACCAGGGAAGCCCACATATGGCCTCAAAAATCATGCAACATCTTGGGCAACCACATTCTAGTGGTTACAAGTGAGTCACATGCCAGTAGAGATTCAAGGAGTGGGGAATTAGGCTACAGCTCTTGATGAGGCCTCATTATAGAAGCCATTGGTACAGTCATCTTTGGAAAATACTGTCTGGGATAATAAGCATCTCAGCATTGAGCCCAATTTATGAATGAATGAATGAATAGAATAGGAATCTAAGTGTTCTGAGAACTGCCACCATTCCCAGGGTAAGATTTTGATATGGAAGAGAAGTGAAATCTCTCTCTATTTTCCTGTTCATAACCTTCTTTTGTCTAGGGCACCCTCTGCCTCTCCCTACCTGAGGATGAGCACTGAGGTCAGGAGATGTAGAAAGAGCAACAGAGGGTGGGAGAGAGAGACAGAGTTGCGGGGAGCAGAAAAGAAGGGAAGGAAGGAAGAGGATGTGAGATTTCCAACTCTTGGGAAGGTAAAAAATAAAACCCCCCCGCCTTGATATTTTCTGCTTAAACCAGCTTCCGTTTTTCCAGCCTTCCCCAAATAAGAAATGGAGTAATTGGGATTCATTTGAACCTAGATCATGGGCTTCCTTGGTGGCTCAGACAGTAAAGTGTCTGTCTGCAATGTGGGAAACCCGGGTTCGATCCCTGGGTTGGGAAGATCCTCTGAAGAAGGAAATGGTAACCCACTCCAGTACTCTTGCCTGGAAAATCCCATGGACGGAGGAGCCTGGTAGGCTGTAGTCCATGGGATCGCAGAGTTGGACATGACTGAGTGACTTCACTTCACTTTGAACCTAGATCAATGATTGAGAAGAACTTGACCATAAATCAAGCTTGATAGTCCATGTGTTCCCGTAGGAATTGTTTCTGCCCTCCTGCCTCTGGGCCTCAGCATCCCTGTTTTCCAGTTAGAACAAAGAGGGCTTTCCGCCAGCTTATCTCCTAGAAACCCTCCTGCTTAAGCCCTGTGATTCCATGCTAGCCACCCCCAACCGTCCTAGCAGGGCATCAGCCTCCCAGGGAGAGACAGCCTGTCATTCAGAGAACTCTGCTTCTCCAAAATCTAATATCCCCTCATCTCCCATTACGAGTTCAGTTATGGGAGCCTTCATAGCAGCATAGCAGGTATCATTAAATAGACATTAAGACCCAACAGGGCATGTTTTACAGGACCATTACCATATGCCTGATGTTTGCTGTGACAAATGGAGATCCAGCCAACCACGCCATGTGATAATGGGCGGGAAACACCCCCTGGGGTGAGGTAATGTGACTAGGAGATGAGGCACTATTGTTTAATGCCATACATCCCCTCGGAAGAAGGCTGCTTCCTCAAGGCTGCTCTGTCTGAAAGTCGGGCTTCATTGTCATCTTCCTGGGTCCATCAGGCACTCAGGCCAGGAGAGGTAGGGGCCACCGTCAGGCCATCATGGCCAGCCCGAGCATGTTCCAAGGAGGTTTGCCTCCTGATTTAAAAAGGATGGATTGCCCTGGTGATGTAGTGGTTAAGAATCTGCCTGCCAATGCAGGGGACTTGGTTTGATTCCTGGTCTGGGAAGATCCCACGTGCCATGGGGCATCTAAGCTCATGCGCCACAACTACTGAAGTCCACATCTAGAGCCTGTGCTCTGCAAAAAGAGAAGCCACCGCAATGAGAAGCCCGTGCACTGCAACAAGAGTGCAGTCCCTGATCACTGCAATTAGAGAAAGCCTGTGTGCAGCAATGAAGACTGCAGCCAAATGAAGCAATGCAGCCAAAAAGAAAAAAACAAAACCCTACACTTAAAAAAAAAAATAGTAAAGACAAAGGACTATTCTGTCTCTCCTCCACGCTGATTGGTCCTTGGAAACCAGAGGCTCAAAGGTAAAAGTGAGATGAGCTCATTTACCGACTGTTCATCTGAGTAGTAAGTCAAGCTTGTCCAGGTGTGGAGAACTCACGTTTATTTAAACATCACCTCATTACAGGTCACTAGGCGTTGCTGACATGCTCTCTTAGCTGGAGCCTCTGTGACCCAGAGGCAGCACAGTGTGGGGAGTAAGCCTGAGCTTTAGGTTCTGACTTCCTTGGGCAAGAACCCAGCTCTGATGTTTGGTCTCTCACAGACTCCCCTTTCCCATCTCCCGGGCAGAAAGACAATGAGAATAACTCAGAAAGACTCATCTGAAGTACTCAGCAAGCTTAGTTTTCCTAACCTTGCATTTCTTTTCACTCTGGGTCTCCCACCCTCAGTCTTTCAGAGAATTCAGAGGCTTAGATCCTGGAGTCTAAGACCTGCTTGTGTCTGCTGCTCCCTGGTGACTAGGGGTACCCAAAGCCTGACACTCTCAGTTGACAACTCTGAGAACCTCATTCCCCACACTATGCAGACTCTTGATGGTCTATCTCCTCAGGACCACACCTCTGTGACACAGCCTTGCTGGGGGCAGTCCGCAAACCTACCAGGCCACTGGCTGATCAGACCTCTCACTCCCCCACCAACATGCCCACCTCCCAGCCACAGCCAGGCAATATCCTCGGAGATGACCTCCCTGGCCCCAAAGCCCTTGGCACTTTGATAGGTACTGTTTGATATCCCCATGCCCACAGTGTGTCTAACCCCTTCCTGGCCACTTCCTTGGCCCCCTGCCCTCCTGCCTGCTCTACTATCTTCTTCCCTCATTTATCCTTACTCCACTCCCACCCCTACACTAGCCCTCACCCTGGTGGCCTCCTCCCAGCAGCCCTCACACTCAGATTCCCTCCATCCCAAAGGGAGCCTTTATGAACCACCTGCCATGCCATCCTGCAGAATGTCTACCCTCAGTTGCCACCACTTCCTCTCACCGCATTTCTCAACTCCTTGAAACCTTAGTTCCAACCCCATCACTGCACTAAAATGACTGTCTCCATCTTGTGTCCCAAAGTCTCCTAGCAAGTCTAAGTGTCTTTTTTCCACCCTTATGCACCCCCATGTCTGGACAACATCTGAGAGCAGCAGTCACCTCTATTGCTTTTGGATTCTGGGTCACTGATGACTTGTCGCTTTCCTAGCTCTCTTCATGGGCTGCCTGTTTTCTTCACCAGGTCCCTTTTCTCCCCAGGCACCCTAAGCCTAGACGCTCACCACACTGCTATTTCAAAGCTTTTTGCTCCTTTGTTAAACTCTTTCTCTTCTCCGTTGCCTCCATTCCACAGCCTCACCATCATGCTAGGCTGCTGACTTCTCCACTCTCATGCCATCCTTGACTTCATTGTCTAAGTCCAGTCTCACATTCCAGTGGTCTTGGGGACCAGGTGTCCCCTAGGATGTCCTTCTGGATGACCCACACTGAGATCATCTCATTTCTTCTCCAAATCTGTTCCTTCTCCCAGACCTCATTTGGACAGATCATGCCTCCTGTCCCACCAAGAGGGAGATGCCGAGATGACTTCTTTGCTTCCCCATCTCTTCTTTCTTCCCCCTTTTTCTTCCACTGAGACCTCTGTTATAAAGGTCTCTCTCCGCGGGGCCCCATCCTAAGCTTCTCCATGTGGTGATGATGGTACAGGGGAACCAGTGCCTTCCAGGAGGATGAACACAGGTACTCTGGGTTGCCTTCAGGCAGATGAGGAGACTCTGAACTCAGGGGAGTTCATGTGCCTCCTCTGGAGTCCTGGAACCACTCACAGGATTGGGGGGAGCTGGCCTAAGGCAGGTGTGAATAAGTAGAAGGCCGGGCCAAGGCAAAGATGAAAAAGCCACAGTTCTAACGTCAGACACTCAGCCTGATGCAACAGACCACAAACAGAAAGAAATAACCAGGACCCAAAGCACTGAATAAATCAGGAGGAATTCTGCCACTTCCACAGGACAGAGTGTAGCTGTACCATTCCTGCAATTTCTTCCACAGATACTCACCAAGTCCTGGGCACACACCAAGTCCCCTGCCTCCTAGATCATCTAAGATTTACTATCTCCAGGGCTTGGTGCTTTAACATTTATATTCCCTTTTGATGATGTAGGCATCAGATCTGTAGCAGGTTGAATAGTGACCCCAAAAAGATGTGTCTATGTCCTGACCTCCAGAACCCGTGACTGTAAACTTGTGTGCCTGCATGCTCAGTTGCTTTAATCGTGTCTGACTCTTTGCGACCCCGTGGACTGTAGCCCACCAGACTCCTCTGTCCATGGGATTCTCTAGGCAAGAGTACTGGAGTGGATTGCCATGCCCTCCTCAAGGGGGATCAAATCCTAGTCTCCTGCAATCGAAAGTAGATTCTTTACTGCTGAGCCACTGGGGAAGCCCCAAATGTAAGCTTACTGGAGGGGAAAAGGGGTCTTGGCAGATGTAATTAAATTAAGGATCTCAACATGAGATCATCCTGGATTATCCCTAAATCCAGTGGTAAGTGTTCTTATAAGAGACAGAAGAGGAGATACAGACACATAGAGGGTGAGTTCATGGAAAACAATGGCAGACATTGGAGTGATGCAGCCACAAGCCAAGGAACACCTAGAGACACCTGAAGCTGAAAGAGACAAATAGGGATGCTAAAATATCCATTTCCGGGGCTTCCCTGGTGGCTCAGTGGAAAAGAACTTGCCTGCTAACGCAGGAGACACAGGTTTGACCCCTGATGCCGGAAGATCCCACATGCCCTGAAGGAACCAAGGCCGTGTGCCACAACTACTGAGCTGGTGCTCTAGAGCCCAGGAGCTGAAACTATCGAGCCCATGTGCTGGAGCCCATGTGCCTAGAGTCTGTGACGGTAGCTAGAGGAGCTACTGCAATGAGAAGCCTGTGCTCCCCAACTAGGGAGCAGCCCCTGCTCACCGCAAGTAGAAGAAAGCCCAGGCAGCAGCGAAGACCCAGCACAGCCACAAATAAATAAATACATAAAAATTTAAACAACTTTCCTCCCGGAGTTGTTTTGAAAGTGAAAGGAGTGGGTGAGTGGACCTATGAAAAGTACTCAGAGCCCTGCCTAGAACACAGGAAGCACCAGGAAACTCCTATTACAGCTGTCTGCAGACCGTTTGGTTGCCCCTGTTTCCCTAATCACAGACTCTGTCTCCATTCCTGCCCCCAGGCCAGGGCTCTCCAAGTGCAGGGCTACTGACACTGGGGAATCCAGGAATGTTGTGAAGGCTGTCCTTTGCGCTGCAGGGTTTGAGCAGCTTCCCTGACCTTGTCCCACCAGAGTGCCATAGCATCCTCTTGCCCCAAGTCATAAAAACAAAAATTGTCTCCCTCTTGCCAGGTCTGGGAGACAAAATCACCTTTGGTTGAGAACCGCTGCCTTTCTGACTTGGGTCTCTTGAGGAGCGCCCAATGCCTGCAGCTGGGTTTTGGATACAGGTCTGGCCTTGAGGCCCGAGACTGCTGCGGGGATGTCAGGCAGGTGACCCTCAGTGAAGGGCTCCGAGACTCCCAGTCCCCAGAGAAAGAGAGGCAGCACATTAAGCAAATGGACCTTTGGTGTTGGCAAGCCCACCCTGGGACCCTGGCTCTATCACTGAACTCTTCTGAGCTTCTATTTCCACACCTATAAAATGGGGATAATAATAATGTCAGCCTCACGTAGTGATTATAGGCATGGAGTGAAATACTCGATATAAAAAGATTAGTAGAATGCTGGGCACAGAGTCAGCATCTGGTCAATTTCAGTTATTACTATTTGCACTATTATTATTATTATCTCAGTCTGGGAGCTGACCCACAAAGGGATACGAGAGGAAAGCATCGATGCCTAATGTCTACAAAGGTCCCTGATCTGATCGGAGCATCTGGGGGCCTCTGTCAAATAAAACATATGCGCTCAGGATGAAGGGGGAAGTCGGTGTGTAACGTAATTTAAAGTAACGTCTTTCCAGGGCAGAAGGAAACTGTGAGAGATTTACATTGATGTGACAAAGGTTCCCCAAAGCAGCAGTTCTCCCATGGCCTGAAATGATGATATTTGCTGCTGGCAGACGTAGCTGAATTGGAAAAAGAGAGACTGCACCCGCCGATTGTCACTTCATTTTATTCTCCCATGGCTGTCGTCCAAAGGGCTGAAGTGGGAGCCCCTCAGTGGGGGTGGCTCCCAGGATCTTTCCCTTATAAATTGTGATTTATAAGAAATATATATATTTGGCCATTTCGATGACCGAAGTGCATTTCTCATATGTATTCAGTTTTCATCCACATTTCCTGGCTCAGAGCCCCAGAACTCTGCTTGGAGTTTCCTAAGTGAGGTGAGTGATCAAGGTTTCTTTTGTTATGTTAATGGAGTGGCTTTTGGAACTCACCTAAGAATGCAGGCTGGTTGCCAAGGCAACCAACCATCTATTTAGAATCTCACCTGCTGACCTCCTGGGAGGGGAGAAAGGGTGGAGGTTGAATCAATCACCAATGGCCAATGATTTAATCAATTGTGCCTCTGTAAAAACCCAAAAGGAGGAATTCTGGAGCTTCTAGGTTGATGGACATTGTGGCGTTCTGGGGAGAGGGATGCCCAGAGAGGGCATGGAAGCTCCACACCCTTTCCCACACATTGCCCAGTCCTCTCTTCTGTCTGGTGTTCCTGAGTTATAGCCTCTTATCATAAGCCGGTGCTCTAGTAAGTAAAATGTTTCTTCGAGTTCTGTGAGCTGCTCTAGCAAATCAATCAAACCTGAGGTTAGTAGGTCATAGGAATCTTGGATTTATAGCCAGTCAGTCAGAAGCACAGATAACAGTCTGGACTCGTGTGTCTGAAGCTGGGGATGGAGGGGTGAGGATGGGGACTGGCAGTCCTGCAGAAATAAGCTCTTAACATGCTAAGCCTTTAACCTATGGGATGTGATTCAACCTCCAGGTCCACAGTGTGTGAATTGAGTTGAACTCTCAGATACCAGTAGGGTCTTGTTGGTGTGGAAGAGCCACCTGCGACATTGGAAATTGGATCTCAGAAAACCAAAAGACCTCCTCTTCTATATAAAAGCCTAACGAAGATGTAGAGGAAAGGGATCATCAGGCTTTGGACTCAAAAGGTCTGAGTTTGAGCTCATCTCAGGCTAATCCCTCAACTCTGCCCCCAAAGTGTCTTCACCCCAGACTGAGTACCAACCCCTCTCCCACACTGAGCCTAGATGTGATCCCAGTGGTCTCCCAACCTAATCCAGCCCAAAAATGTACATTTCTTGGTTTAAATAGGAAAACTGGCAGATAAAGTGAATGGTGTGGATCGGGCCCCTGCAGTTCAAGAGTTCAGCTTCCAATGTCGTGTGCCTGGTGGGTCAGCTTATCAAGAGCATTGGGGTCACAATAGAAAGACCACCTCCTTGGGTATGAGTTCAAGCTTTGTCACCAGCTAGGTAGAGTTCTAGGAGGCAATTTTCTGGTTTCCATTTCCTTTTTTCATCACAAAGGGATATTGAAGGGGCTCCACATCCCAGTGCCTGGCTGTCTTTTGGAAATTGTGGAACAGAGGGCTTTGCACTTTCTTTGTCCCAGATTCAGGAATTTTCCAAAACTGATCTTTACACTCCTCCCCAGCCAGAAAAGGCTTCCCAGGTGGCACTAGCGATAAAGAACCTGTCTGCCAATGCAGAGATGTAAGAGATGCAGGTTTGATCCCTGGGTCTGGAAGATCCCCTAGGGAAGGAAATCACAACCCACTCCAGCATTCTTGCCTGGAGAATCCCATGGACAGAGGAACCAGGTGGGATCCATGGGATCACAAAGAGTTGGACACAACTGAAGTGACTGAGCACTCTCCAGAAAGACTGGTCAGTCCTTCTCCTATCAGGGCAAGCAGGCACCCTGGGCCTTCCACCAAACCTGGACCTGCTGACAATATGTTTAAACAAGGCTCCTACAAACCCTGGCCTTGCTGCCAGCCGCCGACCTAGTTTCATTTCGGCTCCCTTAGAAAAAAGCCTTATCCCAGCTCACCCTGTGTAGTCTGACAAATGTGTCTCTTTATTAGGGTGAAGCCGGCCCTTGGAGGCAGAGGAGCAGGTCATGTGCTGGCAAGGTTGCCATGGAAATTATTCACTTTTATTGAATTATTCATTTGTACAGTCTGCCTCGAACGTCCACCCGGGATCACAGATGTGACAGACAGACACTTGGACAGAGAGGTGTGTCCCCTCGAGCCCCGCATTGCCCGAGATCCGCCTAATGACAGGACAAAGCAGAGAACTGGGGGCTGAGAGCCGGGCTCCCCTCCCTCCACTCGGCTCCAGGGGACAGCTGTCCCCCAGTGACTTCCGGTGCAGACTCTCCCTCCAGACTGCCAGGGTTTGGGTTCCTTTTCTCTTGCTTTCCCAGTTTTGGCAACTTAAAAAAATGGGAATAAAAATATGCCTACCTCCCAGGGTTGTTATTACATTCTAGACTTAGAATATATATAAAACACTAACTATAACTTTAGCTTTTATTATTTTCTTGCAAATTGCATGATTATGGGCCTCAGTTTTCCCATCTGTAAAATGAAGACAGATTGAATCATCTCTAAGGAGGCTTCCCTCTCTGATAATCCCTGCAATTGACAATGGAACTAAACAGTGATTTCTTGCCTGAATTGATAAGATTCTCAGGGACACAAAATCCATTTCCCTCAGTAGACTTTGTCCTCTTCTCAGCAGCCACAGGTTAGAGTTGTGAAGTGAGAGTGTGCTGAAGACCCAGATGAACCCAGTTCCAATGTCAAAGACAGGGGAAGGGGGACTTCCTTGTGGTCCAGTGGCTAAGACTCTGCACTCCCAAAACAGGGGCCTGTGTTCAATCCCTGGTCAAGAAACTAGATCCCATATGCTGCAACTAAGACCCGGTGCAGCCAAATAAATAAAGCTTTAAAAAAAAGGGGGGGAAATGACTGTTCTGCATTCCTTTGACACTTCCGGGCTAAGAAGTATTGTCTCTGAGAAGCTTTTGTACCATCACCAGCTTAATGAACCAGGTCAGTTTTACTAATGTCAACCACCACCTTCTGCAACCTGCAGAGATCATCTGGGTTCCCTAGCAATGCCTTCAAATAACTGATTCTTAGTAAAATTGAAAAAAATCAACAATAGGATATGTTTTTTGGTATTCTAACCTGAGACCATTTTTCTTAAGTAGCCACCGCAACGGATGTGTAAAGATGTAAATTGAGGGATGTTATCACAGAAGTATTGGAAATCACCTAAATGCTGATCAATAAGGGGGTGGCTACACATGCTGCTAGCTTCTCTCCAATAATTTACCCTCTGGACGTTCCAAAGAGTGAGTTATATACTTATTGACAAGCCGTGATGCATAAGACACAGGACTGAGTTTGAAAAAAGATACAAAACAGCAAGTGCAAAAATAATCCCATTTAAAGAAAACCTATAAACATAAATATATATCCCAGATGTCTAGGGCCAGCCTACAGCTTCACATCTAGAGAAGGTTGGCTGGAACACCAGACTGGAACTCTGGCCACAGACTGGAGAAGGCCTGATGCCAGTATGTCTGTGAATTCGTGAAGGATGTGTGTTCATATGGCCACACAGGGATTCTCCATCACTCCCTCCCCACTCCTACCTCATCCTTCTGCTCAATTAGCTCAAGGCTGGGATTGTCTTACTGTCTCATGTCCCAGTTTTGGTTCCAAAGCGTGACAACTCAGATGTGGATTCAACCCCCTCCTGAACGTCCCACCTCCCCTCCAATCAATCTCACGAGAACCACGTATGTAGCTAAGACTCACAGAAGCTCCTTGAAGGCTTTTCATAGCAACAAAGCCAGCAACTGAAATTCAATTATAAGGTGTCCCTGTTTTTCAAAAGCACCTTGGCTACTCCCAGACTCAGGGCTCCAGCCTCCTGCTGGGTTGGGCTTTGCTCCCTTATTTTTCTATTTTCAGCTCCATTGCTCTCTCTAGCTCTTGATGGGTCCTAGGAGTGCCAAGCTCTCCTCACGTTAGGAAGCAGAGCAGTTCGGTCTTTACTGCCCCCACCCTCAAATTCATATCTAGGCCACCCTTACATGTATCCAAACCATTAAGAGGCAGCTCAGAATGAGCCTTTCACTAAACAAAACCCACTGCCTTTAGAAAGATAGCAAAGTTTCACACACACACAAACACACACACATGAATAAAGAAAGATTAGCCTGGAACCATATCCGCCCAAATGTTGACTGTGGTCATTTGGGGGTAACTTTTACTGGCCTGTTTTTCTATACATATTTTAATATTATTTTAACTTCCTAAAATGAGCATATATGAGTTTCATAGTCTGAGCAGGGAACAGGAAATGCAATTTTCCTTCAGGGGTAAACCATGTCCTCTGTGACACAGAAGGTCTGTCCCCCAGCCCCCAACACATTCATTTAGCATTTCACCTCCCAAAGCCCTGGGCTAATTATCCAGCCACTATTTGGACCTCATCCCTGACTCCTGACCAGGCTCCTCTCAGCCCCTTCTGATCTGTCTCGGCCTGTGGCCTTACGGCAAAAGCCAATCCCAGACCTGCCAGGAGGCCAGGAGGCCAGGAGTTCTGTTAATACTGACCCCCATCACAGAAGCTTTCTAAGAATCCCCACCACGGAAGCATTCCAAGAAACACCAAGGGCACCCGTGCACCAGGGAGGGCACCGCAGAAGCTCTAGAGCTGAGCTGTGCACAGAACAACAGGATTTCCCAGGAGCAGGGCTTGTTGTGGGACATCTCGGGAGCAGAGCCCCAACCCCTGGCAAAGCAGTAAGGATCTGGAGGGATGCCCCAGCAGGAAAGGGAGAGGGGCATTCTGGAGATCTGGAGACCACACTGGGTCTCTGATACGATGATACATGTGGAATTCCTGCCGTTACCAGGGTCTTATGGGGCAGGGGTCCCAAATCCCCAGGCCACAGACTGGTCTGTGCACGGTTATAAACCAGGTCGCACAGTGGGAGGTGAGGGACTGGCAAGCAAAAGAAGCTTCATCTGTACTTACAGTCACTCTCCATCTCTTGCATCACCTGTCAGATCAGCCGTGCCATTGGATTCTCCTAAGAGCTTGAACCCTACTGTGAATTGTGCATGTGAGGAATCAAGGTTATGTGCTCCTTAGGAGAATCTAATGCCTGATGATCTGATTTTTGCATTATAGTGAGTTGTATAATTATTTCATTATACATCACAATGTAATAATAATATAAATAAAGTGCACAATAAATGTAATGTGCTTTGTTGTTCAGTCCCTCATTCATGCCTGACTCTTTGTGACCCTACGGGCTGCAGCACGCCAGGCTTCCTTGTCCTTCACCATCTCCCCGGAGTTTGCTCAAACTCATGTCCATTGAGTCGATGATTCCATCTAGCTGTCTCAGCCTGTGTTGCCCCCTTTTCTGCCCCCTCAAACCATCCCCTCCCCAGGTCCATGGAAAAGTCGTCTTCCACAAAACCAGTCCTTCATGCCAAAAAGGTCGGGGACCACTGTATAGATGAAATGTCACAACTGCTCTCTAGCTGAAGCCACAGGAAGTTGGGAAAGTTGCCAAGATACTCATAAAAGAAAAAGTCAACCCGCGGTCAAGAAGGCAAGAGGTAGGTTTAATGATTAGGTGTGAGGTTTGAGATCTAGAAGAGATTTCAGATTCCTCTCGGCCCCATCCCTAACCTGGCTGTAGATCCATCTGAGACTAGGTGAGTCACGTAAGAAAAACAGTACTTAAAATCCACCCCTCCAAAAAAAAAAAAATAAAATAAAATCCATTCCCCATGGTGCCTGGCCCTGAGCCATCAGCAGTGGGCACTTGATACCCTTTTGTTGAACCAAGCTCTTATAGAATGACCCTGTCCTCTTTTTAAAATCACTGTTTATCCAGACCCTTCTATGGATCAGGCACTGTGCTATGTGCTTTATCCATGTCATAGCCCAGTAAAACACCACACAGGGCAAGTGTTATTGCCCATTTTTTTTTTAATAGAGGAGGAAACTGCATCCCACGGAGATTATTAACATAAGTAACCAGCCAAAGGTCCCATAGCCCATTAGTCAACTATTGTGGCGATCATGCTATGTAACAAATAACCCAAAAACTCAATCAACAAGCATTTTCTTCTCTTTGACAGCTGCGGCTCTGCTGGGCTTGGCTCCAGGTTGTGGGTTGGTCGGTTTTCAGAATCTCCTCATTCTCCCAGGATCTGTGGTCACCCACAATACATGCCCCTCATGGCAATGGTAGCAAAGCAACATGCCAAGACAAGACATGCAAAGACACAACAACCTGTTGACAAAACAAAGCATCATGGCCAAGCCCCACATCATGGGCAAAGGAAATCTATTCCACCTCTTCTACTGGGAGCTTGCTCAAGGTTTCATTGCAAAGGGCATGGACATATAGTTTTAGTGGCAGGACTAGAGGAATTGAAACAATAATACAATGATGCAGACATAGAGAACAGTCTTGTGGGTGTAGCAGGGGAAAGAGAGGGTGGGAAGAGGAGAAGGAAAGAATTGTTAATTGCTCAGTTGTGTCAGACCCCATGTACTGTAGCTCACCAGGCTCCTCTGTCCATGGGATTTTCCAGGTAAGAATACTGGAGTGGATAGCCAGTTCCTTCTCTAGCAGATCTTCCCAACCCAGGAATCAAACCTGGGTCTCCTGCATGGCGGGCAGATTCTCTGCTGTCTAAGCCATGAATTGAGAGAGTAGCATTGAAACAAACACTACCATATACAAAATAGATAGCTAATGGGAAGTCGCTATGTAACACAGGGAGCTCTGTGACAACCTAGAGGGGTAGGATGGGGTGGGGAATGGGAGGGAGGTTTAAGAAGGAGGGGACATATATATATATACTTAGGCTGATTTATGCTGTTGTATGGCAGAAACCAACAAAACAATGTCAAGTAATTATCCTCCATTTAAAAATAAATTTATAAAAACCTACCTACAGGGCTAGTTCATAGGTTTAGCCAGGATCAAACCCAGATCCTTCTGATGCAAAAACCCATTGTCAGCTCACTTCTGTCCTTGGTCCCCTCCATGGATGTGGGTGGTATGGAGGCTGAAGCATGAAAGAGTGAGCAGCCCTCAGGAAGAACGTGGGCAGGGTACCTGGCTCATCTTGCTGTGCAATTGGTTGCCATGGGTGAAGAGGGCGGTAGACCGTGGACTTGATCTGGCGGGGAGTCAGGGAGTGGGAACCAATGTCCCCCAGCCAGAGTCAGGTTCGGCAGCAGCACTTGCTCCCTGCCCACCATGGGGCCGCTGAAACTGATCACTCAGCCCCAGCCTCTGGGTAGGAGTGTGTCCCCACATCTAAGGCAGTGCTCCTTCTATATTTGGAGGCAACGTCCCTCATAATATTTCATGCAATATTCCAATATCTGGAACATTACTGGGGGGAACAATACCACCCCAGAAGACCTGAACCAGATTCTGCATATAACAAGATCCCCAGGTGGTTTGTGTTACAGCTTGAGAAACACCCATGTAGCAGAGCCCAGACCTGCTCTTATCTGCTCAGGTCCCTGTACTGGTTTTCACACTCACTGGCTCCTCCAGTGCCTGCATCCCATCAGCCCACATCTGTCTCTGCTGGAGGGCTGCCTTGGGGGATGCTCCAGGCCCCTTTGCCTGCGGCCCAGAGAGCCAAAAGAGCCTGGAAATTTACATCCTCCCTGGAGCAGCCCCTTAACCCAGAGGTTCTAGAACTTTCACAGTTCATGGAGCCCTTGATGTCTCAGTAATTTTTTTTCACAGCACTTACTCCAAGGCCAAAAGAACAACCTAACAGTTCTGTGAGATCCAGACAACAAGTATTTATATCCTAACGGTTTAGCAGCTGTTTAAAAATACAACGTAAAATAGATAGCTGGTGAGAAGTTGCTGTGTAGCAGAGGGAGCCCAGTTGGCACTCTGTGATGACCTCGAGGGGTGGGATGGGGGAGGGGAGGGAGGCTCCAGAGGGAGGAGGTATATGTATAATTATGGCTGATTTGTATATGGCAGAAACCAACACAACAACACTGTAAAAACTAAAAAACAAAAAAAATTCAATGTATACAAGTTCAAATAAAAAATAGTTTTGTTTCACTCATCAAAAACCACCATTTCACATTAAAGCGACATTCATGCTTGTTGGGTACTGCACAACTTTTCAATTGTTAGAATCAGATTGGACATGATCCTCGTTTCCTTTCCCACATTGATTTTCCCACAGTACTTGCTGCTTATCACGGTTGCCACAGATTCACCTAAGAGCCAGTTTCACAAAGATATGACATCATCCAAAAGAATGTAGGGCAATCTAACGCTGAAATCATGAACTAAGTCAAGTGTGCTATCTAACAGTTGTAGCTCTGTTGTCCTCAAAATTAAAATATCCCAAGATACCCTGGGTTCCTTGGCACAGTTCAGGAACCATGGCCTAATCTTTGATGGTGGGTGTTGGGGTATAAATACCCCAGCTCCCTCGTCTTTGACTTTCAGCAGCTAGACTGAACTGACTCAAGCTGTGCGGGACTTGGTCTTCTTCCCTTTCTTTCTCTTCCCTTCCTGATCTCACTTCTGTGCTCCACTCTTTTTCTCCTGGGAGAACTTCCTAAGTACAGCTCCTTCACATGAATCTTCACCTTGAGACCTGCCTCTGTAGAATCCAGCCTAAGTAAAATGGTGACCCCAGAGAAGCAAGTGGGGGCATTGTTTCTGTTTAGTTGCTAAGTTGTGTCGGACTCTTTGCGACCCCGTGGACTATAGCCCACCAGGCTCCTCTGTCCATGGGATTTCCCAGGCAAGAATACTGGAGTGGTTTGCCATTTTCTTCTCCAGGGAATCTGGCAAGAGGGTGGCAATTAGGAAGAGGTGCTATCATCAAGGAGACTGATGGTACCTCACCTTGCTCGGTGTAGTGAGATGGGGAGATCAAGTCAAAGGAAGCTAATGTGGTGAAATTAGCAGCCTTGGTCACTGACCAGATGGGGATGGTGAGAAGATCTTGACCACTCTGGGTTCATCCTCACGTGGAGATGCCATTAACAGTCATCTGGAGATTGAAGGTTATGGTGGGTTGGGGGCGATGCCAGAGAGTGTTTTTCCCCATGTTTAGTTCAAACCCTGAAATCCCAATTCTAAAAAAAAAAAAAAAAAGGAGAAAGTGAAACAGGCAAACTTCTCCACCCACTTTCTAAAAAGGCTCTGTTTAAATGTGCACTTGATGTGCTGTTCCCGGCTTCATTAACCCCCTAATAATTATACTAATTATTGCACACTCTCTGTGTAAAGATGTGTTCAGAAGCCCCAGCTCGTGCTTGGCTTCAGATGCAGACAATGTGTTCCTCTGGTGCAGAGTGTTGCTGGTACACCCTGAACTGCTGTCGGCAAACAGAACCGCACCTGTTGAATGTCACTGCTGGGGGCGGGGGAGAAGCCGACGCTCTTTGAATGGCTGGCAAGCAATCACAGCAGCAGAGCTCCATGTAGCTGAGCCCAGACACCCAAGACCAGGTTCCACAAAGCTTTTGTTCTCTTAGCAAGGGGGTAGGAGGGTGATCTGCCAATGGCCCATTCAGAGACTGGAGCTACCCTGCCACCTAACAACTCGTTTATTTCCAACGATCTTGAGATGTGGTCACTGTTGGCCCCATTTACAGGCAAGAAATCGGAGGCTCAGTTACATCTTTTTATTCATTCCACACATATATCCCCTGACGGCATTGACCTCTCTGTATCATCCCTTAGTCACCTTTATAAATTCAGAACCAAACACAGAACACAGCTCCTTTAATTCTGGAAGGAAAACACCAGAGATGGCTCCTCTGCAAAGGGGCCAATAGCCCCAGATGGAAAGGGGAAAGGGGCGCCTTCCTGGCAGAGGGGGGACCCAGAGGAAGACAAAGCAGACACAAGCTGTGATTCATGGGCAGGGCCAGGCCAGGGATTGGGCTGGAACTGGATCCACAGATGTGACTAAAGAGGTGTGCTCCTGTACTTAGATGTTAGGGGGCAAACTGAGAGCCCCTCAGTTTCTGATTCTTCCCTATATCTGGGCCAAGCCAATTTAAACAGAGCCTTGCTCCTGCCAGTCACATCAGCTGGGGAGACCCGAACAGGACAGGGAATCCTAATGAGCTGGTTGAAAGTGCCTGCATCTGGGTTTGGCAGGAATGCCCTGGTCTTGAAGACAGCTGTCTGAACCCCGGAACACCTCCCAGTGTGGGGGTGAGGAAGTGTTCCCGGCTGAGTCAACCTAGGGCAGGCAAGGGCAGGGTGCTTCTGTCAACTGGAAAAAAAGGACAGATTAGAAAAAGCTGCCCTGGGGCTTCCCTAGTGGCTTAGTGGTAAAGTGCTCGCCTGGCAGTACAGGAGACAAGGGTTCCACCCCTGATCCGGTAAGATCCCACATGCTGCGGAGCAACTAAGCCCGTGCACCACTACCGAGCCTGCGCTCTAGAGCCCAGGAGCCACAACTACTGAGTCCACATGCCACAACTACTGAAGGTGTTGGATGCAGCCTCGAGCCCGGGCTCTGCAACAAGAGAAGCCACTGCAGTGAGAAGCCTGAGCATCACAGTCAGAGAGTAGCCCCCGCTTGCTGCAACTAGAAAAAAGTCTACACAGTAACTAAGACCCAGCACAGCCAAAAATAAATGAATAAAATTATTCATTAAAAAAAGAAAAAGCTGCCCCTATGGGCAGACACAGCCTCTTAAGGGCAACATTTGCCAAGGTGCTTGAAGACAAAGAGCAGGCAGCCCTTCGTCCCGCAGACAAGCAGCTCAGCTGTTGGGCAGGGCGCCTGCCTGACGACAGCTTCCTTGGCAGGGCACCTCTAAGACACTGACAGCAGGACTGCTGGGGGCAGAACTGTCTCTGCCCTCAAGGAACTGGCAACCTATGGACTGAGGTGGAAACAAAATGTGGCTCTGAGTGTAGGGATGAGAGACAGCATCTCAGAAAAGGAGCTGAGCTAAGTCTTGGCAAATGAGGAAGAGTCTGACAAGGCTATGGCAAAAGAGCACTCCTGGCCAATGGGACTACTCGAGCCAAGACTCAGAGGTGGGCAAGTATGTGGCAGGTTGGGAAATTTGGATCAGTGTGTGACAGGGTCTGGTAAGGGTGGGTGGGAAACTCTTTTTAGCTCTTTAGTACGTTGCCCTCTTTCCATATTTTGGAGAGATTTCCTGGTGGCTCAGCCAGTAAAGAATCTGCCTGCAATGCAGGAGACCTGGGGTTCAATTCCTGTGTCTGGAACATGCCCTAAAGAAGGAAATGGCAATCCTCTCCAGTATTCTTGCCTGAGAAATCCCATGGATAAAGGAGCCTGGTGGGCTACAGTCCATGGGGTCACAAAGAGTTGGACACGACTGAGCGACTAACACACTTATTTTGGCTTATCTCCCTCATTAAAATTAAAGCTCCAGGGATCAGGACCTCCTCCCTCCAAAAAAAGCCAATATACTGCACCCCTCCACTGAGCTCCACCTTTACTCCCAAGGAGTTAAGAAACGGGTCTGTGGCATAGGCAGGTGTCCAGTCCCATCATTTCATGACATATAGATGGGGAAACAATGGAAACAGTGAAAGACTTCATTTTATTGGGCTCCAAAATCACTGTAGATGGTGACTGCAAACATGAAATTAAAAGACGCTTGCTCCTTGGAAGAAAAGCTATGACAAACCTAGACAGTGTATTAAAAAGCAGAGACATTACTTTGTCAACAAAGGTCTATATAATCAAACCTATGGTTTTTCCAGTAGTCATATATGGATGTGAAAGTTGGACCATAAAGAAGGCTGAGCACTGAAGAACTGATGCTTTTGAACTGTGGTGCAGGAAAAGACTTTTGAGAGTCCCTTGGGCTGCAAGAAGATCACACCAGTCAATCCTAAAGGAAATCAGCCCTGAATATTCATCGGAAGGACTGATGATGAAGCTGAAGCGCCAATACTTTGGCCACCTGATGGGAAGAGCTGACTCATTGGAAAAGACCCTGATGCTGGAGAAGATTGAGGGCAGGAAGAGAAGGGGACGACAGAGGATGAGATGGTTGGATGGCATCACCAACTCAATGGACATGAGTTTGAGTAAACTCCGGGAGTTAGTGATGGACAGGGAGGGCTGGTGTGCTGCAGTCCATGGGGTCGCAGAGTTGGACATGACTAAGTCACTGAACTGAGCTGACTCGATGGACATGAATTTGAGCAAACTCTGGGAGATGATGAAGGACAGGGAAGCCTGTCATGCAGCAGTCCATGGGGTCACAAAGAGTCAGGCATGACTGAACGACTGAACAACAACAGGCAGGCCCTGAGTCCATTTCAGTTCCAGAATTCACCTCCACCTCCAGTTCCCTGGGTCCCCTTGCTTCAGGAAGCCATCCAGGACCTAAACTTGAAGCTGCTGAAGAATTGTGGAAAGCCCTCGAGAAACTTCCAGCAAATTCTGGAACTGTACTCCATTCCTCAGCAGACTGCAGACCGCCGGGGGCGGGGCGAGGAGTCCGGCTGGCTGCCACCCCCTCCGTGATGCCCTTGATGATGAATTCCACGCCAGAATAAATAAATAAATCAGTGGGCATATTTTCCCTCGAGGCTCGGCGACGGCAAAATTGTAATGAATGTGAATGTTTCTGGGTTATGTGTTGGAAAATTAGCGCGGGCTTGCATTAATTGAAATTCAGTCCTTTATGTATATCAATTCCTTTTTATCCTTCTGGGACTCGCAGCCGGGACAAAGATGCTGAGCAACAGATTAATCCAAGTGTTGTCAGTGACAATGATAAATGGAGGTTTAAAAGCCTACATTGAGATAAATTACTATTAAAACTCAGGCCTCCCCTCTCAGATATGTCTGCAGAAGCAAGAATTTGTGAAAATACTAGGTTGCCTCTTAGGCTTTGGATGGTGATGCCTCCACCAGTGGAAGACTTTGCTTTCAAGGTTACTATTCCTTCCAGGTCAATCTGGCTTTTTCCATATTACCTTCCACTATTACCAATCAGTCTTTTTTTTTTTTCCCTTTTGGCCACATGGCATGAGGGATCTTAGCTTCCCAACCAGGAATCAAACCCATGCCCGCTGCAATGGAAGTGCAGATTCTTAACCACTGCACAACCAGGGAAGTCCCTCGATCTGGCTTCTTAATGCTCCCTGCACTCCCCTGGGCCAGTGGATACCTTCTTCTCACAAGGCCTCAACAACTAAATCTGTCTCAACCACTTGTACACCTATGCCTGTCCTTTGAACATCTGTGCCCCAAACCCAGTTGCCCTGGGCACCTTCCAGGACTTCAGACAGCACAGCCAGGAATGACCATGCTGCTTCCTCCCCGAACCTGCTTCTGAGTCTGTGTTCCCCCATCATCCACTTGGCACTGCCATCCACTCTGCTACCCAAGTCAGAGACAATGTCCCAGGCTCCTTCCCTTCTCGATCCCCTGCCCAATCACTCATTCCTCCATCCTGGCCCTCTTTTCCTCATTCCAGCCCACTTTCCTGCATCAGCTCCTTAGCAGCTCATCCTGGGTGTTGTAATTGCCTGGCTGAAGTCCCCTTCCAACAACTTCCCCAACCTCCAAGTTTATGTTCTGCCTATAACACCTCTCTGCCTCCGTAGCTCTCTGCTGCAGTCTTTCTGGGGATGCTCCCACAGTGCTCAGGGCAAAGTCTAAACTCTGAGGCTCTTCTGGATCCAGTCACCAGTTTCAAGTCTCCTGCTGGGAGTCCACCTACCATCCACCAAGATCCTTGATGTCTCAGGAACACACCTCACTGTTTCTTGTGTCCCTGACTTCCCACTTTTTCCTAGGAGTATCTTATCCACCTGTCTCTGCCAGTTGACCTCATGCTAATCCTTAAAGCCCACACTCAAATGGGATGGGGCTCTGGTTCTCACCTCTGGGTTCTTGACCCAATTCTTCTGCAGCACATGTCACACTGGCTTGTGTGTTCACCACCACTTTCCTAATTGTCTTGCCCACCTGTGAGTCTTGAGCATCAGGGCATATGTGCGAGAGGTGCGTGCATGGGCACACACCATATGCCCAGTCCTGTCTGTGACTGAGGCATGAAGGCAAGGAAGGAATCAGCTTGCAGTCAGAAAGACAGGCAACAGAGAAGGAACACCGCCTCCTCAGATGCTCGGGGGCTTGCTACCATGTGATAGCCGAGAACAGCAGAGCCCCCAGACCCTCAAGCCATCTCAGCTCCAGCTGAGTTCCCAGGATCCCACTCTCTCCCTCAGAAGCCTCAGAAACTCCCCAAGCAGCATTAGAAGCCTGTTCTGATAGTACCTCACGGCTGCCGTGGGGAGGGCGACAGTGCAAAGAGGAATGAATTCATATTAGTTTATTCCCAAGATTAACATACTGAAAGCTTCCTTCATTAAAATTGCAGTACTGCAAACACGTCCTGGTAAACTTGGACAGAAAAGCTTCTCTCCAAGGGATAAGAAGTTGCTTCGAGATGAAGGCGTTATCTGGCTTGTCGCATCTGATTTTTCAGGCAAAGAAAAAAAAAAAAAAGCACCTTCATTTCTTTTCCTGTCCCTGTCTCGTTCTCCTTCCTTTTTCTTCCTCTGTCTCCCCTCATCTCCCCCTCTCTCTTCTCCTCCCCATCTTCCACTGTGCCCCAACCCCAGCTGCAATTTCCTAGGTAACAGAGAAAAACATGGTGTTATAAGTAATCAGCTGCTGCAATTTGGGGGTGAATATTCAATTAGTTCCAGGCCAGGGATTCCTGATCAATATTGCCTTCTTGAGGCAATACAGTATAACAAACCCTCTTATTAAGCAATTCTAAGCCCTGGTGCTGATACCCATGACTGGCAGCTAATCTGTGCCTTAATTAATACCTGCCCCCTGGTTAGCTAGAGCCAAGACTTACTCAGGGATGGTTTTCAGCCTTCCACTCCCCCTACCATGAGGCTGGTAGGAGCGTGATTATTGTATAAAACTGTGATCAGGTCAGAAGCCCAGCCTAACCCAGCTCTTTGGTGTCCAGCCCCAGGGGCTGAGAAACAGAACAATGGACCCTCCAGAATAGAGTGGTCCACGCAGCCCAGATTTGGGGAAGAAAACTGCCCATTCCCCTACACACCCATTCACACACTCACATTTCACTTCTCTACCAAGTGACTGTCCATTATCTACTTGCATACCTCCAGTGATGGGGAGCTCACTATCTGCAAAAGAGACCCTGCTCTCTGTCTTTGGACAGCTTTGATTATGAGTCAACTCCTCCTGAGATAGTCTCTACCTCCATTGGTCCTGGTTTTGGACTTCAAGACTGCCAGGCTCCTTCTCCCTTCAAATATGCTAGCCACTTCCTGCCCCAGTGATTCCAGTAGCTGCTTTGGCCTATGAAAGATCCCATTGTATCTGGCATTGAAAACCCTCTGTAGTAAGAACCAAAACATCAACAATCATAATTTGTTGCATATTTAGTCTGTGCCAGCCCTCTGCTAAGTACTTTATGTTGTTGTTTTTTTAAATTCTTATAATAACACTGTGAGTATGATGCTGTTGCTATTCCCTGTTTCGCAGCCAGGGAAACTGAGGCAAAGTGAACTTAGGTAACTTGTTAATGACCAAGCCACAGATCTAACAAAGGTCCGAGGTAAGCCTTCTCTGACTCTATCTAGACAGTGTTTCTATCCCCGGGCTCCTGCCATGCCTCATGTGTGAACTGACACTGCCTTCATTTCTGGGTGTTCACTTGCGTATACATCTTTTGCATATCTGGCCCATGTATCCCACCCAGGCAGGGACTGGTTGTACCTCATTCATTTGGGAATGCTCCATACTCAGTACCGAGCCCAGCTCTTAGATTGCGCTTATGTCTGTGGAATGAATGAATGAGCTAAACTTCTATGGAGGCTACTGTGGCCCAGACCAAAATGCTCCCAACTAAGATATCAATCAAAGGAGAAGCTAAATGTCAGCAGAGCTCTGCAAAGACAACCTGGATATACATACAGAAGAAAAGGCAAAGCAGAGTGGCAGAAAGACCCCAGGCCAGGGGAGTCAGGAGCCCTGGGTTCTCCACCCATTTCTGCCAGACTCTTCATGGTATATTGGCACATTCTGTCTTCTTGTTGGGTCTGGGTTCCCCACCTGCAAGCTTTGGTTTACTCTGATGGCTTCCAGACCCTCAGCATTGTCAGCCCGTGAGTGGCACTTTGACCAGGGCTCCACAGCGGCAGCTTGGGCAGAATCTGGTCAGCAGCTCCGCAGCTGGCCCCACGGCTATCACCCCAGACTGCTGAGCACTGCCTGCCTGCCCTGCCCCCACTGCCTCCCCTTCTCCTGGCTGAAGGACGCCCCGTGGAGCAGTTGGAGCAACAGTAATAGCAACAAAGGCCACAGTTAATCCTCAGACAGCACTTACTGTTCTTCGGGCATGGTTCTAAGCACTTTACACGCCCAGCCCCCCCAAGGCAGGATGCCCCAGAGGACCTATTCGGGGTGGTCCCTATGATGCTGTCGGCCTGAGGCTGGGACTTCCCTGGCCCCCCTATCTGGGCCCGGAACACACAGCCAGTCTCCTCTGTCACCTGATGACCTTGCTTTCTGATTCACTGAGAAAATAAAAGCAACCAGACAAGACTGCATCCTCCCCCTCCCTCCCAAACCTTTTAACCAACCTGCTTTTACACCCACACTCTGAAAGCTATAAATCGGACCACGTCCTGTGGCTGTGGTCATCAGCCGTGGCGTGGCCGTGGGCGGTGATGGTGAGAATAGAAATTGGACCCTGAGGGGTGCATGTGAGCTTTAACAAGAGCCTCTCTAAACACGCACCCTGGCCCAGAGGAGGGCTGGGTGGTGGCTAGCGTGGTGGGAATGACACTCCAATAATAACAATCACCCCGCATCCTCTGCTCACACTGTGCCCGGTGCTGGAGTGAGTGCTTTCTGGACACTTACCTCCCAACACCCTTTGCACATGAGGAAACAGATCTCAGAGATGTCAAGTCAGGCAGTGGGGAGGTGACCAGTCATACACCAGAACCACCATGTAACCACCCCACTAGACTGCCGCTCATTGGGGCTGTCCTTCCTTCTCTGACTCACGATGGCGCTTACTGCTTTACTGATGGAGAACTCATGTTTCCTCACTCCTAATCCATCACTCTTGCCCCTGTTAACCCACAAGGCTTTTCTGCCTTTTTTTTCTTCTCAATACTCAGGCATTATTAACATCTGACACCAAGCATTCAGGCATTCTCTTGGTGACTGAGACTTAGAGTAATGACTGTAACACAATGCTTTTTCACAATTCTTTATAAGTCACAGGTTGGTGGGAGACCAATTCCAGTGGAACATTCCTGTGCAAAGAGTCTGGGGACTTAGAAGGGGATATCTGGGTCATTTACTGCCTCTTTGAGACTTGCAGGTAAATAGCTCTGAGTTACCCTAGTAACAGAACCTCCAGCCTCCAAGTTGGGTTCCAGTGACCCATGCCTTCTGGCTCCATGCCCTTATGTGTGTATGCAAAAGTGTATACATATGTGTATGCATATATACGTATTGTGTGTATGCACGTGTGCATGCATATGCATATATGTGTGCATATATGTGTATTGTGTGTACATGCATATGTGTGTGTGCATGTATGTTGTATCTACCAATAGACTTTACAGAAGAAAAGGTGTGTGGCTTCTAAGCTCAGGTCACAAAAGGCATTGCTTCTGCCCTCCTCTTTTCAATCATGCTGGCAGGGGAGGGAGGGGGGAAGGGAGGAGCTGCCATGTTGTGAGGACACTCAAGCGGCTCCGTTGTGAGACCCACATGAAAAGCGACAGAAGCCTCCTGCCGACAGCCAGCTTCAACCTGCCAACCATGGGACAGAGTCACCTTGGAAATAGGACCTCCAGCTCCACCAGAGCCTTCAGATGTGAGACCCTGATCCAGGACCCCCCAGCCAAACTGCCCCTTAGCCCTGACCCACAGAAACTATGACAGATCACAAGCGCTTATTGTTGAGTAATCCATTAATTTAGGAATAGTCTGTTATATAGCAGTTGGCAATGGACTTGGCGGGAAATCTCCCCACTTGCATCCCCAGATCAACCCTTTAAATAGGCCTTAGCTGCATTTACGTTCTGAAGAATTGCTTATCCAAGCACATGCTTGCAGGAGTGACTTCCCTGCTCACCAAGAGGGAAGCTCCTTCAATGACCAAGTTCTGAGGGTAACACCTTCCACGGACCATTTTGATGGCACAGTGAGGCAGGGAATGCTCCCACCGTGAAAGGGGATTTTGGATTTCTCTTGGTTCTGGGGCTACGAAAAATGAAACTTTGATCATGACAAATCTTTCCATGTATACATACATCCGTAAATATAGGCAGCACTTCTTAGTGTGAGATGTAACAACCAATTGAGGGGGAAGGGTCAGGGAGGTCCCCTGGAGAAGGGAATGACAATCCATTCCAGTATTCTTGCCTGGAGAATTCCATGGACAGAGGAGCCTGGCAGGCTAACATCCATGGGGCCTCAAAGAGTCAGACACGACTGAGCAACCAATGGTTACTTACTTTTGCTTAGAATAAACACTAACAAATTTACCAGAGCAGAGGTTCACATACTCCTTCAAGAAATCAGCTTCTTAGCCAGGATGGGGTCTGCTGATGTCTGACCCACTGCAGCAGAAGCATGTAGAGATCTGGCCTCACTTTAGACTTGAGCTTTGGGCTATGGAGTCCCCAGCTCCATGCAAGTCGGAGATGCAGCCTCCAGGTACAGGCCAAAAGGTGCTCTGACTTCTGAGACCTCCTAGCCTTGGATCCCATACAATGCTTTGGTTGCCTTTCATTCCTCAAATCTCATGCTGCATTTCACCAAGTACAAGTGTATATTTTTAAGTGGAAAGCAATGCATTATGTTTCTGATTCATTTTATGTGGAAATGATCAAAATACTGTAGGTCTGAAGTAAAGTTATATCCAGAAAAGGCTTTGGGTGGTTTTGCCAGGTTTTGATAAAGCTCTTTTCAGGGCTGGGTCCTGGCTGGAGTCTCTGCTGTCTGTCTGCTAGAGTCTCACCAGTCGGTGCCAACACCACCTCCTCCAGGAAGTCTTCCCTGGTGCCCCAGCAACCTGGAGCAGCCTCTCCTCAGCCTGTGGAACTCTTATTGCTCCCTGGGTCACAATCCTCCCAACCAGACTGTGAGTCGCCCCAGGGCAGGGGCCGGACAGGCTACCCCTGGAATGTGCCCAGATGCACCCGCGCAGGCTCATGAGGTGTGTGTCAGGAGATGAGGCCCCCCAAGGGAAGCTGGACTGTGAGGTGAGGTGAGGAGGCGGCAAGGGCGTTAGAGCTCGCCTGCTCTCAGGCAACCTCACCCGAGTGTCTCAGGGGGTCAGTCTTACAGTTTCTCTTGACCTAGGTGGGGCTAGTCTTAACGGCCCTGCCTCTTTCCTTCTTCTGAGGCGCCTTCCTGTTATTCCCTAGGCAAAAAAGAAGATGAAGAAAAAAAACAGGGTCATTTCCTGAGTGACAACAGCCCACGACCAGAGTCCTGTGTTTTCCTTCCAAAATCCATGGAAGTGCTCTAGTTAAACACATAAATCGAGCCTTCCGTGCTGGGACACCCCAGGCGGTCAAAAGCATAATGTCTGGGCAAGAGGACAATGCCCTGGAATGTCCTCTCCGGAAACAGAGAAATGTTGCTCCCCCAAGCCTAGTGGGAGACCTCAGGAGAAGCCGCAGCCTGAGAGGTCAGGGAGAGAACTTTCAGAAAGGCGTTTCCTTAGCCAAGCGGCCGCCTTCCACACACCCATGAGCAGCCTCAGAGAGTCTGCTTCCTGTTTGGAAAGACTAAGGAAGCTACCCTTGAAGAAACATCACGAAACTCAACGCTCCACTCTGGGAACCACAGACCTTGGCTGCGTCCAAGAGCTCAGAGGACAGCACATGAGTTTCCTGTGTGACTGCGTGTGCATGTGCATGTGTTGGAGGGGAACCGGATATGCGTGTTTACAGCAGGAGGCATGGAAAACACAGGAAAAAAATGAAGAAAGACTCGTAACCCTCATGCACAGTCAACACAGTCCTTTTCCTCAACGTTTCCATAGTGGGCATCACAGGCTCAAAACATTTCTCTTCTGCTTTTCTCACCTCATGTCATCATAAAATCATCATTTTCTGCCATCCGGAAGTGCCCATTGGAAAAACCATTTGATGGCAATGTTCCATGGGGCTTCCCTGGTGCCTCAGTGGTAAAGAATCCGCCTGCTACTGCAGGAGACATGGGTTTGATCCCTGGGTCAGGAAGATCCCCTGAAGAAGGAAATGGCAACTCTAGTAATCTTGCCTGGGAAATCCCATGGACAGAGGAACCTGGTGGGCTATCATCCATGGGGTCTCAAAAGAGTCAGACATGAATTATCAACTAAGCAACAACAATGTTCCACAGAATGGTTATACCACTGCTAACTTGAATTTTTCCCTATTTTAAAAAAATTTAAAAAAATTTTGGCCACATCACGTGGCATGTGGAATCTTAGTTCTCCGACCAAGGATCAAACCCTCGCCCCTTATATTGGAAGGGTGGAAACTTAACCACTGGACCACCAGAGAAGTCTCTTGAATTTTCCCTTATTAATGAGCAAGAGTTGCTCTTTGTAAATGCTAGAATTCATCTTTGTGTGGAAGTCTTGGTTAATATTTCAGATTATCTTCTTATTCAAACCCTAAAGTGATATCATCAATTATGAATACTTGAAGACTTCTGATCCCTATTTCTGAAAACTATTCCAAATTTTGGACCCTCATTCAAATCTCCTATCCACTACTCTTCCTTCAGGCAAACTTGAAGTTTATGCAGACCAACCCTTTGATTGGCAGAGGGGGAAACTAAGACCCATGGAAGAGAGGGCTGAACCTCGCTCTGGTTAATCAGAGCCTGTTTTCTCCTGAGCACCTGTGTGCAGCTGTGCCTTGGAGGAGGAAGAAGCAGATGTAGAGGAAGGTGTCACACATCTTCCACAGGGCCTCTCCTCCTGGAACCCTCACTCCTTCCGGAGCACAAGACATGCACTGACAAAGCACAAGCCATAAAAAATAGGCTGTGAGCAGCTGGGTGAGTGTGAGGAGAGATTGTGCACATACACAAAGGGTCAGCCAGAGCCTCTGCTTACCCACATCCCAAGCGGCATCTCCAGGGAAGATCTGAGCACCTGGGATTTGGGGCCGTGAGACCCTGTCTATTGCTCAGCTCTGATTCCTGGGGTGGTAGGCAGGGGTTTGCCCAGAGAACATAGCCAACAGAAGAAGGGAAGGAAAATCTATCCTCTGGGAGAGATTTAAGAGGCTGTGCAGGCTTGGTCCAAGAACAGCAATGCAGACAGATGCAATCTAAGAAGACTTCAGAGAGGAGGTGATACATGGCCTTTTAGGAGCTGGGACTGGAGACTGGAGGAAAATTTCAGAGGAGGGTTTTTGGGGCTCAGGCTGTAAATTTTTTAATGCAATTCTTAATAGATATGAGTTTAGGTTACTGATTTATTTTTAGATGGCACAGTGCTGAAGCCAGTCTAATAAACAGAATCAAAGATGCACCGTGCCTACATGCGTGCTAAGTTGCTTCAGTTGTGTCCGACTCTTTGGGACCCCATGGACTGTAGTCCACCAGGCTCCTCTGTCCAAGGGATTCTCCAGGCAAGAACACTGGAGTGGGTTTGCCATGCCCTCCTCTGGGGCTCTTCCTGACCCACAGATCGAACCTGCATCTCCTGCATTGTAGGCAGATTCTTTACCACTGAGCCATTGGGAGGGTGGGGTGGGGGGAGAGGAAGCCCCAAAGACGCACCACTGCAAGGTAATTCAATGAGCCTCTTTTCTTTTTTTTTTTTTAAAGCATTTTATGCAGCAAACAATTCCTTGATCATAATCTATGACACAATCACACCGTCTAATATGCAGGAGGCTGTGGGAACCCCTGACAAGAGAGAGGGTGCAACTCAGTGGGGGAGGGGGCAGTCTGGGATGATGGGCAGAATTTCCTTTGAAGGGCAGAGTGGGTGGGAGGTTGGGAGAGAAGAAACCCACAACCACAGGTTGCTTTCCGGCCTCCAGCTCAGCCACCCACCAGGACCCCCTCCTCTCCCAGCCTGGTCTGGAGCTGTGCCTTCTGCGTCACTCTTTTCTCGGTGGTGCCAGCAGCCTTGATTGTTGAAAACGGCTGTATTTGGCTTTAATCAGAGCCCTTGTCAAGCACCCGCCCCCTCCTTTTGTACTTCATTGTCCTCAGAGGGGAAATTTTATTACAAGCGTCATTTTACACAAACTTCCTGACGTGCTGGGATTCCACAATTCCCGAAGCCACTGAATTGGTTTCTGCTCCTCACCCAGGGTCACAAAAGACAGAACTGGAGAATGCCCACTTCTCCCTGAGCTGCTGCTTCAATTCCTGATCAGTTAACAACTTGCTATGTGACCTTGAGCCCCTTGCTACTCCTCTCTGGGTCTCAAGTTACCATCTCTGCAACCAGTGGGTTGGAGACAGTCTTCAAAGATCATTTCATTGCAACCTGCTATAATTTTGAGGTTCATAAGAATAACTGGGATCACCCAGTTGTCTACTTTGGGTCCTGGCTCTGACTATCTTTATCTTCTAAGGCTGATGGAGCTTCCTTACTGCACTTCTGAGAACAGCTATCCTCAACTCCCAGCCTCTGATGCCTCCTTGTTTCCTGACCTGACATTCAAAGCCCTTCCTAGCTTGGCCTCTACTTCCCCTTCCTGCCTCTTCTGTGCCTGGCACCTCACCCCATCACTGCCACCAGCAAGCAGCCTGTGTTTAAAAGTTTTCTTTATGCTTCTTTGATTTTGTGTGGAAGACTTTGTTTAGATCTCAGTTTTGTTTCTTATTCAAATCCTGAAGTGATGTATCGATTATGAATATTTAAGGCTTCTGATTCCTGTTTCTGAACTATACTCCAAAATGCTAATTTGGAACTCTATTCAAACCTCCTTTTCCCTAGAGTGACTTTTCCCCCTTTTCCCTTTACCTGTCTGGCTCTAACTTTACCTTCAAAACCTAGTTCAAACACTAAAGTCTCAAGGAGGTGCCTGGTAGAATCAGTCTGCCCCTCTTTTGGGCTTCCAGCCTCAAGACAGAGAAAATTCCTACTAGAGTGGTAGCATTAGGTGATTGGTTAAGATGCTATAGGATGGTTAACAGGGAGGGTATATTTCCTAAATAGGGTCAGAGAACTGGCCAGTTTAGATTCAGAAGCTCATGGCAACAGTTTCTAATGGGGTTGGTCAGTTCCAGAGATTTTTGTCCTGTGACCTTGGTATAGGGCTCCATACTTCTCTGACCGCTGGATATCCTCTAAGCCCAGAACTCCCCTTGGTATGGCCAGCTTCTCTCCACTCCAGTCCATAGACTTTTCCAGGGCAGAGACCCTGATCACAGTCATCTCTATGTTCCGGAGCTTGGCATGTCACCTGGCATGGAGGGCATATGGATGCCAGTTGGCTGCATCACAGAGACACACAGGGAAGACCAGAATTCATCTAGACAGGGCTTGTGAATCCACCTTAGCTCCGGTCCTGCAAGAATGTTATGGCCTAGTGGGAAGGACATGATTCTGGATTCAAATGCCGGTGCTGTCACTCTCTGGGAACGTGAACTTAGGCAAGTCACAAAACTGCACTTCTCTGCCTATAAAATGGGAATAATAAAGACTACTTTTCAGGTTTGCTATAAGCAACAGATAAGAGGCATATGCAGTGTCCAGCACAACAGAGTGCATGCATGTGTGCTAAGTCGCTTCAGCTGTGTCCAACTCCTTGCAACCCTATAGACTGTGGCCTGCCAGTCTCTTCTGTCCATGGGGATTCTCCAGGCAAGAATACTGGAGTGGGTTGCCATGCCCTCTTCTGGGGGATCTTCCTGACCCAGGGATCAAACTCACATCTCTCATGTCTCCTGCATTGGCAGGCAGGTTCTTTACCACTAGTGACACCTGGGAAGCCCCAGCACATAGTAAGCACTCAATCAACAGTAGCCCTGTGGTCTACCCATCATTTCATCCATCCATCCATCCATCCATCCATCATTCCATCCATCCATCCATCCATCCAACCATCCATCCATCCAACCATCCATCCATCCATCCATCATTCCATTCACCCACCCACCCATCCATCCATCCATCCATCATTCCATTTATCCATCCATCATTTCATGCATCCATGCATCCATCCATCCAGTATTGATGAGGCGCTTTCTGTTTGCCAGGGGCAGTTTCGGCTGGGAAGCTGCAGTGAGAAAGCAGGATGAGAGCTCTTCTCCCCTCTCCCTTTCCTGCTCTGGTGTTCGAGCCTGTGCCCTTCGGTTTCCTCCTGACCCCCAACCCCTGCTCTGAACTAGCGGGACAGACACCCTGGCGTGGCTCAGGCCACCTGGAAAAGTAGTGCTGGCTGCCTCTGCACCTGCCTTCCTGATGCCCCATGGGCCCAGGCTGCCCTGGGGAGGCCCTCGGGGATGGCTTGAGCAGGTCAAGAGGGTGCTGGGGTCCCAGCATCAGTGCCGTCCACTACGGCACACAGAGGCGCCCTCAGCATCCGTCATGGCCCTGGCCACCTGGCCACCACCAACCTGACCAAACCCAGCTCCACCCTCAGGTTGCTACCCAGACACCTCTTCACTCTTCCACCCGCCCTCCCCTAGGGCTGTTATGAGGATTAAATGAACAGATATAGGTGAAGTTCTGGAAAGTTTCTGCACATAGCAAACACCGCAGGAATGCTTGCTTTCACTGTTTTATCATTTAATGCTCAAGGCAACCTGTGCAGGGGCATCATAGCCCTCCACCTACAGCTGAGGAGAAAGGCTGAGTGAGAGGACAAGGGGCGCCTGAGGATGGGGGCTGAGAGGGGGCGAGGGGCTGGGAGCCAAGCTCAAGGGGCTGGCAGAGCCTCTCCCTTTCGTGCACCAAAGTGAAGGGCTAGGTCAGGCTCTGGTGATAAAAATGGGTTATTACTGCACTGAGTCATTTAGAGCTCCTCCAGGTGTGGGCAGGGCCAGGATGGGGAGGGAGAGAGGTGCTGGAGACAATGTCACGACCCTCTGTGGAGGGCTGAGTCCAACACACACACACACACACACACACACACAGACTCCTGAGAAATTCTCCCCAGCCAGCTCCTCGCCAGATCCCCCTGTGAACATGCACCCAAACTCAGCCATCAGGCAGCTCCTGGATGCAGGGGGTGGGGTGGGGGGTTCAAAAATGCATCATAGCAGCCCAGGCGGTTCACAGGCTCAGGTGCCTCCCTCCCAGACACTGAATGAGAGAATTTACACACATCTCTCACCCCAGCAGCTCAGGGCTCAGTGTTGCTCTGCCCATAACCCAGACAAGGGGACCCTGGCTCAGAGACAGGGCTTGTTTAGGGGGCAAGTGGCCCTGCCAGGATGAGAACCAAGGTTCCTCAGCAGGCCCTCAGCGGGCTCAGCCCCTCTTCCAAATTCTCGGTGACTCAGCCCTCTTGGGAGCTCCCTCTGGCCGTGATCCCTGAGTACTAAGAATGAGCAAGACAAGCCACCTCCAAATCTTGTTTTCTGGACTCTCTCTTCCATCCCTAGCCCCTTTCTGGACTCACTCCATTCTCCCATCATGCGTTCCTTCACTCAGGACCCTTGGTAGTCTTTCCGGATGCTTCACCACCAGGCAAACACCCCTCCCCCATCCCCGCCAGCAGCCTCTTGCATCTCCACTGAGACCTCCCCTTTCATATGCTTATCATTCCCTCCAAAGGTGACTCGATGACACTGTTCAGTGCGGACCCACCTCAAGCTTCAGTTATTTGTGATTTAATGAGGATCCTTTTAATTATAACATCTGTTGTTTTAATTACCAAAGGAATTATAAATGAGGTTCCTGGAGGAAGCCGCTGCTGGAGCAGAAGCTGGAGAAGAATTCTGAACATCCCGGGCCCACTGGGGTCCTTGGCACAGTCACTGCCACGGAGTGTGACCCGTCACGGAGAGCACTTCATCTTCATTTTAATTAAGCGTTCGGGGTGAGGCAGGCAGCCTTGGGATCCAACGGGGCCCAGCAGCCCAGATCCTGAAAGATGCTCTGCAGGGAGGAAGGCTCTGCTTCTGGGTACGGGAAGAAAGCAAAAGACAGACCAGCCAGTTTGGCCAATGCTGTCGAGGTACAACATCAGTCATTCAAAAATGGGGTGGAGACAGGGGCTGGTCCTCCTCACTGCCCAGCTGTGTGACCCTTCGCCAGACAAGCTGACCTTTCTGGGCTCCAGTTTCTTCCTGTAGAAAGTGGAACTGATGTCTTTCCCTCTTCTCTCAAGGAAATGGCTCATTCCTGACATTCACCTGTGGGTATAGAGTTGGTGAGACACGTTCACAGCCACTGAAAGAGCTAGGTGTGCTGTAGGATGGCCACATGGACTGAAGGTTTGAGATGAAGGAGAAGATGTAGGCGATGGTGACAATGATGCTGGAGTTCATGACAGTGATAACAACCTTGCCTTTTCCCCAGTTTCTTACCTCTGCTGTATCTGTGCCCTTTGCAGTTCCTCCCCATAAAGAGGATGGGCCTCTGCCCCAGTGAATCCAGACAGGCCTTGTGATTTGCTGTATTCGGTAGATGGCAATACAAATGACATGCCTGTTCCAGACCTAGTTCTCTGGCAACCTTGCATGTTGCTGCCTTCTCTCTTGCTCCTCCACCATGACCTAGAGAATGTACTTGGACTTGGCTACAGAGGACGAGTCACCTGAAGGAGAGCCAAGTCTCTCTAGTGTTCCAGCCAAGGCCATTTGAGATCGGCCAAGAGCCCACTGGTTCCCACTGCCCCTTCCACATTTCTCAGTAAGAACGCACCTCACACTCTACTGACATCTGGTCTACCCACCTTCCCCTCCAGACACTTGAGAGCTAAGAGTACATCTCACCCATCAGTGGATATGTCATGCTTCACCTCGGACCACTGTAGCATGTGTTTCGTAAATGCTTGTTATGTATTGATTCAGCCCCTTCCCGACCAAGCACGGATGGAAAAGGAAGGGGATGAGCTCTTGGGAACAACTTCAGGTGTGAATGTGGAGGACAGCGAGGTCTGGAATATGAATAAAGATGTGGATTGGGGGGTTCAGTGACACTGACTCATCAACCAGCCCTTATATTTTTCTAAGAATTAGGTTTTTTTTAATGAAAGGTTATTTTAACATAAAGAAGCAGGCAGGTTTCACTCGACAGGAGACTGACTTCCTATAGCACATTTTATTAAGCCTCATCAGGGCCGGCGTTCTCTGCATCCTCTGGGCGGGCAGTGTGTTGAGGAGGCAGAGTGATAGGGAAATTAAACGCAGCAGCTGCATCCTTTGAAGCTGTTTTGAGCAGCAAGGCCAGCCAATTCCACAGTGGACGTGACTGGAGAAAACCCACTTTGCTCGCATTCTAGCTTTCCATCCAAGCAGGAAGCGAACTCTTCTAATTAGCCCAGTTAGATAAATATTCTTTACCCAAGCCCCTGTTTAGAGAACAGATGGACGCTCATAAACATGGCCAGGGAGTGAATTTGTATAAAACTACTCTTCTGCTTGAAGTGACTTCCTGTATTTAAACACACATATGCACACGTGTGTACAAGCACCGTGGTGCACACACACAGAGCTCAGATGCCAGGCAACAGAGTAAGTTAAAAAGGGCTTAGAACAGCAAAAAAAGAAAAGGAGAGGCTTTAGGTGGTGGCACAATCCACGATATAGTGGGAGATCAGGACCTACAAGTGTTTTCTCCCCTAGGATTCCCCGTATCATGGCTGACCTTCACATATCCCTCCCTTTCACTAGACGATGCCCCATTTTATTCAGGTCCCAACTCAAAAGCCTTTGGTGTCTCCTTGGCACGTCTAGAATAAAGTACACCTCTGGGGGTGACATCTATGGCACCTCATAAGCTGACTTGAACCTGCCTTTCATCTTCATCCCACCTTCCTCTTCTACCCCATCCTCTTGTGCTGCTTTACTGCTGTAATCAATACTGATAATCATTGTTGTCACCACCTCCACTTGCATTTACTGAGTGCTCTGACAACCTGTGGACCAGAGCCTTCACATCCCTTATCTTATTTCCTCTTTGCAGTTCACGACATAAGCACTCTGATGACCCTCGGCTTGAAGATGGACCCAGATTGGTTAAGAGACTTGCTCCAAGTTGCGCAGCTAGTAAGCAGCCAACAGCCACCCGCACCGGCCTCATTGTCTTGGTGAACACTGGATCCTCAACGGGCGGAGTGTAAGTGACATCAAGAAGCGTCCTCCAGGGACTTTCCCAGTGGTCCAGTGGCTAAGACTCTGTGATCCCAGTGAAGGGGGCCCAGGTTTGATTCCTGGCCTGGGAACTAGCTCCCACATGCCAAAACTAAATGATCCCACATGCCACAACTAAGACTTGGCACAGTCAAATAAATAAATAGTTTTTAAAAAAAGCATCCTCCAGAATTTCCCTCTAATCAGCACCTGGTCATCTGTGGTGATCTTCCAAGGTCAAAAATCTCTATCTGTACACATTTTCTCTTTTCATTCTGAATGTTGTTCATTTATGCCTTTTTATTTACTGCATCAGCCCTACCAAGGTTTGGTAAAGTATCAGTCTTCCTAAGAAACTCACTTTTTGTTTGTGGATGTCTTTATTTTTGTGGATGTTCCATCATTTGCTTTATTGTTTTTTCATTCCTATCATTACCTTTATTATTTCCTTCTTTCTAGTTTCCTTTATTTTCTTTGTAGATTCTTGAGTTGATTGCTTGGGTTGTAAGTTACATGCAGCTGTTCTAATTTCCTAATAAACGCATTCAAGAGTATAAATCACCCCTCTAAAAACCAGTTAAACTGCATCAGACAGGCTTGATTATATAGTGCCTTCCTTATTTTCAGTTCCAAATACTTCTTAATTTCTGTTGTAAATTTCTTTTTGAACTCATGGATAATTTAAAAGTGTGTTTTTCATTTTCAAACATATACACAGATCATCTCTTTGCTGTTGATTACCAATTTTATTGCATGCTGGATAAAGGATCTGTTGATAACGAAAGTTCTTTGAAATTTATGGAGACTTCTTTCATGATCTAATACATAGCCTTTCCCCACGTGTATTTACTATTTGTGGGAACCACATATACATTTCTATACATACATGAGTTGAGTTTATGTGCTTAGTCGTGTCCAATTCTTTGTGACCCTATGGACTGTAGCCCACCAGGCTCCTCTGTCTGTGTGATTTTCCAGGCAAGAATACTGGAGTGGGCTGTCATTTCCTATTCCAGCAGATCTTCCCAACCCAGGGATCGAACCCTTGTTGCCTGCATTGCAAGCAGATTCTTTACCTGCTGAGCCATTGGATAAGAGACTAGATACATAGATGAGCATATACGGTTTTTAATCTATCAGCTCCCGAGAAAGATGTACTAAATTCACCCACCATGCTTATTGTTTTGTCAACCTTCCCCTGTAATCATTTCAGATTTTGCTTTATATATTTCAGGGTTAATGTTCGAATCACACTATGAAATGCCTGTCATTGTTACTTTTAATATCTTACACTTTCAGTTCAATTTTATTGGGCAGTAATTTCTTTTGAAGATCTATTATTGTTTTATCTCTTTGTTTTTAATACCTTGGTATCATTTGGTTTTAGCCATTTTGCTCTTAAATAGCAGGCAGCTGGCTTTTTACAACCAAATTTAAGAATCTCTTAATTGGTTAGTTTAATACGCTTGCAATTATTGTAATTGATGATATATTTATATTTATTTCTGCTGTCTTACTTTGTTTTCTATTTTCCTGACTTTTTCTTTTTTCTTTTTCTTTCCCAGTTTCCATTGGCCTGACCAAGTTTTTGTTGTTATTATAGTTATTTCTCCTCTACTGGATTGGGGATCATATATTCTATTTTTTTAATGAATTTGCTTTGTTTATTTATTACTTGGCCATGCCACACACATGTAGGATCTTAGTTCCCAGGTGAGTGATTGAACCCATGACCCCTACAGTGGAAGCATGGAATCTTAACCACTGGACCGTCAATGAAGTCCCAAATATTCTATTTTTAGCTTCTGTATCTTTAACTTATTATCAAGTCACATTATTTTTCAGCCACTCATAACATTAATCTGTTACTACATCTCTCTGCTCGACTGAGACAAAAACCTTAGCACCTTTATTCCCTCTAGCTGTCCACTCTCTCTCTCTCAACCACCCTGGAGCATATCACCTAGAATTTTCATTTCACATTGTCAGCCCTGCTCCACCTCTGTGTCAGCCCTCCTGAACATAGGAATGCAACCACAGAGAAAGCCAGAAAGAAATTGACTAAGTTCCTGTTACCCAGCTGAATGGAAGGCTTGAAAGAGAAATAAGGTTGAGTTTCAGAAAAACTGTTTCTTTTGTTTCCATGGCCGAGTCTGTGAGCTGAGAATGTTCACTAGTGATCAGGTTGGTCCCCATCCCAAGACTGGGGGTCTGGAGAGGAAATAACCACGTCACCCCTAGGGAGGTTCCCCTGGCATTCTCTTCTTGAACATAAATGATTTCACAAGATATCAGCAATAGACAAGGAGACTCTTACTTCAAGACAAAATCAAGACTCCTTATAATCATGTCGGAACACAGACAACACATGAACATTATCCAAACCATGAGAATGACCAAATATCCCCTGATCCTGGCTAATGTGAGTGACTGCAGCTCCTCTCTCTCTTCCTCTCACCTTAGAGAAAAAAATTACTGAGATACCAAACCACACAATTACCTTCACTTCCTGATAGCATCCAACCCAGAGCAAAGCTCCACTTCCTTAAACCCTGTCCAAAAATCTCTTAACACAAATCATCTATGACCTTTTTAATGCCCTCTAACTGGGATGTCTCATGGGCCCAGATAGTGGGAATTTCCCCCTGACACCCAAGACACGGAGCCCGGTACACCTGTGATCTTCATAAAAATATGCCTGAGTCCTCTGAGTAGGTGTAGACTCAAAATTCAGATTTAACATTTATAACTGAGAACCTGGAAGTGGGGGCCAACATGTGAGGTGCCCTGATCCCAGTTTGCAGACTCTCAGAGAAGCTAAGCAACCTAATCAAGGCTGCAGAGCTGCTGGGTGGCAGGACTGAGACTCACAGCAAGCCCAGAGCAGTCCGATCCCAAGTCCACCCTGCGGACCCTGTCCTCACGTCACTGTGTGCAAACCTCATCTGGAGAGACATCCCCAGAGCCAGGGGCAGGCCTGGGTCTCTACTGCTCTCGTCTGTGACATCCCTGAGGCAAGGATACTGACACACCTCTTACCCCCCAGGCCCCCAGCACAGGGCAGCACAGACGGGGCTCCGGAAATCATCCTGATGATGCCAAGTTGGTCCCCAAAGGCCTCTGCTAATCCCCTCCTCCCGCGTGTGCCCACTCCAGGCAGGCTCAAGGCGTCTATTCTAAAAGGTGATGATCTGACTTCCTCTCATCTTTAGGAAATTCACAGGAAGTGCATCCACTTGGAATGATGGGGAGCTTTAGCTTCCTTCACTGAACTCTGAGAACCAGCCAGCTTCAGGGTGCTGCCACCCCAGAAAGTTCCCTGTTTCTTTTGGCCAACTCCTTTTGACATTTTCAATGGTAAAATAAATTTGATTTGCAGAAGTCATGAAGGAACCAGGGAGATGTGATTTCCAAAATGCACTGTGTTATTGGATATGATAAAAGAAGGAATGAGTCAGTAAATGTAGCCGTTTAGTAACTGTTAAAAAAATCAATACCCATGCAGTCTGTGGAGGAGGAGAAAGCTGTAAAGTTGGCCCGGAGGAAGGGAGGATTCACTTCTGAACTCACGAATCCACAGCCCTCCTTACTCCCTCCTGGATACACACAGACTCACAGACTCGTATCTCACACTCCTGCTCCGATACAAACACACCAACACATGTTGTGTACACACAACATATATGCACTTGTCCAGCATGCCCACTAACGGTAACAATATTATTGCTGTTGTTCAGTCACCAGTCACGTCCGACTCTTTGTGACCCCATGGACTGCAGCACACCAGGCTTCCCTTTCCCTCACCATCTCCCAGAGTTTGCCCAAGTTCATGTAATAATGCCCAAGTAATAATAATAGGTACCATTTATGAACTAGTAAAAATGAGCCAGACGTTGGCATAAGTACTTTGCATATCCTTATTTCATTATTATCTTCTACAACTCTAGAGGTAAGTGGGTGATTATTCCCATTTTACAGATGAGAAACTAAAACACAGAGATCTTCCACAACTTGCCCTGGTTTCCAGCTAGGAAGCCAGGACGAGAACCCAGACTGACTTCTGAAATCTTAAGTTTTTTTTGAGGGGTGCACTTTTCATTCATTTTTAAAAAATAGAATTGACTTCTAGTAAACTTCACAGATGAAAGTGCACAGTTTGGTGCATTTTGATACCTGCATAGACCCATGGAATCATCACACATTCAAGATCACGAATACATCCATCACTCCCGCAAGTGTCCCTGGGCCGGTCTGCAGTCTCTCCCTTTTGGCCTTCCCTGCCCCGCATCCCCAGGCATCCACTGTTCTGCTTTCTGTCACCCTTGGTTAGTCTGCATCGTCTAGAACTGGATATAAACATACTCATGTAGTACACGCTCTCTTTTGCCTACAGAAACAATGTTCAAAACCAGGGGCCTTCCCACAAAGACAAGACAGACATGTGGGCACACTAATGCGTGTACACACAGGGTCCTAATCCTCACAAACACCCTTCACACTCATGCTCCCTGTGTGCACCCCTCACTGCCATACACCAGGATCACCTTGCTCTCACCCTCCTATCACCTTATCTGTCCCACCATGCCACTCCTCTGGGATAACTATACCTCATTAAGTCGCCAAGTGGACTCCTTGCAGTTTTCCAGCAAAGCGATGTAATTTCCTTTCTCCTTTCAAAGAACACATGACAGGTGAGTGCCTATCCTCTAAAACTTTGCTCATTGGATGAACATTTATGCATTGCCCACCACTCTGCTGGGTACTGCAGAGTCCATGGTGACCACGCAGCCACAACCTGTACCCCAGGGAAGCTTGTCTGCCTCCCAAGCCAGTGTGGCTGTCGCTGTGCTGTGGGGCTGGACAAAGAAGGGCCTCCCTGCCCCAGGCATGCCAGGCTGGGGGAAGAGTTGAACTCAAAGGGGAAGATTAAAAGCATAAGCAAGCAGATAGGAGATGAGAGGGGTGGGAAAGGAAGAGGTTGGAGCCACAGGCCAAACTCAGGTGGGCTTGGCTGCTAGGGAGAGGAGGGAGTCCATACTTACAGAGTGGACACTGAAAGATGGCCCACATTAACTGGGAAGGAAACCTAATAAAAGAGGGGACACGTGTATATGTATAACTGATGTATTTTGCTATGTGTTAGCTGCTCAGTCGTGCCTGACTCTTTGTGATCCATGGACTGCAGCCCACCAGGCTCCTTTGTCTATGGGATTTTCCAAGCAAGGACATTGGAGTGGGTTGCCATGTTTTTTTCCAGGAGATCTTCCCGACCCAGGGATAGAACCCGGGTCTCCTGCACTGCAGGCAGATTCTTTATAGACTGAGCTATGAGGGAAGCCCCACTTTGCTATGTATGTGGAACTAACACAACATTGCAAATCAACTATACTCCAGTAAAAATTAATAAAGGATGAAAGATGGTTACAAAAAGCTGGGTGGAGACAGTGGGGTAAGGAAGGACTGGACAGAAACGCATTTCAGGAAACTGGTCCAGGTGCCCTGGGCCCATGCTGGAGTGGAGATCGGGCTGACCAGCACTCTTTATGGGGCAGGACAGGGGACCCACCATCAGTGCCCACAGTCCACCATATACCTCAAGTCTGAGTCACCCTGGCTCTCAATCTAGTGAAGTGAAGTCGTTCAGTCGTGTCCGACTCTTTGTGACCCCTTGGACTGTAGCCTACCAGGGTCCTCCGTCCATGGGATTTTCCAGGCAAGAATACTGAAGTGGGTTGCCATTTCCTTCTCCAGGGGATCTTCCCAACCCAGGGATCAAATCCCAGGTCTCCTGCATTGTGGGCAGACACTTGACCATCTGAGCCACCAGGGAAGCCCAATCTCAATCTAGATGCACATTGAAATCAGTCTGAAAGTTTAAAAACCCTGAGCCTTGAGTCCCACTCCCAGTCTAATTCATTGTGTTTTGTTTGGGGAGGACAGGAGTAGCCTGGACATGAGAATTTTTATAAGTTCCCCAAGTGATTATCTAATATTCAGTAATTCATCATTTTCCTCCAACCTTTAGATACCTCCCCAAGGGACCCCAGGTACTAGAAAGCCAGAGGGGCCTCTAGAAACACAGTTGGCTAGGGGGTCTCCAGTTCTACCTCCCTACACAAGCCCTAATAGGAATTTAACAAGATAACCTACACTGATTAGAGATCAATTAATTGTTAGATGAGGACCCAAGCTTTCACAGGAAATAAATTTCATTGTGTAATTAACCAAGATTGGAGAAAAATAAGCAACTGCTGAGTGGTAACGACTTCCTTATCAATATCAGATATTTACAACCTTTCAAGTTTTACTGGCAATTCAATATCAAGATAATTAGATATCAATTAGACACATTAAATATGATTTACATCTGCTGTTGTTTCTTAAATATGCATAAGACAATGTTTCTCCACCCCTTTTTTCTGTCAAAATGGCCATGGCTTAGGTGGGACAACACATCTTATACATTGAGAAGTACTGGAAGGGATGAAATCTGAAGTGTGAATTGCTGCTGAAAGTTCAGAAAGCTCAGTTTATTTCCATCTTGCCCTCTGGTAGCAGAGGCAGAAGTCTAGTCTAGTATATCACCTCAGCTAAGCTGAGCGACCCAGGAGAGACTGCTGCAAAATCCTTTTCGGTTTAATTATGTTTTACTTTTAATTAATTGAATTACTTTATAATTACCTTGATGCTAGCTCATATGAACCAGAGTATTTGAATCACGTTGAACTTCTACTGCCTCACAGATGTTTAGACGTGTGGAAATCGTGATGGGGCTAGAGGCACCCATTAGTCCCACGTGGAGGAAAAATCATTGATTCTGGCCGTCAAGGTTTGATGAGCAAGAGCCTGAATCATTTTAATGTGTCTTTATGAAGGCAGAGGAGGTAGGGACCCAGCGAGTTTAGAAGAGATTTTATCACAAAAGTAAAAGATGTAGGCAGCACAGTGGCCGTGATGAATGAGATGGAACCGTTGCATTGAAAACAAATCAATTGGTGATATTTTGGAAATTGTTAAAAATGTTAAAAAAGGTTATATATCATATATACCACATAACAGTGGTAGAATTAACTCCACATCAGGTGCTGGCCCTGGAGAGAAGGTCGTGCCTTGCTCCCGTGAAGTGAACGGAGAGGTTCTGGTTAAGAGCACGGCTTTCAACTTTGAGACTCTGGACCAGCTGTTTAAGCTCTCTAAGCCTCAGTTTATGCATCTGTAAAATGGGGATAATGATTTATCTACCTTACTGGGCTGTAGCAAGGGTTATATGGCTTTGTTCTTTAAAGCCCATTGCCCTGTGTGCATGGCAAGAGTTCCACACGTATTTACTACTATTATTCATTCTGTTTCTGTTTGTCATGGTATCAATCCCATGTAACATCTTCTACTTTCAATTCCACTTCAGTATTACTGCTATCTCCATTTCTTGTTGTGCTTTTTTTTTTTTTAACAGTCAAGGCACTTTCTTAGCATGTTTTCGCCTACCAATTAACTTTTGACCTTTCTTAATCACTTTAAGTGAGATTCTTTTTTCTTAACTGAATTATAGTTGATTTACAATCTTGTGTTAGTTTCTGGAATACAGCAAAGTGATTCTATTATATGGAATATATGTCCTTTTTCAGATTCTTTTCCATTATAGATTATTACAAGATATTAAATATAGTTCCCTGTACTAAACAGTATGACCTTGTTGTTTATCTGTTTTATATATAGTATGTGGATCTGCTAACCCCAAGCTCCTACTTTATCCCTTCCCCCACCCTTTCCCCTTTGGTAACACAAATTTGTTTTCTATAAGTCTCTTTCTGTTGTGTAAATAAGTTTATTTGTATTATTTTTCAGATTTCACATGTAAGTGATATCATGTGCCTGTCTTTCTCTGTCTGACTTACTTCACTTAGTATGACCTCTAAGTTCATCCATGTTGCTACAAATGGCATTATTTCATTCTTTTTTATGACTAATATTCCATTGTGTATATATATGTATGTATATTGGAGAAGGCGATGGCAACCCACACCAGTATTCTTGCCTGGAGAATTCCATGGACAGAGAAGCCTGGTGGTCTGCAGTCCCTGGGGTCTCACAGAGCTGGACACGACTGAGCAACTAACACACACACACACACACACGTGTGTATAGATATAGATATAGGTATAGATATATTCACACACCACATCTTCTTTATACATTCATCTGTCGATGGGTACTTACGTTGTTTCCATGTCTTGGCTATTGTGAATAGCACAGCTATGAACACTGGGGTGCATGTATCTTTGAATTAGAGTTTTCTCTGGATATATGCCCAGAACTGGGATTGCTGGATCACATAGTAACTCTGTTTTCACTTTTTAAAAGAATCTCCATGCTGTTCTCCATAGTGGCTGTATACTTTACATTCCTAGGTGACATTCTTTAGACAATGTAAAGCCAAGATTGGTTTCTGAACACAGTCCACCATTTCCACCTTTGAATCTGGGAACTCAGCCAATTCAGTCTCATGGAAACAACTGGCCCTCTGCTCATTTCTTCCTACTTACATGATGGTTACTGTTTACTTTGGTGCTTTTTTCTTTTCCCTTTTCCTTAATTTAACTAGCTCTGTGGAGTTAAGGACTTATTCCTATCCCCCCCATTATTTTGACAATTTTTTCTTGATTGTCATTCTATTAATGACGACTCTCCTAATGATTACATGCACAAAACATTCCATATTCTTCTGTTGCTATATTAAAACAAGGGATCAATGATGACTTTGCTCTATCCCACTGCACCCAAGCTCCCTCTGCCTGTTAGAAACCTCCCCCTCTTTCTCTCTCCCTGATTTCTCTCCGTATCAAGACTCTGCTTTGAGATACTTCTACACCTGATCTTACAAGCCTCTGTGATTATAATTCTCAGAAGGGACAATATTCTAATTCATGTATACAGTTTGAAACTAAAGAACTACTTTTTTTAAGTTTCAGAAAGCCTTTGTTCCTGTTGGCTCTCCTCAGAAGCTCTTATTCTGTTTTGGTTAAGCTATCACCTGGCTTTGCCCAGCTCTATTTCAGGAAGAGACACCTGTCCCATGTCTTCCCCTGGGTCTGCCTCCCTCTGGTTTCTGTTCTGCCTTAGCTGTGGTGACTTTCTTGGTCTGCTCACAGCTCTGCAGCCAGGACAGGTTGTCATAGCCTGATTGGAGCAAGGGGCACAGGCGACTGACCTGGCAGACCTCTGCTGAGACCCAAGAGGATGCCTCTCTGCTCCCAGGAGAACTGAGTGCCAGGGGAAGCCCCCTCCCAAACTCAACACCTGCAAGCAACTCAGACTCAGATAGTCAACAAGGGCAACATGGTTGGAGCAATATTCAGATTTTTTAAATAGTTTGCAAATTGAAAAGTATGAGAAAGGTATGAAAGTGTTAGTCGCTCAGTCGTGTCCGATGCTCTCCATGGACTGTAACCCGCCAGGCTCCTCCGTCCATGGGGATTTTCCAGGCAAGAATACTGGAGTGGGTTGCCATGCTCTCCTCCAGAGGATCTTCCAACCCAGGGATCGAACCCAGGTCTCCTGCATTGCAGGCAGATTCTTTGCCAGCTGAGCCACTGGGGAAGCCCAAGAATACTGGAATGGGTTAGCCTATCCCTTCTCCATGAACCATAACCCGCCAGAATTCCAACTGTCCATGGAATTTTTCAGGCAAGAATACTGGAGTGGGTAGCCATTTCCTTCTCCAGGGAATCATCCTGACCCACGGATCGAACCCACATCTCCTGCATTGCAGGCAGATTCTTTACTGTCTAAGCCAGCAGGGAAGCCAAATTAGTAAACTGGTTCTTGGCAAACAGGTTTGCTACCACACAAAAGCACTGGCAGTCCAGCCTTGGTGTTCAGAGGCAATCAGCAAATAGGGAGGGAGAGGCAGATAGATGTTCAACCTTTACATTTCCAGAATTCTCCTTGTGTGGCCACTAGAATCTGAAGGGGAGCAGGAGATGCTCCCCCATATACCAAATTTGGCATAGTCACTGTATTGAATTATAGTTACTTAAGAAACAGCAGGTGCAGGAAAGATACTCTGACCTTCCTTTTTCTCTCTGAAAAAGAAATAAATCTCCTGTGTGCAAGGTAACTTCCCTGTACCAGGAGGTAGAGAAACATTCTTCTCATCGGAGATGGGAAATTCAGGGCTAACCCATCAGGGTTAGCTGATAGCTCAGTTGGTAAAGAATCCGCCCGCAATTGCAGGAGACCCTGGTTTGACTCCTGGGTCGGGAAGATCCTCTGGAGGAGGGATAGGATACCCACTCCAGTATTCTGGGGCTTCCCTTGTGGTTCAACTGGTAAAGAATCCGCCTGCAATGTGGGAGACCTGGGTTCGATCCCTGGGTTGGGAAGATCCCCTGGAGAAGGGAAAGGCTACCCACTCCAGTATTCTGGCTTGAAACATTCCATGAACTGTATAGTCCCTGGGGTCGCAAAGAGTTGGACACGACTGAGCGACTTTCACACAAGGCTACGTAACAACCTTCTGACCTCTTAACTAATTAGCCCAAGCTTCCCAGGTGGTGCTAGTGGTAAAGAACCTGCCTGCCAATGCAGGAGACGTAAGAGAGGTGGATTTGATCTCTGGAAGATGATGGCATGGCAATTCAGTCTAGTATTCTTCCCTAGGGAAGCCCATAGACAGAGGAGACTAGCGGGTTTCAGTCCATAGGGTATCAAAGAGTTGGACACAACTGAAGTGACTTAACACATACACAAGCCTGAACCCCTTGATTTTGTCAATTCTTCACAAAAGTATTGTTTCTTGGTCTAAAAGGCATAAAAGCTGTCTGCTTTGGTCACTTCTCTGAGTCACATATCTTTGGGGATTCCATACATATGAAACAAATTTGTTTTTTTTCCCATTAATCTGTCAGTCAATTTCATTATTCTTATAAAACTTTTATGTATATATTTTTGGTTGTGCTGGATCTTCATTGCTGTGTGGGCTTTTTTCTAGTTGCAGTGAGCAGAAGTTACTCTCTAGTTGCAGTGTGTGGGCTTCTCATTGCGGGGTTTTTTCTTATTGCAGAGCATGGGCTTTAGGGGGTGTGGGCTTCAGTAGCTACAGTACATGGACCCAGTTTATCCACAGCATGTGGGGGTCTTCCGGGACCAGGGATCGAACCTGTGTCCCCTCCATTGTCAGGCAGATTCTCAACCACCGGACCACCAGTGAAGTCATAATTGCAATACTAAACCAGTCAAAGAACCGAGAGGGAAGAAGGGAAAAGTTTTCCTCCCCTACCAATCACTCTGCTTCCATTTAGACAAGGGGAATTACATTTGATATTCAAAGGCATGAGTGCAAATGTGTTGCAATGCTCACCTCTGGGTCAGTCAGCTCTCAGGTCTATCAGAGCCAGCCCATGACACAAGTGTCAGAAATTACCAATGAGAAATAAGGTTGCCTTAATGTGAAGTGTATTCGTCAGGACTGGGGCAATAGCTGGGACACCGTGCTCTGCCCGCACTGGGCAGGTGACGGGAAGGAACCAGTGGATGAGCCATGGCCCCAGGGGAAGGCCAGAATGGGGAAGGACTGAAGACTTCAAATAACAGAAGTGTGGACCTGGGCTTGGGGGACCGAGAGGCTGGTAGCTGAGCACTCAGCCCCAGTCTCAGTTCAGTTCAGTTCAGTCGCTCAGTCATGTCTGACTCTTTGCAATCCCATGAATCGCAACACGCCAGGCCTCCCTGTCCATCACCAACTCCCAGAGTTTACTCAAACCCATGTCCATTGAGTCGGTGATGCAATCCAGCCATCTCATCCTCTGTCGTCCCCTTCTCCTCCTGCCCCCAATCCCTCCCAGCCCCAGTCTAGAGAAGATCAAATCAAAGAATATGTTCTCAGTGGGCACATCAATGGGGTGATATCCCAGGAAGAGCAGTAGATTTCTGTGTGACCCTGGGAGCTGGAACTGAACCAGCTTCAGAAGTTGAGGAAGGTGATGTGACCTTCAGAGCTGGTCAGGGATGGCCCAGTCTAAGAGGTCAGGAGTTCCCTGCTGTGAAAGACATGGCAGCCAGACCTAAGAGGTCATCTGGTGGAATGTTCACAGGTCTCCCGATTCTCAGGGACAGACTGGGTAATCCCATGATTCCTACCTACCCGTGTGCGTGTATGTGCTCAGTCATGTTTGACTCTTTGTGACCCCAAGGACTGTAGACCACCGGGCTCCTCCATCCATGGGATTCTCCAGGCAAGAACACTGGAGTGGATTGCCATTTCTTTCTCCAGGGGATCTTCCCTACCCTGGAGAAGGGATTGAACCTGCGACTCCTGCACTGCAGGCAGACTCATAACCGCTAACCCCCTAGGGAAGCCCCTCCTACCTACCCGTCTGTGATTCTCCAAGGGGCTCAGATGTAATAAAGGGAGGGGTCTGCTTCCTGCCCCTGGATACTCAGGGTCATGAAAAGTTAGCACATTGAGCCGAGAAGTGGGGGAGCCCTGGTGTTGAAAAAGTTGCAACATCTTGATATTTGCTCCCAAGAATCTTGCATCCATCTTTAGGGAGCAAACTCTTCCTTATTTTAGGAAAATCATCATGATGTGCTTTTTAGTTACACACATACTCACTGGTTGTTCTTGGGAAAACTGTGAAATCACCATTAACCTAAATACAAATCTTTTCAGCTAAGAATTTAAGGGTTCTCCTGGGGAGCTGAGGCTTTCTTGTCTCCTCCCCATGAAGAGGGAGGGGCAGGAAAGGGAGATGCAAAAGCTGTTTAAAAAAAAACAACTTTTTGCTTCTGTATGAACTCTGCTCCAAAGTGGTGCTGGTCCCCAGAGAAATGTGGATCCTTTTCTGGGCAGCTCTTTATAGGAAAGGAAGCCGGCTTCAGAGAGAGGGTGCTGATGCTACCAGCTTCACCTGCTGATGGAGGAAAGACTGGGAAAGTGAACTGGATGGAACTCTCAGTGTCCTTGGAATGAAGTTGTTTGTTGTCATTCAGTCACTCAGTAGTGCCCAACTCTTTGTGACCCCATGGACTGCAGCACGCCAGACTTCCCTGTCCATCACCATCTCCCAGAGCCTACTCAAACTCATGTCGATTGAGTCAGTGATGCCATCCAACCATCTCATCCTCTGTCACCCCTTTCTCCTCCTGCCTTCAATCTTTCCTGGAACCAGGGTCTTTTCTAATGAATTGGCTCTTTGCATCAGATGGCCAAAGTATTGGAGCTTCAGCATCAGTCCTTCTAATGAATATTCAGGATTGATTTGCTTTAGCATTGACTGGTTTGATCTCCTGGCAGTCCAAGGGACTCTCAAGAGTCTTCCCCAACACCACAGCTCAGAAGCATCAATTCCTCGGCATTCAGCCTTCTTTCTTCTCGGTGTCCTTTGAATGAAGTTATTTAAGTTGAATAAATCTGAGCCCGAATAAATCTGAGCCCACTGCATCTACATGCCTGCAGAGTGGGGCTTCCATTGAAAGGAGTGGATATTCCACTGTCAGATACGCTGGGAAATAGCTGGTCCCAGGGCAGGAAGTGGGGAAGGAGAAGAGGGACATTTGATGGAGGGAGAAGCATCAAGTATCTCTGAGTTGAGCTAGCTGCCTTTTGTCCCATAGAGAACACTAGAAGCAAAGCAGCCATTGCTCTGAAGGGTCCCTAGGGAGTGGTCAAGCCCCTGGCATCCAAGCGCAGCCCCCTCTACATAAGCTATAGTATTTGTACTATCATTCCCTTCTATGAACCTGGAACATTTAGGAACGTGTTATCTGAAGCTGAAGCTTCTTCTAGACTGAGCTCTAGAGAGTTAAGAGAAGGACCGCCTTGTGCTTGGGTTTGGGTTTGGGATGACAAAAGGGTGGAGCACAGGTTGCAGCTGAGGGAGTCCCGGGCAGAAAACAGTGGGTCCCGTGAACATCAAAGGCCGCTCTGAGCCATCACAGACAAGACAGCGGAGGCACAGCTGGGCACGGCGTTTAAGACATACAAGCTAGCATCACAGGGTCTCCCAGGTGCAGAAAGGTCCAGTAGGTAGAGGTTTGCAGTGGTAACTGTGGTATTAATCAAGGGGTGACTTTTCAAGGTCACCAAACAGAGATAAGTTACCTTGACATGAGTACTTCACAGCAACCATGCAAAGTTAGCTATGATACCTCAAACTAAGACTCAGAGACATAATGATTTGCCTGAGCTCACCTAGTCAATAAATGGTAGAACTGGGTGTGAGTCTGTATTTTACCCTTTTTAGAGCCTCACGGAGCCCTTGATACTGGCTGGATTATGGTGGATCCTGGCGACATCTCCCATAGAAGACTGGCTGGAAGAAAAGCCACAGGGAGTTGGAGGCAGAGCCAAAGGGATCCCAGGATAAAGACTGGTTTATAGGCAGAAGCCAAATCCAAATCGAAAGCAATCTGGTTAGGGAAAGTAGGCTTGGAAGGGCAGGTTTTAAGTGGGAATACGGAAACTTGGAGCCTGTTGCAAGATACAAGGGGTAGGTAGAAGACTTGTTCTTGAACATTCTTAAGAGTACCTGAGTCCATGGCTAGTTTCAAACCCCACTGACCTAAAGGATAAGCTGCCTTGATTACACAGTCCACTGACCCTTCAGTGGTTCCTGTAGGAAGGAATAAATAAGTGTATCTGGAGCTCTTGTTAGCTAAAAGCTCACTCCCAAGGGGACTAAGTCCAGGACAAAGGCAACCGATAATTCGGTTCAGGTCAGTGCACATTTATTGAGTCCAAGTATGTCCCAGGCCATGTGCTAAACACTGATGAAATACAGAAGTAGTATATATGAATGATGAGTAAGGTGACACGGGCAAGAAGAGAAGATAAGGTGACCCAAAGACCTGTGGGCACACAGAGGGCGGAGGAGGTGAGGTATGGATGGTGCCTCTTCCTTGCCCCCTTGGCCCACCCCGTGTTCACCCTTGGACACATCAGTCCTGTGTGTCATGGGACCTACACGTGGGACTGATTATGAGTCCATGTCCTTCACCAGACTTTGAACTGCCCAAGGGCGGGGATGATCTCTGGTTTCTATGCTTGTCCCTCACCATAGGAAAGGGACAGTCATTCGCGAAGCACAACATAAGAAAACCACAATCAGAGCATGCATGGTGGGGAGGGGTGATGGGAGATAGAGCCTCAGTAGAGGCACAAGCTCCACCCAGGAGGTTCTGCAATTCCAGGCTTAGGATCTGGGTTTTATCCAGCAGGTAGCAGGGGCCATTGGAGCAGGGATCAGGGTTGAGGGCATCGCGGGAGACAGCCTCAGGGCAGTGAGCTCTGCCCATATCCATCACCCTGCTGGGCCATCTTGCAAAGAACCAGCAGGACAGTCATGACCCCAAAGCTGTCCCACCCAAAGTGTCCCCTGGAGTGAGAGGAACCCGTGGGAAAGGCAAGCCAATATCAATCAAAGCTAACCTGTACTGATCACTGGCTCCCTAAATCAAGAACCTGGCAGATTTTCTGGGTGAGAATCAATCTTCCTGTCCCCACAGTAAATACCATAATCCTTTTTCCAGTGTGGTTTAGAGAATGTAACTGTCATGCTCATGATTTATTCGAAAATATTCTGCCAGTTTATGTGAATGAATGGGGCAGTCAACGTGCTTCCAGACAGGAGGTCAGAGCACTTACAGAGGAGCTGGGGCTTCTGTCTCGGGCTGCTTTGGTCTCCAGCAGGCTGCCGCCTTCCACAGCTGCCCCACAATGCAGCACCCTATGGCCGGCCACCCGGACAAGAGGGATGAGGGACGTGGGAACTGAGGGTGAGCAGCCCAGGACACCTGAATGACCATGCCTAGCCAGGAGGGGACAGAGCAGAGCTGGCTGAGACTGCCAGCGACTAGCCATTCCCTCTGGTCTTCTTTCTATGGAAGCCAAATAGGGATTTCTCTTTTTTCTGATTTTTTATTACATAGCTTATACAAAGATACCTTCTTGTCATGCATGATTCTAACAATGTAGAAGTTTCTAGGGGACTTCTCTGGTGGTCCAGTGGTTAAGAATCCATCTGCCAATGCAGGCAACATGAGTTTGATTCCTGGTCGGAGAAGACCCCACATGCCATGGGGCAACTAAGCCCATGCACCACAACTACTGAAGCCTGGGTGTCCTAGAGCCCATGCTCTGCAGCAAGGGAAGCCACTGCAATGATAAGCCCAAGCACCTCAAGGAAGAGGAGCCCCCTCTTGCCACAAATAAAGAAAATGCTCACATAGCAACCAAGACCCAGCACAGCCAAAACCCTTTTTCAGGGACACTCAGGACACAGTAAGAAGAGGGAAAAGGCTGGGAGGAGGCAAGATGATGGTTTGTTCAAGGAGAGGTTGCCACAGAGCAATAAAGCTTTGGGATGCAGCTTATCTTCCATCTCATGATGAAATCGGTGGAGGAAATTGTGAGTTCATAGCTGTCAGGGTGGATAGAGAGGGAAGAAAGCATCTGTGAAAGGTCCTGGCAGTTTGTACTTAAGCAGAAGGCAGAGGCCTCGTGGCTCAGTTCAGCTGGACTGAGCTGAAATGTATGCTTATTGCAGCCTCATGAGATGGCTGTGTGACCAGCTAAAATGCACCATGCTTTTGAGTTGGAGTGAGTAGAATAAATTAATAAGGAAAGGAAAGGAATAAGAAAATGAATACAAGCACACATCCCTTTCCACTTATTTGACAATAGTTGTTGAATTTCTACTCTGCAGCAGGTATTGTTCTAAACCTGGGGCTACAGTTGGAAGTAAAGTCAGGCTGGATCCTGCATGAAGGTGTTTACATTCTAATGGAGGGAGCTAGTCACTAGACAAGTAAGGAATTCCCTGGTGGTCCCATGGTTAAGAGTCTGCCTTGCAATTCAGGGACCTTGGGTTTGATCCTTGGTCCAGGAAGATCCTGCATTCTGCAGGGCAACTATGCCTGTGAACTGCAACTACTGAACCTGTGCTCTAGGGGCCATGAGCCGTAACTATTGAGCCCATGAGCTGCAACTACCAAAGCCTGCATGCCTAGAGTCTATGCTCTGCAACCAGAGAAGCCACTGCAATAATAAGTCTATGCACCACAGCTAGAGAGTAGTCCCCACTCACTGCAACTAGAGAAAGCCCATGCAAAGCAACAAAGACCCAGGGCAGCCAAAAATAAAAGTAAATAAACAAATAAAAATTTAAAAAACAAGTAAGCAAGGACATGCATTATATATGTATACAATATACATATGTAAGAGTTATGAGAACGAATAAATAATAGCAGCCAATGTGGATTGAGAGCTTGTTACAAGCCCCATTCATGTATTAATACACTGAACTCTCCCAACAATACTGTGAAGTAGGTATTATTATCTCTGTTTAATAACGAAGACACAGAAGCATGAAGAAGCTAAATAACTTGCCCAAGTTCTCATGACTGGTAAATTATTACATTGGTTAGGATATAAAATGAGCTGTTGTAACAAAGAGACATCAACATATAGTGGTCCAAATAAAATGAAAGTCTATTTTTGTCATAACAGCTGAGGGGTAGGTGGGTAGTCCAGGGCCGATGGAAAGTTATGTCCCACAAGATCATTCAGGAACTCTGGATCTTCCCACTTTGTTTCTCTGCCATTCCACAGGATGTAGTCCTCTCTGTAGGGCCAAAGCTAGCTCAGTTTCCCAGCCACACTACATTCTGTGAGATGGGAAAAGAGAGCACAAAAGACCAGGGCAAGTGGACACACCAGAGTGATACTCATCACTTCCACACACAGTCCATCAGCCCAAGCTCGGCCTTATGGGCTCACCTAGCTGCAAGAGAGCCAGAGAAATGAAGTCTTACCTGAGTGGCCATGTAGCCAGATTAAATTTCAGCGAGAACTCAGTTTCTAAAAGAAATAAGGAAAATGGATAATGGGAATGAAGGAAGGGAAGAAATAAACATTTTCTTCCCAGTGGGTATGCTGAAAGTGAAACCCAGATAATCTAGCCTTGGAATAAGGGGAAAAGAAATGAACAGAGTACTTTTTAATAAGATGGGAAGGGAAAGGATCTCTAAGGAGGTGACATTTGATCAGAGACTTGAAAAAAGTGAAGGTCTAAGTAAGGATGTTCCAGGAGAGAGAACAGAAGCCACAAAGGCCCTTAAGTGTCTGCTAGGAATTACCTGGAGATCAGTGGGCCTGAAACTTAAAAAGAGGAAGAGTGTTTCAAAGTTGAGGCCAGAGAATGGAGGGTCTTTCAGTTCATGGTGGAGTCTCGGAAGCCATGGGAGGGTTTTTGAGAAAGAAAGAGATGGAATTTGATATATTTTTTTCAAAGTTCACATCCAAACAGGGCCAGGGAGGGTGCAGTGCTTCCATTAGAATGAAAACAGGAGTACCATTTAGGAGGCTACAGACAAGAGATGAGAGCTTAACAGGTGCCTGCCAATGCAGGAGACATAAGAAAAGTGGATTTGACCTCTGGATCAGAAACATCCCCTGGAGGAGGGCATGGCAACCCACACCAGTATTCTTGTCTGGACAATCCCAAGGACAGAGGAGCCTAGAAGGCTACAATACAGTCCATGGGGTTTCAAAAAGTCAGACATGACTGAAGTGGCTTAGCACACATACAGACAAGAGATGATGGTGTTTAGGACAAATACAGTTGCCCTGGCACCACCCACAGAGGGGAGCAATGGGGAGCCCTGCTGACAACAAGTGTTCAGGATAAATGCTCTCTTCCCCATTGGACATGAGAATGAAGGACACGTGACCTCAGACCTTGGCAACCTCACATCTAAGGGAAATAAGTAAGATAAATCTTATAAAGGAGGTCTAGGGATTGCAAACGCAGACCCAGAAGCCAGGCTGCCAGGGTTCAAGCTGCAACTCTGTCACTTCCTCACTGTGTGACCTTTAGCCTGTTCCTTAACCTCTCTGGGCCTGTTCCTTATCTGTGAAAGAGGGCATGATAATTAATACCTACCCCCCTAGGGTTGTTATAAAGATTAAGTAATAAAGTGCTTGACAGTGTGACAGACAGTCTATGCAATAGAAGTGTCACCCTTGAAAATAGTAAGAGAGGTACATTCAGGGTCCATGAGAACACAGAGAAGGCAGCAGCGAATGCCAGGGTTGAAGCATTTGTAGAAGGAGCTGGAGGGTGAACCATAGACAGAGAAGAGTAAAGGAACAGTGGGGGGAGGGGGGTCCATTCTGGACAGAGGCCACAGTATATGAGAGGTTGTAGAGGTGGGTGTGCAGAGCACTACAGGCCCTCCAAGGAGCAGGAACGAGAGTCAAGCATGATGTGGTGCTTCGTTTCCAAACTGAGGGCCCCTGTGGGTGGTGGTCTCATTTGGGGGGATGAGGAGTTCCGTTTGAGATGGGCAATCCCCAGCCCCAGAGAAGGTGGGGACACAGGGAAGGCGCTACATGGAGCTCAGCAGAACCGTGGGGCCTGGGGACTAAGCCATCATGGATGGAGTGATAGCTGGTTTTCCTGCCCTCTCCCCAGGCTGCCTTGCACTGTTCTGGCCTCTTTGACTGCCCTACTGGGAGACTTTCCTCCCTCCCAGCCAGGACCACAGAGGGCTCCTGGGAGGTCCTTGACTGTGTGACTTTTTATGGTTCCCATTTATTCTGCCGGGGAAATCAGTCCCCGACCGCGGTGGTGCCCGGGCATGAATCATGATGTCCACGGTGCGGAGAAAATGCAGCAAGTCAGCAGATGTGGGTGGGACCCCAGGGTTTTCATTCACAAAGAGATTTTTCAATTTTATTAAAATCAATAAGAGTTTATTACAGTATAAATGAAATGAGAGCCCCTCGCTTCTGGGATAACAAACTACCATCCCAGCTGCTGGCCTGAGAGCCCACTCCTGGGAGAGGCCCCCTTGGGGAAGGAGGAGGCTTTGATTCACACCCAGGGTGGAAGCCAAAGAAACACATCCACCATGAAATTTCTAGCAAAACGTCTCATCCTATGTGATCTCTCCCTATGTTCTCACAAATCTATAAAAATCATGACATAATTGGTGGGGTGAAATTATTTGTGGAAACAAGGGATGCAGTCAATGTCAGAATTAAGGTCAGCTCAGAGCTGAGATTATCCTTCAAGAGGGAGGGGACATACCTATGTGGATAGCTGATTCCTGGCTTTCTTGGGTGGGTCAGCAGTAACAAATGCACCTGTAATGCAGGAGATGCAGGTTTGATCCCTGGCTCAGGATTATCCCCTGGAGGAGAAAACAGCAACCCCCTCCACTATTCTTGCTTGGAGAATCCCATGGACAGAGACGCTGGGCGGGCTACAGTCCATAGGGTTGCAAAGAGTCAGACACAACTGAAGTGACTGAGCACGCATGCATGCATAGCTGATTCACTTTGTCATGCAGCAGAAAATAGCACAACATCGTAAAGCAACTAAACCCCAATTAAAAAAAGAGGATTAAAAAAAAATGAAGGGCACAGATGATAAGTGTGTGTGGAAGCATTCTATAAACTGTAAAGTACTGTCCACCTGCTGGGGTTATTTCTTTCTCCTTATTATTACTCCTAACAATGGGCACCCTCACCCTATAAACAGTCTTGGAGGAGGAGTGACAGGAGCTACAAGCTCTGAGTTAATGGTTGAGGCCCCGAGGGCAAGCCCCACAGAAACCAGGACAGAGGAGACAATCGATAAACTCATATAGCATGAAAAGAGAGAAGAAATAAGAATCCAGCCACGCATGTGCACATACACCTAAGCGGTTCTTGGCGTGGGAGGAGCGAGGTGGAGTTCAGAGCGGAGCCCAGAGCTCCCAGGCTGACAGGCATGGGGTGGGAGGGGTAGGGTGGAGTTCCGTTTAGGGCAGGACCCCAGGATCTAGAACGCTTGGCTCTCCGGAGTGGCCTGATTCCCCCGGATGGCTGTGGGCAGTGGGCTGTGGGCTCCTGGCTCCATGCACAAGCTCTGGGTACCCGTCCCTTCCCGGGACTTGGAGGGGACCAAGTTTGGGGCAGAAGGTCTAGGTTGGGCTCCGGAACTTCTTGTGCTGGCTCTAGGGTTGGAGGCTCTGGCCTCACGGCTGAGATGCTCTTGTATAGATAGCCCCCGTCACGAGGCTGAAGCTGTCAGCTTGGGAACCACAATCATAAATTGTCTGGGAGGTTGGTTGGCTCCTGCCATTTGGGAGGCTGGTGTTGCAGAGATGGCTAGCCTCCCCACCCCACAACCAGGCCTCAGAGCTGCTAAATGGGAAGCTGCTGGCTGCTGATCTGGTTGTTGACATCCAGAAGGTGTAGACATCCTCTTGTTTCAAAGAAGCGAAGTCTGGTGTAAACTCAAGGAACTGGGTGTCCAGGCTGACCCCAGGGGCACAGACTCCAGCCAGAGAAGGGGCTGTGGTTGAGGTAGAGCTTGTGATGTGGTTCCCACAAACCGTGAAGGATGTCCCCCCACTTTTAAAAATCAAAACAACAGTAACAACCTAGGCCTCCCAGGTGGCTCAGTAGGTAAAGAATCCACCGACAATGCAGGAGACTCGTGCTTATCCCTGGTCAGGAAGAGTCGCTGGAGAAGGCAATAGCAATCCTCTCTAGTATTCTTGCCTGAAAAATCTCACAGACAGATGAGCCTGGAGGGCTACAGTGCCTGGGGGTGGCAAAGAGTCAGCCATGACTTGGGACTAAAAACAACCACCAAGGCACAAGAAAACTATATCTCCTTCAGGCCCTGTCCATAGAGACGCACTTTTCCTTCAATGCACTTATAGTATGGGTGTCACTTTGTGTTACAGGAGGGACTTTGATCCACTTACCAGCACATAATAAACATTTTTCATAATTGATAACTGCATACAATGATACACTATAGATTCTCCCTGATTTAAATAATCCCCCTATTACTGGCTTGGGAAGATCCCCTGGAGAAGGAAATGGCAGAAACTCACACACTCCAGTATTCTTGCCTGGGAAATCCCATGGACAGAGGAGCCTGCTGGGTTATAGCCCATGTGGTCACAAAAGAGTCGGACTTGGCTTAGCAACTAAACAACAGCAACAAGGTAACATATTTAAGTAGAATTGTAATATTTTTCTCATATAAATGTTAATGGACCCTCCATATAGTGTAGCTATCCTGTGTCTTGCAGCCGGTGCAACTGCCTTTCATCAAACATCTTCTCATTTTGTTGCATTTTTTAACATAGAAGAGTTTTTTATTCTATTCTTGCTGTCATCAGTCAGTCTTTTCCTTCACAGTTTCTTCTATTGCTTCAAAGCTGAAAGTGGTCTTTCTTCGTAAAGAAAATAAATATTTCATTTTTGCGCTAACTTTTCTGTTTTGTTTTTTTTTTTTTTTTCAAAAGAAAACACTTTAATCCATCTGTAGTCTATCTTGGTATAAGGGAGAGCTCCAAATTAAAATTCTTCAATGCTATCCAGTTTCCCAAAGTCATTCATTTTTAATTACTTTTTAAATGATTATTTTATAAAGTGTTCTAACGATGAAACTGTTAGTCTTGTGATTTGCTTTTTTTTTTTTTTTTTAAGAATATCCTTTGAAATCCTCCTCTTGTTTCTCCAGAATCTTTTGCATTCAGAAAAACACTGTTGGGATTAATTTGAGGCAGTTTATGTTTGTACATTAACCGAAAATCGTGAGACATTTTCGCAATAGCCAGTGTGCTCATCTTGAATTATGTGATACCTCTCACCCTGTCACCAGCTCACAGAATTTGCAATTTTCTTTATAAAGGTCAAGCATATATTATGTTTATTCCTAAGTATGTTAGATTACATGTTTCTGTTATAAATGGATGTTTTCATTGTATTTTCTAGCTTTTGCTAGTGTTCAGGAAAATCATCACTCTTATGCATATAGTCTGCATTCATCTTCCTCCTTAAGCTTAATTCATAAATTTTTACTGATCTTTTTGTGTCCACCATCCATACAAATGTTCTTGTGATACCACTTTTTCCTCTGGTTTATTTTATCTTGCCTTATGGAATTGATGAGGATGTTCAAAAAATATCAAGTGGAAAAGTCCTCTAAACCTTCTGAGGAACTTGGTAGAATGTCAGTTAACTTTTCATTAATTATCAGTGTGATGAAAACAGGAATTCATTTTTGTTCCTAATTTTGTTTTTGTTTTTTACTTTTATTTTTTATTTATTTTCTGGCTTTACCTCGAAGCATGTGGGCTCTTAGTTCCCTGACCAGGGATTGAACCTGAACCTCCTGCATTGGAAACACAAAATCTTAACCACTAGATTGCCAGGGTGGTCCCTGTTCCTAATTTTGAACTTAACGTTATCAGTGCTGATTTTTGGCTCAAAATAGGAATGCTTTATCCTATTGAAGAATCCTTTAATTCTTAAATTGTACTTTTAAAAAAATGTTTGATTGTTATCCAATTATTTGAGGATAACTATTAAGATGATTTTGCACCTTTCATTTTGGTCTTCATGCAGAATGAATAATGAAAATTGCCCCTGGTGACAGAGCTGGAATTTCAGTCCAGGCCTCTCACTTCCAACCTCTGTATAACTTGATCAAGTCGTCATTTTAGGAAGGTACGTTTTAGTTTCCAAAGGTTTGAGCATTGCTTCTAGCTGTGCAATGACCACAGCAAACACAGGCAGATGAAAGATGTTTTCAGACAGAATTCTTTCTGCCTTTCACAGGCACCTGGGTTTCAAAGGCTGTCATGAAAGAGGCAGTGCCAAGCAGCTGTCAGAGTGATTCTGAAATTTAAAAAGAACAACTTGTAAGACCAGAGGAGTAATTGAAAATGATAGATATCCGATGTCACTCTTATCCGATGTCCACTTCTAGTCCCCGCCTCCCTCTGGAGACATGGCAACGTCCCCAGGGGCTGTCCCAGTCCCTTCTACACTCCCTGGACACCCTGCATCTGCCGTAGTCCACCCCCATGGCGCTCTCTCTGGTTACTTTCTTTCTGCTGTGCCAGGGGAGATGTCTGTTCTGCTCCAATTAGCCAGAACAGTTACCACCTCACCAGGATCCAGGCTGGAAATGGAGCGCCGTGACAGCTCCCGGGGAAACGCCACCCAGCCCTGCTGTGAGCAGCAGCTCTGGACAAGCCGAGGAGCCCTTCACCCCCAACTCCCATGGACACAGGTGTCCAGCATGGTCCCACAGACCTTTCACTTGAACCTCATGCCAAACTTATGAGGCAGGTGGACAGGGATGATTACTAACATCCCCATTTTACAGATGGAAACTGAGGCACAGAGATGAAGGAATTGCCTAAGACATCCCAAGGACAGAGGAACCTGGAGGGCTACAGTCCATGGGGCCCAAAGAGTTGGACGTGACTTGGCAACTAAACAACAACAACACACAGCTGGGAACAAGCAAGGCACAAATTCTGAAGGACACTCCACCATGATTCTAAATCCCACGTCTCTTTTACATATCACACTGTCTTCCTGTAAAATAATCTCCTCTCCTCTCAAGCTTGAAATAGAGAATTCAGACATCTACGATTGAGAGAGTTAAGTGTGCATTTTGTTTTAAGTAACTGGAAACTTGCAGACATGTAGAATTTGTGGGAGCTGTCTCCTGTCTTCAGACTGGGTGGGGGGCAAGGCCCCCTTGACTGCCCCTCGATGTTGTGTTTCATTTCTCAAGTATCAAACTGAACGTGACCCAGATGCTGAGCAGACAGGAGGGTGAGTGGGTGCAGGAGGAAAGGGAAGGGCGGCCCCGGCTCCCTGTTGGAAAAGGCTTTGGTTCTGCAGGTGCAAAGTTTGTTGGCTCTGCCCTGGGATGCTCACGAGAAGCCAGGGGTTCCTGGAGCATCACTTGTGTGCAGGTCTCAATTTCTATGGAACAGAAGGAAAAGATTCTGGGTCCACCCCCTGCTCCAGGCACCCAAGTCCCGACTCCCCTTGGAGGCAGATGTGGACTCACTCTGCCTTGCCAGGGGAGGAGGCTGTGGCAGTGGGAGCCGTTCTGAGATGAGGGAAGGCACAGGCTTGGCCACCCTGGGATGCTGTCAGGGGAGGTTTTAAGGGGCGGTGGACCAAAGTTGGACAAGGAGCGAAGGGAAGGCTGGGGTGGTGGGGAAATTAAGAATGTGAACAACAGCACAGAAGAAGGCTGGAGGGCTGTGGACACCCAGGGTCACACTTTGGGGGATGGAGCAGCAAGAGCTGGGCTCTGAAGGGAGCTAGTTCACACCCTGCTGGAGTGGAGACGCAACCAGCTCAAGGTCACACAGCTAGCGAGCAGCAGAACCAGGAAAGAGAACCCAGCACTCCTGCCTCCGGGCCCTGGGGCTCTTGCGATCAATCACCCCACAGTGGATGGAGCATCGGTACCTGCGGTTCCCTTGGCAGGTTCAGCAGGCCCAGGGTTCTGAGCCGCCCACCCAGGGAGTCCTGCGGGCTTTTCCCCCTCCTGGGATGGGTACTGTTCAGTGTGGCGAGAGCCCCCAGGACCCCAGGGGCAGAGGAAATACACCTGGGAGATGGTTACAAGAGGCAGAAAGGAGCAGTCAGGGACCACAGCCCGCGGCAAGTGCAGGGGGTGTCCCCACAGCCCCGCTTCCTAATATGGATCCCTGTAACAGCGTTAAGACATGATCCGTGATTTCTCATCTAAAGAAACCCCACCATTGTTCTTTGGTCTCACCTCTCCCACTAGCTCTTATCCCATCTCTCCGCTCCTCCTCACAATAAAGCTTCTAAGAGCTGTCCCCACTCTCTGTCCTCACTCCGCACTTGCTATTCCCTGGTTAGCCCACGCTGCTCTGGCTCCATCCTATCACCACTGAAACCGGCTCTGTGTTTAGCTCAGGGAACTCAGTTCAGAGCCGTGCTGACCTAGACTGGCAGAATGGGGGAGTGGGAGGGAGGCTCGCGAGGGAGGGGATATATGTACACACATGATGGATTCACGCCGTTGTACAGCTGAAATTAACACAACATTGTAAAGCAATTATATTCCAATAAAAAAAAACAAAACTGGCTTTGACCTTGACCCCATGTCCACAACAGCCCCTTGTTTACCCTCTGCCTTGTCCTGACCATACTGCAAGCAGACTTCTCTCCTTCTCTGACCTCTGCTTGGCCCCAAGCCAGAGTAAGCATCAAAAAGAGTAGAACATCCCCTCCCCTGAGGTCATTCGAACTCCACCACATTTTCAGTTTCTCCAGGGAATCGCCGACCACTTTCCTGTCACACCCCACTGGTCACTTCCCCTCATTTGTCCAGCTTCCCCTTCAAAGAGTGTGCTTATCTTGGCTTGCTCCCCCTTTACCCCATAAAAGAAAAACCTTTTGCTATGTGATTTTTGAGATGCTTACAGATTTCTGAGTTCAGAACCTTTCCTATTGCAATCATCTTTCTTGGTAATAACACCTCCCTTCTCTAAGTTTAGCTTTTTTTGTTTGATTGTTTGTTTTACATCATAGTCACCAACTGGCCAGAATTGGATATCCAGGAGAGAGAGGGGCCTCAAAGAAGATGCTGTAAGCCTGCAGAAGTGGGGACCAGTAACAAAGTAGGCATTCTCCTTGGCTAGCAGTGGAAGTGTATATCCAGTTGAACCAAGAGTCAGACACAGAAGACATTGGGGGACAGATGCTCCCACCATTATGCAGAAGGGAAGACTGAGGCCCTCAGGCCCAGGGGGCAGAAACTCCTCCAAGAACACTTGGCTTATCAGTGACAGAATCAGAGCTGGCTCTCCTGCCTCCAGGTCCTCCCTGGACACTTTTGTAAATGAGCACAGAGGTACCGGGGCAGCTGGGGACGACTCCAGGCATAGACAATGCTCCTGGGCAAAGACTATTCCCACCTCTGCAGAGAAGAGCCTCAGAGGAGTGAGAAGGCTTCCTTGTCTCTCCAAGAGCCCCCGGCCCTGCTTAACTCGTGAATTTAGCCATTCTAATTAATGAGCAAACATTCTTTGCAAAACAATGTTTAAACACCTTAGGATTAATTTAATCAAATATTTAATTGCCCTGTAATTAATCATCTAAGCTTAATGAATTGAACCTCCATCTCTGGGAGACGGGTTTATCCCAACGACTTCTGAAAACAGTTCCGTGATGGGACCTTTTGTGATCAGATTTCCTGCTTCCATTTTGAGCTGCTGAGGGGAGAGGACCCTGCTGTGGCCCTTGGCGGGGGCGGGGGGAGGGGGTCTCCTGCTTCCTGTCCCCAGCAAGCAGCCTAACCTTACCTTCACTGGGAGAAGTTGAGGGCCTAAGAGGGGACACTGGGAACCATGTCAGTCTAGGACTGGGGAGGCTGAATAATTTGGATGTCTGCAAGATGGTCCCACTGCCCTGGTTATGTGCCTTTGGGCAAGTTTCATCCCTATTGCAAGCCTCAACATTTCCATTTATGAAATGGGGAGATTTCCTAACCTACCAGTCTCCCTGAACTCTGAACAGATTTAAAGGAGATCTTGAAAGGGATTAAAAGGGCTTGGTAGACTGTAAAGACTTATGCACCAGTGAGGGGAGCACTCTGTCCTTGGGTACTTGAACCCCCTCTCCACTATCTTCAGAGCCCCTAAGCATGGAGCTTAGCACGTGGCTTGAGAGGCGATCCAGACCAGAAGATCCCATCCACTCTCTGCAGCAATGCAAGGGGCTGATGGCCACTACCAGAGAGTGTCTGAGGACCTGGAGGTTGACCCCCTGCCTGTGCTGACAGCCGGAGGGTTCCCAGCCGGCAGGAGCCTCAGAGACCAAGCGGCGAGGGCCCCGATTCTCAGCTCTGCCCTTCTCCTGGGATGCTGGGTGGAAGACCAGGGTATCCTTGGGTTGCCAAGGATGCTTCCCAACAAGCCCGGACAGATGAAGTCCCCGAGGATAGAGATCTCATAGTAGCTAGGAATGAGCACTTCTGATGCTCCAGGACTCGGTCTCAGACTCTACATGGGGTCACTCATTAAGTTCTTACAATAAGCCCTATGATTGGGTAGGGTCAGGCTAGATTATTGCTCTTATTATTCCCCACTGATCTCACAAATGAGGAAACAGAGAATCAGAGGGGTTAACTAACTTGCACAAAGTCTCAGCGCATGTAAGAGAGGGAGCCAAGATCTGGCCTGCAGGGGCGTGTCTTAAACCCTGTGCCATCCTGTCTCCTGGGAGAGAGTTGGAGCTGGATGAGATAAGCCATTGGCTGAGGATCCATGCACGCACAGACAGTCAGCCTTGGTACTTCTCTGACAGGTCCCCTCCTCCTGGATGTGGGAGGATGAACCAGCCTCTCCTAGGAGACTGGCAAGACTATGGGACGGAGAGCCAAACAGCTGCCCTGACTCACTCCGTGAGCTGGCTGAGTTTCCATCTGTCTCTGGGCCAAGGAGAACATCAGATTCCTAACTTCCCAGTGCTGCCTTCCTCTGACCAGAGGGGACCCAGACTCTCTGGAGAGGCATCTGGTAGGAGGGAATTAGCCCTAGACAGGCACAACCTCTGGCCCATCATTGGAACCTTCAGCTATACGTCAGCAGAGGATTGATTAACTCCAGCCTGACTTGGGAGCTGCCAGGCCAAGTGCTTCTCCTGGAGTTATTTATGCCACTCCATTAGCCCAGGAAAGGCAGGATTCATAGAGCCATCATGGCCTAAGAACTCAGTGAAATTAATATACCTGTGACTGAAATACACATGAAGCCTGAGCCACCTCCATTTAATTGGGAAGAAAGGGGAGGAAGAGGAATTCCAGGCTCCTGATTAGAGAGAAGGGATCCCAGAATCCAACCCTTCCTCTCTGTCCGCAGAGCCCACATCCTGGTCTTATTCTCAACATCTCATTAAGACATTGCCACAGTGCCCTCCCTGGTCTCCCAGCATCTAAGCTTACCCCATCCACTTGCCCTCCATGAAATTTCAGGACTTGGGACAGAGCTGAGAGCACCAAGTCCCCTTGTCTCGGAAAAGACCCTGGATGCTGGGAAAGACTGAGGGCAGGAGAAGGGGGTGACAGAGGATGAGACGATTGGATGGCATTATCGACTCAATGGACATGAGTTTAAGCAAACTGCGGGGAGATAGTGCAGGACAGAGAAGCCTGGCGTGATGCAGTCCATGGTGTCCCGAAGAGTCAGACACAACTGAGCCACTGAATAACAACTCCCTGATGAATGGTTGATGGAGCTATGCTCTCACTTTCAGGCAGTGTTATAAAATTCCCTTTCTGACAGGTACATCTAAGACAGAAGAATATGAGCTTGGTGTTGTGATCAAGAGTCCTGGCTATAGAATCAAATGTTGCTATGTTCACATCTGAGCCCCCAGTAGCTATAAAGGGAAAACATGAAGATTTGAATAGAGGGACTGGAAGAAAAATTATCATATATCCATGCCACAGAATACTATTGCAACTCTAAAAAAACGGGGGTTACCTGTATTTACTGCTGTGGAGTGATATTCAGGATACATTCTTAAGTGAAAAACAAAACCAAGAGGGAGAATGCAAGATGCTTAGCTAAAAAGTAAAACATTAGGTAAAATATATATGGTTTATATGAAAAACGAAGAAAATGAAAAATATATCTTTTGCTTTTTTAAGGATAAACCATAAAACATTTTAAAGTGCACTGAAGGAGACAGGAAATGATAGGACGGGAGAGGAGAAGAGAGATAAAAGGTGGTTTCTTTGAATTTGACTTGTTTCATTGTTTTTGCTTTGGAACCATGTGAAGATTTTACATAACTGTACAAAAAAATGTTCAAAATAAAATTAAATCTTAAAAAGCAAACCCTAAAAATGGAAAATAATGAGCATGAGAGTCTGGCTGCTTGACCCATCCGTTAACCATGCACCTGGAGAGGAAGTTACTCAGTAACTTTTTTTAGTGCTTATTTATTTATTTGTTTGGCTGTGTCTGGTCTTAGCTGCAGCACGTGGGGTCTTTAGTTTCGGCATGCGAACTCTTAATTGAGGCATATGAAATGTAGTTCCCTGGATCAGGAATGGCCCCCTGAATGGGGAGTGTGGGGTATTAGCCACTGGACCACCAGGGAAGTCCTTACCCAGTGAGTTTGAATCAAAACGATCTGACCGCATGAGTAGAACGTAACCTGAAGACAGACATGCAAACAAGCAGCCGCTTCCAAAACCCTTTTCGGTGGCCCTGCTCTTGGTGGTGGCACCAGTTTGGTTATGCAAAGACTGCTGTGTGTGTAGCGAAACAAGTAAGAGGAAAACGTGCACTGCCGGCTGGAAACTGCAGTCGAGGCAGGAAGCTGAGGAGATGGTGGGCCCCTTGGCGGTTATCCATCTTTCAGGGATTGATGCCCTTCATTTCATGATATCCAGTCTCTTAGAAATCATTGTTTCATATATTTTGCCTTTTGGTTGTTGCTGCTATTATTTCGGGCACAGGGATAAATCTGGTCCCTGCCATTCCCTCTAGAGGCTGAAGTTGAGGAATCACGTTTTTTATTTTATTTAGCTTACATTTAAACAGCCACCTGTGGCTAGTGCTGCCATATTGCAGAGTTCATATCACACCATCCGACTGAAGACCAGGGAAACAAACTCACTTCTGTTCAAGTGCTAGAATCCACCCCTCTCCTCCGTCATCTCCTTTGTTATTTAGAAGCAGAGAGGGAGAGGAGACCTCACACCGGTCCAGGCCTAGGAGATAAGCTCCAGCAATGCCAGAGCTCTGCTCAGTCACAGGATGGGAGCTGCTTGTGCATCCACTTTAAAAGCAAGGGCTTTGGGACTTCCCTGATGGTCCAGTGGCTAAGACTCTGCGCTTCCAATGAAGGGGGCCCGGGTCTGATCCTTGGCCAGGGAACTAGATCCCACATGCTACAACTAAAGATCCTGGTGCAGCCAAATACATAAATTAATTTAAAAAAAAGAAAAGTGGAAAATTCCAAGGTGGGATGATAAGCTCTAAGAAGCATGGGGCTCTGGGAGCCCAGAGGGGTTCTGGGCCAGCAGGTGCACAGGCAAAGGAGGCCTGTCCCGCCCTTACTCATACCAATTCCCTTTTTGTTGCATTTTGCAAAATTAATGCTATGAATGGCCCTCTCAACAAAGAGAAAATCCAACACTAGCCAAAACTGGCCCAGCATGGCCTGGGCACTTTACAAATAGACTCTGGTCCTCATGGAAGAACTCCCCTACCCTGATTGCCCAATCGTGACTCTGCCTCCTTTTTTTTAAACAAAATGAGGGGATTTCAGATGTTTCATGGACTGTAGACCAGATCTTGGGGAAAAATCTTTAAACTAGGGCTGGGCAAACTACAGCCTGCAGGCCAAATTTGGCCACCTCCTTGTCTTTGCAAATAAAGCTTTATCAAAACAGCCATGCTTATTCATTTATACTTGTCTATGGCTTCTTTTAACCATCAGGGCAGAGGTGAGTAGCTTTGCAGAGATCACACAACCCACAAAGCCTAGATTATTTACTCTGGCCCCTTACAGAAAATCCTTGCCTATTCCTACTTTTACCATGAAAACAGAAAGCCAAAGTCACTTCCAAGGATGTTATGCCAAGATCCTGACCAAAGGTGCCCAGACAACCATCCCATGAAGAGGTGAGAGATGTGTGCTGTGTGAGTTCTGGTCTGATCTTTGTTGCTGGTGACTTTAGGTAAGCTACTGCCCTCTCTGATCCTCCATTTCCCCACTGGAAAGGAAAAAGGAATAAACTAGATGATTCTATGCTTTACACTGACTCTGAGCCACTGTGTTGAAGTTTAAGTAGCTCTTTATCCTATCAGAGGCTCTGTGACCCCACAGGTGAGCTTTGTGGTCTCAAAGAGGCCTTGTCATTATTCTAGCAAGCCCAGAGAAAGGAAGCCATGAGAATTGTGAAGGCAACCAAGGCCCAGGGAGGCTGAATTATTTCCCCAAGATGGTGCCCTTTGGTATGGAATTTAGCACTGGAGATGAAGACCATGTGTATCCAGCAACAAAATGTCTGAATGAAAAATGAAAACCAAAGGCACTGCCTTGTCCAGTCAACACCTACCACTGAGGACTTTTCAGATAAGCACATGCTTGTCACCAGTCTTGAGGGAGAGAAGCTCAGGGGTAGAGAGGCGTCAGGACTGTGACTTGGAAGACTCGGGTCCTCTGAGGTTCTGCCCTTCTCATCCAGGTTGCCTTGGTTAAGTCATTGGCCTCCTTGAGGCTGTTTTCTCACTTTCAAAGAGGCTAGTGGGGGACTTCCTTGGTGGCTCAGTGGTAAAGAATCCACCTGCCGAGATAGGAGACATGGATTCAATCTCTGGTCTGGGAAGATGCCGAACACTGTGGAGCAACTAAGCCCACACATCGTAACTACTGAACCTGTGTGCAACAGCCCATGAGCTGCAACTCCCGAAGCCCATATGAGCCCGTGCTCCACAACAAGCAAAGCCCCCGCAGTGAGACGCCCTTGCGCTGCAACTGGGAAGCAGCCCCCACTCACTGCACCCACAGAAAGCCCGCACACAACAGCAAAGACCCAGCACAGCCATAGACAAACAAATACAACTTTAAAAAGAGATTATTAAGATTTTTCACCTGGGTTCATTGGAAGGACTAAATGAGATGACGGATTGTAAAACAGATATTATAGTGTATAGCACATAAAACTCTCTTCCAAGTAGTATAATTAGCCTGCCTTCACATTTGCACAGAAATTCATCATGTGTATAGTTTTCACGGAGACTAACTCATTGGATAGATAAGAAATGAGAGCCCAGAGAAGCTCAATGATTTACTCAAGGACACACAGACAGTAAGTGGCCAAGTCGAGACACAAACCCAGAGCTTCTGATTGTCCTTTCAATGCGTTCCCCCTACCCTCAGCATGCCAGCCTTCCGGCTGTTAATTTTGTTTAGATGTCCCTACTGTCCTCAGTGGCTGGTTAGAGCAGTGTTCATGGAACCCATGCAGACGGAGAAATGAATTGTAGCTCTTGCCACTCCTCCCTGGAGAGAGGCCCTCCTCCCTCCTCTTGCCTCCCCAGGGCCAGGGCATCCCCTCTCCAGCTATTCCCATCTCCATCTTCCAGGCCCTTTGACCTCCACAGCTTCACCCTCATGCACCAGTGGCTTCCTGTAGAACTCTCTGGCAGGAGTGGGTGTTGCCTGGGGGGTGGGGGAAGAGTGGTGAGAGGAGGGAGTTACAAGGGCTTTGTTCCTACAAAGTTACCCCCACCCCTCATATACACAGGTGACGAACATTTAAAGGAAGGCTTTCATCATGTCGCGTGAAGGCATAAGAATCCACAGGAAGTGACCTCCTCCCGATATCGCGGCTTTCACAAATTATAGGATTGTGGCAACCCTGTGTTGAATAAGTCTGTTGGCATTATTTTTTCAACAGCATTTGCTCACATGTCTCTGTGTCAGATTTTGGTAATTCTCGTGGTATTTCAAACTTTTACATTATTATTATATTTGTTATGGTGAACTGTGATCAGTGATCTTTGATGTGACTACTACGACTCATCAAAGACTCAGAAGATGGATAACATTTTTTTTAGCATTAACATATTTTAAATTAAGGTATGTGGATTGGGTTGTTTTTTTTTTTAGACGTAACACTATTGCACACTTAACAGACCACAGTAGAATGTGAACATAGCTTTTTCTTGATTTTTTAATTGCAATAGGGTTGCGTTAGTTTCAAGTATACAGCAGAGTGATTCAGTCATACATGTATATATTCTTTTTCAAATTCTTTTCCATTATAGGTTATTATAAGATATTGAATATAGTTCCCTGTGTTGTACAATAAGACTTTGTTGTTTATCTAGTTGATATATAGTGGTATATATCTGTTTATCCCAACCTCCTATTATATCTCTCTGCCCCACCCCTGCCTTTTCCCTCTGGTAATTTTAAGATTGTTTTCTCTAAACATAACTTTCATATGCACTGGGAAACTGACTTGCTTTATTGTGATATTCCCTTTATTGAGATGGGCTGGAACTGAACCTCAGTGTCTTTGAGGTATGTGTGTATACTTCCTTGACTGGCCCAGAGCAGGTGTTTCCTGGAAGAGGAGGCAGAAGGGAATAAAGGGGCTTCTGGGTGCTGTGGACACAAGACCACTGAGCAGGCAGCACTTACAGTGTGGGGTCCATGGCACGCTGGGCACGGCAAACCCCGTGGAGGAGGCCATCGTCCTGCCTGGGGCCCCCGGTGAAAGGGAGGATGACAGTGGAGGGCAGTGCTCAGAAACAGACAGGAACTGTGGGTCTTGGAGAAAAGTTCCCATGTTCCTTCCATCTGTCCTTTTGTCCCAAGAGTCAGAAAAGAGACAAAATCTCACAGCCTAATGGAAAGGCAGAAGTAAGCCCCAAACTCATCATTTACAAAGTAAAGCAAGAGAGACCAGGCCATGACTACACTGTGAATCAAGCCTAAGGGAAAACAGAGCTGCTTGGAACACATGGGGCTTTGGAAACCTTAACCTCCCACACATCTTTTCTGAAAAAGTTACTGGAAGATATATATCGGTAAAACGAGGAAAGAATAAAAACAAAGAAGGGAAAGATAAAGAGTAAAACAATACAACAAACTCGGGGGTCAAATGGGGCAAAACAAATTCAAGAGTCAAGCAGCACATGGCCAATTTAACACAGAGAAGAAATATATGAGTTCCCAGAAAACCAGATCCAAGAGAGAAGACATTCTAGGCAATGTTTGTCACATGTGCCACAGATAAAGCATGTAAAACCCTAGAATAAATGAAATCCCTACAAATCAATAAGAAAAAGAGAACTAGGCAGACATTATGAAAAAGCAATCAACACATAGTATGGGAAAAAACAGGAGCAAAAACAAAAAACTAAATAACAATAATAATAGTAATCAATGTAAAATATAAAGTAATTTCTGGAATGATAGGTTATTTTGTAATATAATCTTTACCTTGCACACTGAGCTACAATGATCCTTCAAAGGAACTTTTAAAATATATTTTCCCCTATTTTATTGTAGATTTTTTTTATTCAGTGAAAAATTATAAATTGAAATTAAAATACCAAAAAACCCCACAGTATGGGAACTATAAATGGCCAAGAACAGAGAGTAAATTGCTCAGTCTTATTCGTAATCAAAGAAATGCAACCTAAAGCAACAATAAGCTTCCATTCCTTGCAGATTAGATTTTAAAAGCAGCAAAAAGCACTGGTGCTACTATATAGCACAGAGAACTATATTCAATATCCTGTAACAAGCCATAATGGAAAACAATATGAAAAAGAATATATCTATGTATAACGGAATCACTTTGCTATGCACCAGAAACCTGCACAACATTGTAAATCAACTATACTTCAATTAACATTTTTTTTTCCAGAGAAGCACTGGTTGGGGTGTAGAGGAAATGGGCATTTCTCTGTGCAATGGTGGCAGGATGAATGGGTGCAGGTTTCTTTAAGGACAAGCTGTCAGCACCAACTAAAAATGTCAATGATTTGGCTCTGTCTTCCTTGCACCTTCCATCTCCAGCCAGTGGTTCAACCTTGCTGGACGCCCATTGCAAGGACGCCTGGGAAACCAGTGTGCAGGGCTCAGGGGCTCTGCCAGAGGGAGGGACTCTGCAGGGACTTCTGCAGGGACTCCGCAGAACAAGACAGGAATGGGCAACAGATGTCAGCAGACCGGCAAACGACCAGCTCAGTTGTTGTCACTTGATTTTGTTTTCACGGATCCCACGCCTTTGAACTGCTGAGCAGTAGTCGCATGCAGGAATGATTATCCATTTTCCTGTGGACGAACATTTAGATTAGTTTCTAGCTGAATGCTATCTCAAGCAGTGTTTGCGAAAACCCTGCTTGTGTGTGATTCCCCATGTACACATACACATTTCTCTCCAGAAGAGATGCCTGGAAATGGAATTGCCTGGCTGAGGAGACTGGAAGGTGAGAAAAAGGTAAAAGGCTTTTTCCTGGTATTCCTTCTTCACACTCTGCTGTGGATGAAAGTTCCAGAAATGGCCGATCTCCTCTGCCCCTTGGCCCCAGTTGCTCCCAGGCTCATCCACCATTCTGCTTCCACTGGGTGGCCGTGCCTTCTGGACTCGGGTCACTCCACCTCCTCCCTCTGTCCCTGCCACCCCATGGCTGAGGATGGCTCCCTGCGGTGACTAACAGTTGGGTCACCTCACCTTTCCCTGCCGCCCTTTCAGCTCTCCATCCACCTTTGTAGCTCATTCCCCCTACTAACATCTCCTTTTTAATATGCATCTGGCAGGGATTCTGTTTTCCTGGCTGAACCCTGACTGATCCATAGAGCATGGATGGAGTTTGGATTTTAGTCTAAGTGCCAAAGATTTTATGCAGAGGAGTGTCGTGATTTAGAGTCTGACCTAAAACCATTAAGTCGGCCACTGTGTGGAGGTTAACTCAGAGGAGGGCAGAAGTGGAAACACGACATGTTCTGGTGGGGGGCTGATCTGCTACATGGGGTGGGAGCAGGTGGATGGGAAGAAATGTAGGTGCCTGCAGGATACTTTATCGGTGGATGTATTCTTGCTTGAAGAATCCCATGGACAGAGGAGCCTGGTGGGCTACAGTCCATGGGATTGCACAGAGCTGGACATGACTAAAGTCATTCGGCACGTATAGGAGGGAGAAGGAGAGCAGTCAGGAATAAGGCCCAGATTTTTGACTTTACTAACTAGATGCTGAGATTGCCATTTACTATGGTGGGTGAAACAGGGTTTCCTTACCCATGACTTGCCAAGAATATGAGAATCTTTCCTTTGTTAAGCACCTCCCTGGCATCAGGTGCCCTCATTTCTTATCTGTTGCTGCTGCTTCATCACTAAGGTGTGTCCGACTCCTTGTGGTCCCATGGACTGTAGCCTGCCAGGCTCCTCTATCCATGGGATTTTCCGGGTGAGAATCTTGGAGTGTGTGCCATCCCCTTCTCCAGAGGATCTTCCCAACCCAGGGATCGAACCTGTGTCTCCTGTGTCTCCTGCATTGGCAGGTGGATTCTTTACCGCTAAGACACCTAGTTCTTATCTGCAGGGGGGTATTAATTCTGCATTAGAAGGCACTTTTGTAAACCTCATGGAGCCTTTCTTAAAAGAAATAGTGACAGCAAAGGGGTACAGGAAGCACAGCAAGGCCATCTCTGGGCTCTAAAATCTCCGACCTCTGCTGCTCAAAGGGCAAGATTTCCACCACTAGCTGGCTCAGCTGCATGCCAGCAAAAACAATACCAACCGCCCCACTGCATGCCTACTCTGTATCAGGCCCTATGCCAGGCATTTTACATCCATTCCCTCAGATTCTCTGAAGTGGGAATCAGACATCTTCATTTGATTTCCGGAGTCAGAACCAGTGAAAATCCACATTGGGCTCACACATGGTTGGGATTTGCCTTTCTGAAGGCCCACACTGGGTGGGACTATTACATCATGTTGACAACATAAATTAGACTGATTACAGGCTGACAACATCGTTAGGAATGATATACTATTCAGTTACTGGTATTATTGCCTGTTAAATTTATACATGACAAACTGCTTTCTGTCTCTGCCCAGTGACACTATGATTTGGCACCAACCCAGATCATAGGAAATGCCCTGGTGTGAACCACAGGCCAGTCATTAACTGCCTCCCGGGAGGTCACTCAGCCCTTCCAACTCTGCTGACAGATTGGCCTTTGTTGAAACTATAAAGTGGAAGAAGATTATCTTTCTGCCCTTGGGAACCCAGGGAGCTCCCCCAGCTCCCAACACCCCCGTAGGAAAGTGGTTGTCATACATGGAAAAGAATACTCAACTTTGCACGAAAAGGCTGGGTTCTGTCTCTGACTGGCTTCATGACTGTAAGAAGTCATTTCTTCTTCCCGAGCCACAGTTCTCTCATATAAAAAAGAGAATCAAAATTGCTTAACCTATCTGTATCATTAGGGGTGGTTTCTGCAGATTGAATGAGCCAATGGAAATGAAAGCACCTTGTATCAGTCAGTTCTTGCTGTGTAACGACCAGTCACAAAAATCTCAGTGTCCTAGAACAATCAGCATTCATTTCATTCACATATCTGTATGTAAGCAAAGGTTGTGTGAGCTAGGCTAGGCTGGGCTGAGTTTGGCTAGAGGCTTTAGGCTGTGGTTTGCCTAGAACTGGTTCCTCTCCATCAAAATGAGCTCTGGTCTATTCCCTGTATGTTTATTTTTGAGCCCAGGATGGAGGGGAAGCTTCTACTTGGGAGAAGCTCTTCTCATGGCCATGGCAGTGGTGCCCAGCTGCAAAGTATATTTCAAGTCCTTGTTTGCATCATGTTTGTGAATATTTCAGGTGAGTCAAATGGCCAAATCTGAACCTAAGGACTAAAGACATGCATGTCCATGAAGGCGAGGAAGAGTGGGTGGCTATTTCTAAACAATAATCTAACCTACCACACATGTGCTCTATACAAGGGAGAAAATAGTGTCTTATCATTATCTCCTCAACCTCATCATGGTCAGAGAAGTCAAAAATTTTGTTTTTCATCCACTGCTTTAGCAATAGATACACATCAATACAACAACTAGGGTTGTAGTTAATCAATCCAGCTAACCATTAACCCAACTGGCTGTGTGGTTCTGTCCAATGGAACCTATTTCCAGAGGTGTATTGGGTCTTCTGAGTCTTCTCTGTGCCATCTGATGAGCTTGGAAGTAGCCAACATCAGCTCTTGCAAAAGGTAGGGTAACCAGAGGAGAGCTTTTTTTTCAGTTGTAATTTGTTCCAATAACCTCAGATATGCAGATGACACCACCCTTATGGCAGAAAGCAAAGAGGAACTAAAGAGCCTCTTGATAAAGTGATTTTTCACTTGAAAAATCTGGCTTTAAACTCAACATTCAAAAAATGAAGATCATGGCATCCAGTCCCATCTCCTCCTGGCAAATAGATGGGGAAACAATGGAAACAGTGAAACTTTATTTTCTTGGGCTCCAAAATCACTGCAGATGGCAATTACAGCCATAAAATTAAAAGACACCTGCTCCTTGGAAGAAAAGCTATGACCAACCTAGACAGCATATTAAAAAGCAGAGACATTACTTTGCCAACAAAGGTGCATCTAGTCAAAGCTATGGTTTTTCCAGTAGTCATGTATGGATGTGAGAGTTGGGCCATAAGGAAAGCTGAGTGCTGAAGAATTGATGCTTTTAACTGCGGTGTTGGAGAAGACTCTTGAGAGTCCCTTGGACTGCAAGGAGATCAAACCAGTCCATCCTAAAGGAAATCAGTCTTGAATATTCTTTGGAAAGACTGATGCTGAAGCTGAAGCTCCAATACTTTGGCCAAAAAGTAAAGAACTTTACTGATGCAAAGAACTGACTCCTTGGAATAGACCTTGATGCTGGGAAAGATTGAAGGCAAGAGGAGAAGGGGATGACAGAAGATGATATGGCTGGATGGCATCACCGACTCGATGGACATGAGTTTGAGCAAGTTCTGGGAGTTGGTAATTGACAGGGAAGCCTGGCCTGCTGCAGTTCAGGGGTGCACAAAGAGTTGGACATGACTGAGCAACTGAACTGAACTGAATTTGTTCCTGTTCAACTTCTTTAAGCTAGGAGCTACTTAGCAACAGCCAACAATATTTACATAGACCTTGACAGGTAACCAAATGCATTATGGGCTTCCCCAGTTGCTCAGATGGTAAAGAATCTGCCTGCAATGCAGGAGACACAGTGGAGAAGATCTCTGGGTGGAGAAGATCCCCTGAAGAAGGGAATGGCTACCCACTCCAATATTCTTGCCTGGGAAATCCCATGGACAGAGGAGTCTAGTGGGCCACAGTCCATGATGTTGCAATGAGTCGGACATAAGCAACTAACACACATACACACACACACACACACACACACACTCACATACACACACAAATGCTTTTATTGATGTAATTCATTTTCATCTCTAAATAGCCCTTCATTCTGCCCACTTTACAGATAAGGAAACTGAGGCTCAGAGAGGTCATACAATAGGAAGCAAGAAACCTGGAATTTGAACACTTACTTTCCTGGTTTCAGAGCTCAACCAGCTCAACCTGCCCATTCCCCACCCCGTGGATAGGTCTTCTACTGACCACATCCTGGTTCTGCCTGACTCCACAGCATTTCCCCCCGCTCCCAACACACACACTAATGTGATGTCAGGCCCCTGTGACAGCCCAACCACATCCACAACAGTTTAATTTCTTCCATTTATATGAACAGAAATTACTCACTAAAATTTAATTTGGTAAATTCCAATCTTTGTAAGCAGTTAATTCAATGAAGACACGGCCCGGCCAGTCAGCAGTTACTCCGGCTATTTCCGTGCAGCCAGCACCCCAGATAACAAAGAACACTCCAGCATCCCAGGCTGTTTTAAATTCACATTCCTTCATTATTATGTCAACGAAAGTCATTATGTGACTGAAGAAAATGCTTCCTGTCTAGAAAAATAAAATGCGATCTTGTGCAGCGGATTAGCATTTTCTGTCGGGCATTAAATGGGGAGCTTTTAAGGAGCATGATTTCTGAATTATGTGGTTTGATGATTACTTAACCACATTGACTGGGGATAACTATTTATCTAGCCCAGAACAGCTCAGTACAACAGACACACCTTATGTGCCATGGACCCCCTCAAGGATTTTTGCCAAGGACCAGACCCCCAGGAGAAGCGGGTTTGATTCCTGGGTCAGGAAGATCCCCTAGAGAAGGAAATGGCAACCCACTCCAGTATTCTTGCCTGGGAAGTCCCAAGGACAGAGGAGCCTGGTAGGCTACAATCCACAGTGTCACGAAAGAGTCAGACATGACTGAGCACACACAGACAGATCCCCAGAATCCTCTGGGGCAGGGCAGAGGGTGAGGAGAGATGGAGGTGTTTCTTGGGTCAGCACTGATGCCTGGAACATGCATAGATGTGCATGTACACATTAGAAGTTAGCTGACTTCCTGCAACGGACATGTATCTGTGTGTGTGAAAGACAGAGTCAGACCCACAGATTCAATTCAAACCTATTAACCAGTTTAAGGTTAACTGTTTAAGCCAGTGCGGCCATGAGCCTTCGGAGCCAAGAACAATACATATTTATCTTTGCATCTCCAGCACCTAGAACAGTGCCTGGAACTCACGTATTAGCACAGCTTTGGGACTGATTGTCACAAACACTAGGAAGGGTGCAGGGCCATACAATGGTAGATCAGTGGACCACTGGGATGTGGACTGGACTGGCGTCTGTTTTATTCATACTTCCTGGACCACAGCCTGGCACAGAGACAGTACTCAACAAACACTGAATCCTGTCTGAATGTTCATTGAGACATGGAGGTAAAGAATCTCCAGGACAACCCACCTTGGGAAGGAGGCCAGGATAAAGGAGGAGCCCTGAGATGATACAGAGAGTGGGAAAGTGATGTTTAAAGAGGAGAAGCCTTAGCATCAGGATCACTCTCTTTGCACCTCTGAATCAGCACGCTGGGACAGAACTGGCCCTATCCTGGTAGCTCTGGGGGAGGGAAAGTTATTGTTGGTAGGTAAATTTTGAGGGAGAAAGGGAAAGAGATTCTTAAGGTGTCTGTCTAAAGAAGGAATGACTTTTACTAAGAGTTGGTGAGCCTTTAGGTGTCAGGAGAGACTCAGCTAGGGGAGAATATTGGAGAAGGAAGAGGAACATCAGACAGAAGGTCAAAGGAGGTGATCTTTAAGGTCCTGGGAGATTCTATGACTCAGAATGCATATTTGATTGATTTGCTTCTGCTGGTTCAGAGAAAGCTGAATCACATCCCCTGGGGAAGGAGAGATGCTGAGTTTGACCTTGAAGACCTTGAGAAGGAGGTAACTCCAGTTGGAACAGTTAAGATGGGGGACCATGTGTGAAAAATCTCACGCTGCCTTGTTGGTAATGTGTCACGGGCACATGGAGGGGGCTCAGGGGAAGAGGTCAAGGTGACTGGAATCTGCAGAAAGGCAGAGCAATCGGGGGACTTCCCTGGAAGGGGCCGGGTTGAGAAGCTGAAGCATTTAGGAGGCACTGGGGAGGTGAGAGCTGTGGGCTTTGAAGAACAAAGCTAATGGGGTAGGACTGGGAAATCAGAGCTCTGACCAGCACGGAAGGGGTTAAGGACAGCCCAGGAGGAGAAAAACCTGTGCAAGCCAGGTCCTTAGGAAAATGCAGTCTCTGCAAGGGTAAGAATTGAGACAGGGGATGAGAGAATGAGACATGCATCCCAGGATAAAGCAGCACACTATGGGCCTCATTTTAGCTGTGATGGAGGCAGCCATGAACTCTGCTGAGAAGGTGAGAAGGTGAGATTGAGTTTTTAGAAGCAGACAGTTCTAGTTGGAAGTCCTGATACTACCACGTCCTGAATGTGCAGTCCTGGACAAGTACACCTCCTGGGTCTAAGTTTCCTTGGATAGCAAACAGGGCTAGGAAAATCTCTCCAGCCCTCTGAGGACTGGAGTGAATATTAGCTGGGATCGTGGATGTCAGTACGATTTGTAAACTCTGAAGTGCCCTGCGCTCATGGGGCAGGCACTAATGCCGTGGTATTGCAGTCTCAGAACTGGAGAGTGACAGGGGCTGCCTTCTGCGGCCGGGGCTCTGAGTCAAGCCTTGAACCTACCATCACACTGGAACAAACTTTATTCTTCAATGGAGAGGTTGATAGGTCTGGCAATGGTCCCACATGTGAGTGACTGTACACTTTGTCCTGCTGGGATGTTGACTTCCCCCTCCGTTCTGCAAGTCAGTTATCGAAGTGTTGACAAGTGCTGACCTGCAGCCTGTCCACAGTTTGCTGCCAAACCCTCCCCTGATGACTGCCACTTAGATGGTGCTCTCTCCCTGGACGCTTCTCCCCAGCCTTCCTTAGCATCTCATGGTGATGTCACATTTCAAGCTCACACAAGTTCAGTGACCCCCTTCAGGAGATAGTCACCTATCAACCAATGACTCCTGGGTTTACCGTCAGCCCTAACCCCATTCCTTCATTCCAAACTGATACCTTGTATTCAATGGGTTACTTGCTATCAACATGAGGATAAGGATCTCAAGCAAATATGACCCCCATCAAACTTCTGGATGTCCCCTTCTCCAAACCTGCTCCAGTCTAGCCATTTCCTGAAACTGCCATCCCCCCAGCTTCTCTGGCCAAGCCCCTAGACATCTCCTGTAAGTCTGCTCTCTTCCCCTCACCCCTACACCCAATCCATCTGAACCCCTGGCCAGCTTTGCCTCCCAACATACCCCAACCTGTCCCCCTCTCACCAAGCCCCCCATTAACACTCCACGCACATCAGCACATCTTCTCAACTGGTAGTGTGGCTGCCTCCAGACTGGCCCATCCTGCTTCCTCTCTTGGCTTTTTCAAATCCCTTCCCTTCAAAGTAGCCAGAGGGATCTTTCCAAAGCATAAATCAAGTTGTTCTCTTCTTCTTAAAACCCTTTGGTGGCCTCCCAGCGCAGGCAGAATAAAAACAAAACTGAGTGGAAGCCAGATTGAACTGGGTCGAGGTGTGAATAGCATTCTAGGACATGAAGACAAAAAACAGAGAAACATTTGCAAGAAGCATGGCTGGGAAGGGAGAGAGAGAGAGCTGCAAATGGGCAGACTGTCAAGAAAGCTCTCTTGTTCCTTTGGAAGGGATCGCTTAAGCATGCTAAAAGCTAAAAGAAAGTGGGGAGGGGTGAGTGATTTATTTAGGTAACTGATGAGTCCTGTGTCAGGACAAAAGATTCATCTCAGAGCTAATTTATATTGCCGATGATGGCATTTCTGCCTCCAGATAAACCTATTTTTGTCAACTCTTTTAAACAATAAAATAGAGTTACTTAAGTGAAACCTACAAGACCCTCCCAGACAGGACCTGGCCTCGCCCACCTCTCCAGCCCATGCTGAAGTGCTCACCCACCATTAGACCAGGGGTCACATGCAGACTTTCGCACATGTGTGTACAAATCACCAGAGAGCTTGCTGAAACAGGTTCCTGGTCCTCTTCCTCCGATGTCCCTCCTTGTCTGCCCTTCTTTCCTGAGGTTCAGTCCTAAAGCCAGTAGGAGCAGCAGAGCAAGGCAGGCACATGCAGGAAGCGGGGGGCAGGAGGAGCAGGGGGAGGAGGGTGATGGCCAAGGGTGGCTGCCCCATACAGGGCACCAGGACCCTCCCTAATGGGCTGAGGAGGAAGGAAGCATGAGATGTCAGCACCCCAGCAGGTGAGGAGAATGCCACCCCAGAGGGGCAACCTGGCGTGTGTTGGCCGAACCAGAAACTGGCTGAGGAAGACATCCATGCAAGGGGTCAGTGACTTGGCAAAGGTAGAGTCAGGGGGCAACCAGAGAGGCGGGGGCAGCATGGTGTAGGTCAGGGCCCCAGCAAGGCAGGAAAGCATCCCCACAGACAGGTCAATGCCATGGGTGTCAGAGCCCACGTGGGGTAGATGGCACCTACGTGGGGGAGGATGGTAGCCTGGGATGAGGATTCAGAGCCCAAGCAGGGTATGAAAACTAAAGGTTGCCAGAAACCCACCAGAAGCCAAGAGAGAAGCATGAAGCAGAGTCTCCCTCATAACGACAGATGGAACCAGCCCTGAGGACACCTTGATGCTGGCCTTCCAGCCTGCAGAACTGTGAGACAGTAAGTGACTTTTGTTTAAGCCACTCGGTTTGGGTAATTTGTTAGAGCAACCCTAAGAAAGACCTATACCATGTCTGCCATTACTGGGGAAGGGGGTTATGAACGTCAGAGGGGAGAAAACTAGAGTGAGCCCTGTGATGTTGAATTTGAATTGGGATATATTGATGTCAACTCATGGATTCCTATATTTAGAGGTAGATATAAATGTAGAGGGGGCTTCCCAGGTGGCTCAGTGGTAAAGAATCCACCTGCAATGCAGGAGACCTGGGTTTGATTCCTAGGTCAGGAAGATCCCCTGGAGAAAGAAATGACAACCCATTCCAGTATTCTTGCCTGGGAAATCCCATGGACAGAGGAGCCTGGCAGGCTAAAGCCCATGGAGTCACAGAAGAGTCAGACATGACTTAGAGACTAAACAATAACAGCAATATAAAGGTAGAAATAAAGACACTTACCAAAATAATAATTGTTTTAAAATATTTGGGGGACTTTCCTGGTGGTCCAGTCATTAAGACTCTGAGCTTCTAATGGAATAGGTCTGAATTCTATCCCTGGTCTGGGAGCTAAGATCTCATATGCCATGCAATGTAGCAAAAAAAAAGAAAAAAGAAAAATTAAATCTTAAAATATATATATTTAAAGGTAGAAATAAATGTAAATGTAGTATATGGTGTAAATGTAGTATATGGTGTAAATGTAGTATATGGTGTAAATGTAGTATATGGTGTAAATATATATTACACATTTATAATATCTTATATGTATTTCTTAGTTTTGTCCTCTGAGAAGTCCTTAAGGCAGTGACACTACAGTATCAATGAACATATCTAGCATCTTGGTTTCTAAATACCATTTTCCAGTAATAATAATATAAAAAAAAGAGCTCCTTGGAGAAATGGCTGATGCAAGGCCTGGGGCAGGGAAGGTACAAGATGAACCTGAATCTTGTGCCTGAAGGCAGGGAAGAGCTCAAAGAATGATGGGGATGTGTCAAAAGGACCCAAGGGCAGTTTGAATGGGCTCCCACTGGTCAAACATGAGATCATCTGAATACCAATTAAATAATGGTGGTACGTGCTCACTCAGTCATATCTGACTCTTTGCAACACCTTGGACTGTAGCCCACCAGGCTCCTCCGTCCATGGGATTTCCCAGGCAAGAATACTGGAGTGGGTTGCCATTTCCTGCTCCAGGGGATCCTCCTGAGCCAGTGATCAGACCCGGTCTCCTGCCTCTCTTGCATTGTCAGGCGAACTCTTTACCACTGAGCCACCTGGGAAGCTAACCAATGGTGGTAATGGATTATAATCCGCTGAATAAAATGGGAAAATCTAAGTTCACACAGAGTACAAATAAATGAATACATTGAAAATGTGATGAGGAATACAATAATGACAGAATTTCAAAATACCATCCAGCAAAACACTTACTTATTACAAAGAGGAAAAGAATAACTTTATAATGGAGAAGCCCGACAGACACCATCTTAATTAAGTCGTCAAAATGATCACCTCCAGAAATGGGACAAATTGAACTCACATGCCACCCAGATAGGATGCAAGTCGAAGACTGCAGTGTCACTTCTGTGCTATTCTTGCCAACGATGCATAAACTGAATTTAATCATGAGGAAGCATCAGACAGACCCAAAATAACTGTCCTGTAATCTGCAAGAAGTGTCAAGGTCTTGAAAGTCAAGGAAAAACTGAGGACCTATCCCAGACTCAAGGGATGTGAGAACTAAATGCAGCACATGATTCTGAAATAGATATTTTCACTTTGAAATACCTTATTGGAACAACTGAAGAAATTTGAATGGGCTTTCAGGATTAGATGCACCCGGTGTCATTGCTCATCTCCTGATTTTGAAGGCTGTGTTGTGACTGTGTGAAAGAGTGTCCTTATTTATAGAAAATATACATTAAAGTTTTGAGGGTGATGGGGCAGCAGGTCAAGTTTGCTTTCAAGTGGTTCAAGAAAATGGCAACTTTGATGCTGTACTTTCAGCTTTTCTGTAAGTGTGATTATTTGTTGCAAGGGGGAAAAATAAGGTTTATCAAAAGCAGATTCCTGGACTCTGTCCCTAGGGGTTCTGATTGAGCAGGTTTGGGATGGGATCAGGGCATTTGCATTTTAACCATTTCCCAGGTGATGCTGATTCTACTGGTCCATGATACTGCCCTGACCTTCTTCTGTTCCTGGAGTCACTGGTTCATCATCATTATTATCATAGGTCCTTCACTCCATACCTTTTACCTGCAAAGCTTTTGTCTCATCTCCTTCATGTCACTCAGGTCTGAATTTCAATGCCATGTTTTCAGGGGGTAAGGGGATGGCTTTTCTTCTGGAAGCTCTAGGAGATTTTGTTTCCTTATCCTTTCCAGATTCTAGAGGCTGTGAGATCTCCCTCGTGCATATCCCTTGGCTCATAGCCCCTTCCCTCTATCTTCAAAGCTGTCAATGAGGCATCTCCGTATGCTGATCAACACATCATCCTCTAATGGACCTTTCTACCTCCCTCCTCCACTTTTAAGGATCCTTGTGGTTACATTGGGCCAGCTCAGCTATCCAGGATAATCTCATATCTTCAGATCAACTGATTAAGAACTTTAATTCCATCTGTAACCTTAAATATCCTTTTCTACGTAAACTATTATGTTCACAGATTCTGGGAATTATAATGTGGACATCTTTAAAAGGGCCCATTATTCTACCTACAATGCCATCTAAAGATCTATTACCACCTGAAACTGTTACTTGCTGAAATTATCTTAATCTGCTTACCTGTATACTCACTTATCAAACAAGTCTCTAGAGGAACTATCAAGCATCCCCATTTCCTGGGTTCAAATCCTGGCTTTCAAGCAGGCCAAGGATGTCATGTTGGATAGTCACCTGAGTCATCTCTGAGGCTCAGTTTTCTCATGTATAGAATGAGAAGAGTAATTGTATCTTCCTTGTAGGGTTTCCTTGAGGAGTAAAGGAAAGAGTATGTCTTTAGCAAGAACTGGCTTAAAACTCAACATTCAAAAAAAACTAAGATCATGGCATCTGGCCCCATCAGTTCATGGCAAATAGATGGGGGAGAAGTGGAAACAGTAACAGATTTTATTTCCCTGAGCTCCAAAATCACTGCAGACAGTGACTGCAGCCACAAAACTAAAAAACGCTTGCTCGTAGGAAGAAAAGTTATAACAAACCTAGACAACGTATTAAAAAGCAGAGACATCACTTTGCCAACAAGGGTCCATATAATCAAAACTATGACTTTTCAAGTAGTCATGTATGGATGTGAGAGTTGGACCATAAAGAATGTTGAGCGCCAAAGAACTGATGCTTTTGAATTGTGATGCTGGAGAAGACTCTTGAGACTCCTTTGGACAGCAAGGAGATCAAACCCATCAATCCTAAAGGAAATCATCCCTGAATATTCATTGGAAGGACTGATGCTGAAGCTCCAATACTTTGGTCACCTGATGCAAATAGCTGACTCATTGGAAAAGTCTGAAAACACACATGTGTTAGTCGCATAGTCGTGTCTGACTCTTTGTGACCGCATGACTGGGGCCCGCCAGGCTCCTCTGTCCATAGAATTCTCCAGGTAAGAATACTGTAGTGGGTTGCCATTTCCTTCTCCAGGGGATATTACTGATCCAGGGATCAAACCTGGATCCCTCGCATTGTAGGCACATTCTTCACTGTTTGAACCACCAGGGAAACACAAGCCAGGCACAATTCTAGGTTCTGGGCATAATAGCAGTTAATGTAAACCATCTTTCCCCTCATATGGCTCACAGTGGAGCCCACCTCTTTGGCTTTTAAGGGGTGAAGTAGGGCGGGCTTATGGGTAGCAACTTTTGCCAGGGATGACTGAGTTCTCCCTGTTCTCCTCTGTCTATGCTATAGCTCTTAACTCATTTGGAAGAGTCTTAGGACTTTATAAGCATCTGAAGGAAATTATGTGCTTGCTCTCTTGAACCATGAACATGCACACTCGCCCTTACACACACACACACACACACACACACACTTTTGCAAATAATGTCTGAGCATCAAGGACCTATTGAAACCTCCTCATGAATCTCAGGTCAGAAACCTCTTCTCTCCACCAGTTCTGTTCAACCCAGGCAAAACCCTAGCCCCTTCAAACCAGTCTCACTTTCCCTGAAGTCATTGAATTGATGACTTAAATAGTTCAGAGACTGCTGAATAATGGTTTAACTTCACACCCAGCCCCATGGATGCTCACAGGTGAAAAGGAAAATTACAAATGCTAACTCAGGCAGCCCAAGGGGAAAGAGTGCCTCTTCAGATCTGCCAGAGAAAGAAGGGTCATAAAGCAAAGTCTATTGGAAATGGCTATTATTTCTACTTCATGTAAAAAAAATTAATGTTCAAATGAATTTCAATCTCAGTGAGTTGAGAATTTCCAATTGTACTTTCTGACTTTTAGACTGTAATGAGCAGCTTCCTTTTGTGAGGCCCCAAGCTCCAAGCTGAGCCCAAGGACTCTGGCCTCTGAGCTGGTGCGTATACCCAAAATGATAATTAAAGCACATCATGGAAGAGAACACTTTCATCATATGATACAATAGGGGCCCAAGTTTTGGCTCTTCTGTGCTTCAGAAATAATGATGTCTTTACGTTCAGGAACAAATGCCTGCTAATACCACATAATTTTGAATCCCAGAGTCAACTTCTTAACAGCACCCTCATGCACTAATCCGTGAATAATTGAACATGCACACATGCTTCATTATAACCAGTTTCTGAACCTCAACTCTCCAGCCACTTCCCACTTTCTAGCCCTTAGTGCCTTGGAATCTCAGGCAGCTCTAAATCAGAGAATCAACCTTAGAAGTGGACTGGCTGCTGGCCGTGGTGCTGAAATGAGACCATTCTTCAAGGCTCCCTGTCTGCTTTTCTCACTTCTGAGTCTCCTTCACAGAATAACACCAGGTTGCACAAGGTGACTTATTCCCTGAAAGCAGATGTTCCCCAGAATACTCCCATGGACACCTGATTTACTCTTCTAAGTCTCCAACCCCTTTTCTAGCCACTCTCCAACAAGAATCATATGTTCCAGCCACACTGCACAACTTGTAGTTTCTCTCACACATCAAGCTATCTCATTAGTTCTCAGCCTCCATGCATGCTATTTCTTTAAATACTATAAAAATACACACACTCCCTTCACTTTTCATAACTCCTACAGACTATTGATTTTACAAGACTCTGCCTAAGTGTAACCTTTAGGAAGTCCTCACTGATTACCCATGAATTGAGTTTTTTACCTGGAAAATTCTTACCCTCTGGGAACTTCCCTGGTGGCCCAATGGTTAAGAATTCACCTGGCCATGCAGGGGGACACGGGTTCAATCCGTGCTCAAGGCAGTAAGATCTCCCACGCCTCAGAGCAACTAAGCCCGTGCACCACAAGTACTGAACCTGCACACCATAACTAGAGAGTCTGTGCCTTGAAACGGAAGATCCCATGTGACAAATCCCATGTACTGCAACTAAGACCCATGCAGACAGATAAATAAATAAATCATTTTTTTAAAAAGGAAAATGCTTACCCTCTACTACTTCAAATGAAATGAATCATCCTCAATTCTACATCCCCACAGTGTCCTGTGCTTCCCTCTGTTATACTGTGTACCACTTTCAATTATGATTTTCTTTTTCCACATTGCTTTCTCCACTAGCCTCTGGTTCTCTTGAAGTCATGGATCCTGTTGATATGTCTTCCATACAAGGGCAATGTCTGCCACATATCAAGAACTTAACTTCTTGAGAAAAGTGTGGGATAACTCTGCATCTCTCCCTAGAATTACAGAAATGGAAGACTCTGAGTACAATTCTTCCAAGGCTATACATTATTTTCAATAAGTATAGGAGAGAGGGAAAAAGCAAAAGGATAAAATATTTAAGGGAAAGGAGATACATTTAAAAACATTATTTTTTACTGAAAGCCTGAGTTGGAAATGGGGAGTGTTTGCTCAGATAAGGTAGAAAATAAAGGACGCTTAAAGAGCATAAATCCAAGGTATTTACAGTTACAGGGTAAACTGTCTCCTGATTCCTAGGTAGAGGGACTTTCTCTAAATGCACTTGACCTCTTGAAAGTCCTAACTCTACTCCTATGAAAGTAGAGTGAACTGTCTGGTAGCAGTGTTCATGTTGCACTGTTTTGATTAAATAGATCAACTATGTTGAAGGGGGATTTAGCTCCCTTTTCTCTTTGGTCCTCAACCCACACTAGCAGGGGATGGTCACTTGGTCTGAAGATTAGATTATTTTCTCTCAGTTGAGCGGTCCCAAGTTTGAAACTGAAAGTAAGGATTAACAAGCCCCCTTGACTTTACTAAGTTATAATCCTCTAACTTGGCCATTTTTAGTGATGGTTTGATTGTTCCAACTCTGGCCCTTCTCTTTCGGTTCTGAACTAAGCTGAGGGAGAGAGGTAATATTCAGCAAGTGTCCTCTCAAAAACTGCTTGGTGCCAACAAGTTTAGCCATTCATCCCATGGATATGTATTGAGCACCTCTGTGCCAGGAGCAGTGTTAAGCCCCAGACTGAGAACACCAGAATAAGATGGTATATGTTCATGGTCCCCAAGGAGCCAGCAGACCAGTAAGAGAGACAGAATGAAGGGCAAAATCCTGAAACCTGATGTGAAAATGTTATAATTCAGGATGAGCAAGGTATTATGAAAATACAGAGATGAGATGGATTTGATTCTACCTGGAGGAGTATGGGGCAGCTCTGACTGAGGGGGAACGTTTGTGTCAGGTCTTGAAGAATAGTTAGGGGTTTTCCATACAAATGAAAGCCTGGAGGCTATTCCAAACAGTGCAAAAGCTCAGCCGTCTTAAAGTGCACACAGCATTTTGAAAGCATATCCAATATTTCGTGCAACTTCCTGGAATGTGGGGGAAAGGGAGAAATGGTTAGAGATAAACATAGACAAGAGATTGGGACCTGGTGAAAGGAAATTTCAGTGCCAGAGAAAGGGATCTGGGATTTATCTTAACATCTGCATGCAAAACGGGCAAAGCCCAAGGGCAAGGAAGTCACTGCAATGTATGAAGATGCTACCTTCTCAGCATCTGACCCATTGCTCCAGCAATCAACTCCTTGCAGTCTCCCTGAGCTCCTCCTGTCACAGAAAAGAAAGGGGTGGTGGGGAGAAAGGGCTGAGAGGGCTAATGACCTGTACAGTTATCCTTTGACAGTGATTTTCTCAGAAGTGTTCCTTTAGCTATGGCATGATTAATCTTTCTGCAACCATAAACTAGCATTTCATCAAAGCTCAGATGGAGTGACAAGGGCCATGTACACCTCCTGGATCATAGGAACATGCTTAGGATGTTGAATACAGTCCCATTAGATTTGGAGAAGATAGCATAGAAATGAGAGAAAAGATAATCTAACTGGCTAGAGAATATAGTCTCTAAGAAGTTATTAATTCGTGCAGCTAAAACTCAAGTCCTTCCAACTCAAATGATCTGAAAGAGTGTTGTCTGTGAGGTGCGGATACATAATCCCAGCCCCAGCTTTTGATGCTGGCCTCAAGGCAGAGAGGACGATAAAGAGAAGGAACAAAGGGGTGCCCTGGGCATCTGTTCTGACTCCCATCTTCAGGTCCACAAGACCCAGGACCCCCTCCCAGATCTAGTGCCCAGCAGGAAATGTAAGCTCTAGTCAAAGGGAACCACCTTCCCTTGACTTCAGTGAGGGCTGCCTGGGCTTGACCAAGATCACCCTCTCCATCAGTCATCCAAGTTCCCACATCCTTGAAGATAAAGTAGACAGTGTGCCCTACATCAGGACAAGCTGTCAGAGGAAAGTCATGACAAAACTCTAAGCCCAGCCTTAGGGAATTAAGAACAGAGATGAAGAGGTCATGATCTTAAAGTACAATTAGCCTGTAAGTGCTCAGGGTCAGAAGACAGAGCTCATATCCCCATGTAGCTCAGTCTAGGTGGTTAGGAAAGCTGAAAGGTGAGCCAGTGAGCACAGGACTTCTATTGGAAAGGGAGAGAACCACAGCCGACTTGCCTGCACCACGCAGCCAGTGGGAGTTGTTAAATGCCAGGGAGGAAAGCTGTTTGTTTAATTTTGTTATCTACTTTTCATTCCAAGAAACTGAAACTGGATACGCACAGTAGGAAGATATTTTTAAATATTCAGATCGAACAGTGGCATTTGAATGAAAACTTTCCCTTGGAGAATTTACCAATTCCATCTTGTGCCAAAAGAGACATTTGAGTTTTATTTTTTCTTTAGCTGCTTTTATTCCTTAACTGCTGATTGGTTTGGATACCCCAAAAGTATTTGAGCTAGTCCTTTGGTCACCAAGAAGACTGCTGTATGCACTTGCAGACACATCCCCAGATCATTATCTCATTGTCATCCTCACCATCATCCTCGAGGTCATTATCAACATCATCACCATCATCCTTGAGGTCACCATCATCATCAAGGTCCACCACTTACCTAGGACTTCTGCAGGCCAGGCATTGTGATATGTGACCTCTAACTTAACTAGGTTAACTCTAATTGCTGTTAAGTTGGTGTCTCCATTTTGCAGGGGAGAACATGGGATTTGGGATATTCAGTGACTTGCCCAGAGTCACACAGCTTGTAAATGGTAACATTTGGATTTGAATGACTGCTTCTCTCTATGACATGCATTGAGGACAATGCTGGTCTGCGTCACAGGGACCAGGCTTGTTTTGGGTGGGCTATTCTTCCTCCTCACCCCACCTCCTGACTTCTTATCATGGCCTTGAATTGCCATCTGGTACCCATCATTGCCTCAGCCTCCATTTCTGCGGTGGCTAAGCTCCAGCAGTGATGTGTGACGGTGGCATGACCAATTGGAGTTAAATTGCATGAAATTTCAGATGAGGCTTCTGTGAAGGAAAAAATGTCCTTTTGCCCCAAAATTTCAAGAGAAGAAGAAATCTGTGCTGCTGTCCTGGTCTTGCCGCCACCACACTGACAGCTAAAAACAGTCCAGGAGAAGGTAAGAGCTGAGTGCTGGGAAGGAACCAAGCCTTGAATGAAGCCATGCCTGAAGCCATATCTACCTACGTTGTGCAACTACACGAGCCAGTGGATCCTCCTCCCCATCCCTTTTCTCTGGTTTGGGACAATTTGGGTTTGCTTTTTGGCCACACACAACAGAAAATGTCCTACTGATCCTCTCTCCCCCTCCATCCTCAAGTTCTGATTTCATGCCCTACATTGTTTCTTATTGCTGTTGTAACAAATTACCACTCTCAGTGGCTTAAAATGACACAAACTTATTTTCTTACATTTCTGGAAGCCAAAAGCCCTAAAATCAAGGTGTCAGCAGGGCTGAATTCCTTCCGGAGGCGTGAGGGGAAAATCATGTTCTTGCCTTGGCTTGTGGCCCCTTCCTCCATCTTCAAGGCCAGCAGCACAATATCTCCAAATCTCTGTCTCTGTCTCTCTTTCTCACATACACACACACACACACACACACACACACACACACACAATCACTCCCCTCTGCTTCCTTTGTCATATATTCCTTTCTGACTCCAACCTCTGCTCCCTCTCTCTTTTAAGGACCCTTGTGATTACCTGGGGCCCATCTACATAATGCAGGGTTTCCCAGGTGGCACTATTGATAAAGAACCTGGCTGCCAGTGTAGGAGATGCAGGTGACACGGGCTTCATCCCTGGGTCAGGAAGATCCCCTGGAGGAGGGCGTGGCAACCCACTCCTATATTCTTGCCTGGAGAATCCCATGGACAGAGGAGCCTGGTGGGCCATGGTCCATAGAGTCGCAAAGAGTTAGACATGTGAGCACACTCACACACATCTACATAATCCAGGAAAATCCTTCTTTATTAAGATTTTTAGCTTTCTTGGTGGCTCAGATGGTAAAGAATCTGCCTGCAATGCAGGAGACCTGGGTTCAGTCCCTGAGTTGGGAAAATCCCCTGGAGAAGGGAACAGCTACCCACTCCAGTATTCTGGCTTGGAGAATTCCATGGACAGAGGAGCCTGGCAGGCTATAGTCCATGGAGTTGCAAAGAGTAGAACATGACTGAGTGACTTAATTATATCTGCCAAGTCCCTTTTGCCATATGAGGTAACTTATTCACAGCTTTGGGGCATAAGGATATGGACATCTCTGGGAGGGCCATGATTCTGCCTACCCCATGCTCCAACCAGCATCTCAGTGGGGGGTTGCTATTGAAGTCTCTTATGATGAGGGCTCTTTCCGGGCCTTGACATCCAGCCCTTTGCCCCTTACAGAGTCCAAGCAGAGGTTCTCAGTTATTGGACCTCACACGTGTCAGGACAGGGCCCTAGAAGAGGCCACAATCATGGGGGTCATCAGCTCCTTCTATGTGACCCTGAGCAGTTCGCTGCCCACCTCTGGCCCTCAGTCTCCCTTTTGTTTCAGGAGAGTCATGAACTTTGGTGGTCTCAGGGACATGTCCAGTTCAGACCTCCTACATCCTAAGATCATTTAGCCAACAGGCAGACAAAGGAGGGTCCAGCCAGCCCCTCCTCTGTCAGTGGTGAGAACAGCACACAGATTCCAGAGACAGGTCGTGTGCCCAGGACCCAGCAGCTGGAATGATTAAGAAATCCCTCAGCTTCCTTCTTCTAATTAAATCAACACAAATTTAATTTAGATGTAATTTTTAAAACATGACCCATAAAAATATCCTCAAGTACTGCTCTACTGGGCTTCCTGGAAGGAAAGACACCCTTGGGGGCAAAGAAGAAGCCTGTTTTGTGGTTTATCAGTAGGCTCCACCCGGAGACAACTGGAAGGGCTTGCAGTGAGATGCATAGCTCAGGGAAGACTTCCTATGAAAGGTCATAGGATAAGGCGAAGTCGTGAAAATGCTATGCTTTCCTCCTTGACATTTCAAGGCAAAAGAAGGAAGAAGATCACAGTGGGAAAGGTCAGCCTGAAGTGGGTAAGGATGACTATTCAAGGGGCCAGAGGATCAAGAGGAAGCTGAGAGGCAGGGTGTCAAAGGAGCCACTTGTATAGGGCAAGTCTCTCTCTTTTTTTTAAGAGATAAATTGAAGCATAGTTCTTTTAGATTGATTGATTGATTTTTGGTTGCCCTGGGTCTTTGTTGCTATGCTTGGGCTCTCTCTAGTTGCAGCGAGCAGGGGCTACTCTCCTTGTGGTGTGCGGGCTTCTCTTTGCTGTGGCGTCTCTCATCATGGAGCACAGGTGCTAGGCACGCAGGCTTCAGTAGTTGTGGCTCATGGGCTCTAGAGTGCAGGCTCAGTAGTTGTGGCTCACAGACTTAGTTGTTCCGAGGCATGAGGCATCTTTCCAGACTTGGGATCGAACATGTGTTCCCTGCATTGGCAGGCAGATCTCTATCCACTGTACCACCAGGGAAGTCTTAGGGTAAATCCACCTAAGCCTAGAATGGGAATTTGGACACCAGCCTCACACACTCACAGAGCGGTTCTATGATGAGGTTGGATAAAAGACCACTTCAAGGTGAGACAGCATGAGGGCATCATCAGCCCTTTGTTGGAGGGTCTTTTTTCAAAGAGGGCATCATTCTGCCAGAAGCAGCCTCCTGCAGTGGTTCGGGGTTGACCTGGGATGGAGACTGCCTGGGTCAAAAGCCTGGCTCTGTTTCTTACCAGTGGAGGGGCTGGAGACTAGCTACTTAACTTTCCTTTGCCTCAGTTCCCTCATCTGTAAAACGGAGATGAAAGAAACAATACCTGCCTCCTCGGGTTGTTGGGAGGACTTTACAAAGTGACACATGTAAAGCACAGAGCTCTATGCCTCACAAAGCACCTGTGACACAGGTGTTGGCCACGAGCGTCATTTTGTCTGCTGGTCGGTTCCTTTTCTCTTTCCTGCTGGTGCTGCCCCAATTCAGGTGTGCTACACCCATGGATGCTCATCTGGACAAGAGCGACCTGCCCAGCTTCCTCAGGCCTCCCCTCCAGCCCATCTTCCACACCAGCTGCAAGGGGAATGCTTCTAAAGCCTTCTGCTGCTCCCCTGGCCCTCCAGCATGGATCCCACACTGGTGGGCGTGGCACTCACAGCCCTTTAATAATCCAGCTCATGCATGCATCTCCAACCTCCTTTCCTCTCCTGCCCATTCCACTTTCCAGGCACACCGAGCTTTCTCCTCCCTAAACAGCATGATCGCATACCCCCAGGCCCACAACTCCTGATGTCTCTCTGCATCACCCTGAAAACCCCAGTGGGATCCTCCAAACTTGATTCCTCCAACTGCCACCTCATTCTCCCATTGAGTTGTCCAAGCCTCAGTTTCCTGCTTCCCACCATCCCTTCCTCTCCTGCTTGTGGATTATGTCCTGGCAACACCAGCAGCTCACAGGTCTCCATGGCTTGGATAGATGGGCCAGAGCTGCTGTGAGTGGAGCTTCCAGGGTAGGAAACCCCAAGAGACATGGACCCCTCAGTTCACCCCCCTCTTCAGCCCTAGAGACCTGGCAATTGGAACCAAAAAAAGACTGAATTACCTTCTTCCTACCAAAGAGTCCTTCTTGGTTATTTCCATGCATAGGTTTTTAAAATTTTTTTGAAAAAAATTTAGAGATGCAGGAAAAACATATAGCCAGTATGCACATACGCTTCCTTATCTATCCATCACCAAGAATTGACAATTTGTTAATGTTACTTGCCTTGTCTCCTTTTATGTAAAAAATAGATATATTTGCCTCTATCTCATATCTATGTGACAGTGTAGTTATGACACTTCTCTCATTCCCAACTCTGCTTTCTTTCCTCCTGCTAAGGCAACCACTATAAGGAATTGATGTGCCCCTTTCCAGTTCGATGGTTAATGTTTTGTGTAGACATATGAATCTATGGTGATGTGTACCATCACTGTGTGTGTGTTGATTTGCATCAGGGGTAGAATATTCCACTTAACCATTCTTCAGTGTTTTCTGCAGCTCACTTCTCATTCCATATGATGATCTTGAGATTTCCCCACATGGCTGCATGAATCTAGTTCATTGCTTTTAATTGCTTTTAATCTCATTATATGACTGTACCACTCTGTACTCACTCTCCCCTCTCCTAGTCTGAAAGCGAGGTTGTTTCCAATCATTTGTCATGACAGTTGATGCTGCGGTAGGTAAACAGCCTTGCATACTCACGCTAGGTGGCTCAGACGGTAAAGAATCTGCCTGCAATGCAGGAGACTTGGGTTTGATCCCTGGATCAGGAAGATCCCCTGGAGAAGGGAATGGCAACCCACTCCAGTAATCTTGCCTGGAGACTCCCGAGGACAGAGGAGTCTGGCGGGGATAGAAGCCATTGGGTTGCAAAGAGTGGAACATTACTGAGCCACTAACACTTTCACTATCACACATACACACACACACACACACACACACACACACACACAAAGGCTCTTCCCAGGGTAGAAAGCACCAAGTGGAACTGCTGGTTCTGGTTAGGAGGCACTTCAGTTCTGTTGGATGTTGCCAAGCTAGCTGCTCTCCAGAATGGTCATTCTCACCATCGCCAGCAATGCCTGGTTGTGCCCATTTCTGGGAGGGCTTCACTTCACAGGTAATGAAACTGAGACCCACACCAGAAACGGAATGTCCAAGGCCCTGCCTGCAGTTGTTCTTGTTTAATTGCTAAGTCATGTCCAACTCTGTGTCTCCATGGACTGTAGCCTGCCAGGCTCCTCTGTCCATGGGATTTCCCAGGCAAGAATACTGGAGTGGGTTGCCATTTCCTTCTCCAGTGCTGGAGCTGAAATTAGGATTCAGACGCTGGACACACACCCAGGTCCCTGGCGACCACACTAAGGAATGCACCCCCAGGAGTCCCCTAGCTTTGCTCAGCCAGGGACCAACTCTGGTGGCAAATCTCCCCCTTGACCTCTGCCTGACTAGTCTTTCCCCAACCTTGGAAAACACTCATTGGTTTCTACTTTGCTGGGGGAAAAAAATCCTTCATAATAAAAGTTACTGGCTAATAACGAGTGTCTTGTATCATGGAAATTTTGCATACATTTTCCAACAATAAAAATGAACACATGTTTTTCTTCACTAAGAGGATTTCTGTTCTACTGCACTTATCACTCCTGGGAAGAAAATCTGATGTACCTTGACTCAATTTTATGGCCATATTGGAGAACCTGAGATGTTGTCAACAGAAGCATGAAGAAACGATAGGGATAAAAATTAGACAGAGATAGAGACGGTGATATTCAAATAAATGTTATTATTTGAAATTGGATTTTGTGGCACCGGTGACAGCAGGCATCACTGAGAGTATGAAGGTCAGACCTTCAGATATTGAGGGTAGAGCAAGCCTGGTGCCAGAAAGTTCAGCTTCTAAAGACCTAGTCCTGCCCAGATCCTCCTCAAGGATGCTTTTTATCTAATAATAGATCTGTCTATACATGCGCACCCTAGAACCCCCGGAGATTTGGAAGGTGGGAGAGGAAGGAAAGGATGGGCAGTGGGGTGTGGGTCTTGCCTGGCTCTCCCCATGCCTGGGGCTGAAGAAATGATGTCAGGGGAAGAGGGCTAGTGCTTCTGAGCAACTCAACAGTACTGATTACTGTTTAATGAGCACCTGCTGTATGCCAGACCCTTGGTCCTAGGCTCCGGGAATCGATCTTTTCTGAAGATGATTTCTGAGTCCCCAGTCCAGACAGAGTGCCAAGTGGGGGTGGTGGGAGTCAAGCAGGCCCCCCTAGTCATGATGCTGGAACCAGTGAAGAGATCTCCCTCTGGCCAGAGCTGGCAGGTCTGGGAAGGCTGCTGGTTGCTGACCAGAAGCCATGATTTCTCCCGGCCCTCAACAGCTCTGTCTATCTGGCAAGCTGATCACTTTTGCAAGACTGTACCACCTCAGGAATCTGCCAAAGGTTTCCCAGGTGCTCCTTTTCTGTTCCTCTCTGCCGAGAAGATTTTTCCAGCCCTGCCTCCTGCCTAGGAGAGGCTTTGAACAGCTGAGGATCTGAGGAAAGATGACACCCCTGAGCAAAGACTCACTCCCTACGCGGTGGGGAATGATGAAGCTGTCGCCAACCTGCTGCTGCTGCTTTGAAGCCCTGACACCGAAGGGCTCCTCCCGGGGCCAGGCCTGGCAGCTGGTGGCCCCAGGTCAGAAGGTTCCCAGCTCACTCAGTCGCCGCCCCCAGACAAGCAATCCTATCCGCGCAGCTTGTGAACTTGAACACAGTTCTCTCCTGATACTCAAGGCCTGCCCTCATCATGCCACAGTTCGCTGCCTCACAAAGCTGGCTGTCACTCTGCAGTGGACAGGTCTGCCCAGGGCAGCTTTATCAGTCTACAATCTGTGCAACCGCACAGGGGCTGCACTCAAGAGGGGTGTGCTTAACCGAACGTCATCTCAAAAGTCTTCGTAGTCTGGGGGCACTTGTGTTTGTGGAAGGGAAGGGAAGGAAGCGGGGCTGGACAGGGGGAGAAGAGTGGCAGAGCCATCCTCAGCAATGGCCTCAGCCAACCCCATAGCTAGGTAACCATTTACAGCTATGTCAAAATCAGGACAGAAGGCCGGGTCTTTTCACCCTGTGTTGATCACTGGGTGTGCACTGTTCTAGAAAGGAACATATAAGACATGGAAACAACCTGAATGTCCATCAACAGATAAATGGATAAGAAGATGTGATATATGCTGCTGCTGCTAAGTTGCTTCAGTTGTGTCCGACTCTGGGCGACCCCGTAGACAGCAGTCCACCAGGCTCCACCGTCCCTGGGATTCTCCAAGCAAGAACACTGGAGTGGGTTGCCATTTCCTTCTCCAGCGCATGAAAGTGAAAAGTGAAAGTGAAGTCGCTCAGTCATTCTGACTCTTCGCGACCCCATGGACTACAGCCTACCAGGCTCCTCCGCCCACGGGATTTTCCAGGCAAGAGTACTGGAGTGGGTTGCCATTGCATATATGTGTGTGTGTATATATATATATCCATTGTATATATATATATATCCATTGTATATATATATATATCCATTGTGTATATATATATATCCATTGTATATATATACATCCATTGTGTATATATATATATATATATATATACACACATACATATATACACTACTCAACCATCAAAAAGAACAAAATAATGCCATTTGTAGCAACATGGATAAAACTAGAGCTTATCACGCTAAGTGAAGTAAGTCAGAAAGAGAAAGACAAATATCATATGATATCATTTATATGTGGGATCTAAAATATGGCACAAATGAACATGTCTATGAAGCAAAATCAGACTTTCAGACATAGAGATCAGACTTGTGGTTGCCACAGGGGAGGGGAGGAGGGAGAGGGATGGAAAGTTTGGGGTTGGTGGTTGCAAACTGTTACATATAAAATGGATAAAAAACAAGGACCTACTGTATGGTTCTGGGAAATATATCCACTCTCCTGGGATAAACCATAATGGAAAAGAATATTTTAAAAAGAATGAATATATGTATAAAACTGAGTCACTTTGCTGTGGAGCAGAAATTGACATGACATTGTAAATAAACTATACTTCAATTTAAAAAATGTTTAAATAACAAAAACTTTAAAATTAAAACAATATTTAAAATACAGAGGACTTCCCTAGTGCTCCAGTAGATAGGAACCCACCTGCCAATGCAGAGGATATGCAGCGTCAGTCCTTGGTCTGGGAAGATTCCACATGCCTCAGAGCAACTAAGCCAGTGCATCACAACTACCAAGTCTGAGTACTGCAGTTACTGAAGCCCATGCGCCTAGAGCCCTTGCACTATGACGAGAGAAGTCACTGCAGTGAGAAACCCAAGCAATGCAACGAACAGTAACCCTCACTTGCTGCAACTAGAGAAAGCCCATGCATAGCAACAAACTCCCCCCCAAATAATTAATTATCTAGCCAAAAATTAAATAATTATTTAAAAATAGTAAGTAAATTTAAAAAAAAATTTAAAAACAGAAAGGGGCATAATCTTGGGTATAGTGTCTTTCTGCAGCTGTATAATCTCTGAATGCCAGGTCAGGGCTCTCAGCCTCAGAGGCTTTCAGCAGCCAAGAACTCTTCCTTCATTTCTCTCTTTTTTTAAATTAATTTATTTTTTATCGAAGGATAATTGCTTTACAGAATTTTGCTGTTTTCTGTCAAACCTCAAAATGAATCAGCCATAGGTATACATATATCCCCTCCCTTTTGAACCTCCCTCCCCACCCCACCCCTCTAGGCTGATACTCTAGAGCCCCTGTTTGAGTTTCCTGAGCCATACAGCAAATTCCCGTTGGCTATCTATTTTACATACGGTAATGTAAGTTTCCATGTTACTCTTTCCATACGTCTCACCCTCCCCTCCCCTCTCCCCATGTCATAAGTCTATTCTCTGTGTCTGTTTCTCCATTGCTACCCTGTAAATAAATTCTTCAATACCATTTTTCTAGATTCTGTATACATGTGTGTTAGAATATAGTATTTATCTTTCTCTTTCTGGCTCGCGTCACTCTGTATAATAGGTTCTAGGTTCATCCACCTCATTAGAACTGACTCAAATGTGTTCCTTTTTAGGGCTGAGTAATATTCCATTGTGTATATATACCACAACTTCTTTATCCATTCATCTGTCAATGGACATCTTCCTTCATTTCTGAAGGGAGCTCTGAGCAATGTGTTACACGCCCACCACGGGGCCCAGGAGAAGGCTGGGGGGGTCGGTAGCAGTGGGAGTTTTTAATCTTCCTAAGCTGTTCTTGGAGTAGGGGAATCTCTCCCAACACCTCATTGTGGAAGAAGTGACGTATACTGCACATATATTACAAACAACCACAGGAAAAGGTTTTGAACACACCCAAAGCAAAGCTATTCTAAGTAGTTATGACTGGTCAGTGACATTTCTAGACAGAGAAGTTCGAACCCACCTCTTGTCCAAACCATAAGTCATTCCTAGGCTGGACTGACATCAGCGACGCCACCAATCATCTGCCAGTGGCTCTGAACTCAGCAACCTTGGGGTACAGGACTCAAGCAGACACTGCAAAGTATCTCTCGGCCCATGAGAGGTTCATGGGCTTTGAAGCCACGGTCTCAACTTTAAGTCCTGGCTCCATCGCTTGCTAGCTGTGTGATGTTGGGTAAGTTACTTGACCTCTCTGAACTTCAATTTCCTCCCCTGTAAAATGAGGGTCATAATACCTGCTCATAGGACTGTTGGCAGGGTTACATGAGATGTGCTTGGCACGGGATGGGTACTCAGGCCATGTTAGTTGTCCTGCTGTTACATTTCATAACAAGGGTTAACTGTGGTTAATTGAAAAGGATACATGCACACACATTTTCTCTCTCTCTTTCCTCTCATTTTGTTAAGGTGTTTGCTGATGCTTACGGTATTCCCAGCCCTGTCCTAATAGCTCTCCTGGGAAGTGAAGAGGGATGAGAATATTGAATCTATCCTCAAAGAGCTTTCAGTGTAGCCAATATAAAATAATAGCCTGGTGAAATATAAAATATAAATATACGTTTTTATAATTTTTATAAATGTAAATAGTTTTTAAAATTTAAATAATAACCTGGTGTCTCTGACCTCAAACCCTGTGATTTTCTCAGGGGCTCGGGGGATACTGAAGCTCCTGGGCTTGTCAATTACCATTGAGTTCTCCTTGCAGAGTGAAGCTGTCATTGCCAAGGAAGAGACCTGAGTGGGTGAAGGAGGCGGATGGGGTAATCAGGGGCAGCTGCTGGAGGAGGAACAGGCTCAGCTGAAGAAAGGAGGAGCCAAGGAGTGATCTATGGGGGAGCTATAAGAGCTGGGCACTGTCAAACTTGTGGGTGGCCTTGGAGACATCCTTGCCATCCTCTGAGCCTGGGCATCCTTGTTATCTTCTACAACAAGAAGATAAGAATAAGCCATGCTGGAGGCTCCTTCTGCCTTTCTGGGCTTCTGGGGTTCTGAAGGACCTCTGCTCTGATAAGAGGGGTTCCCAAGCTCTCTTTGGGGTTGGCTGAGGAAGAGGGTACTGCAGCCATCCCTCTGCCCAGTCCCACCTCCTTATCCTCCCTTCCCTAGACATAAATTCCCCCAAACTCTTTCTGGTTAACAGTGTGCATGCTCTGTCCCCTTCCTGGGAAACTCAGCCTACAACAGCCCCTCCCAGAAGCACCGTGTATTGCTGGAGCTGTCCCCTGAAGCAAACAGATGTCCCGCCTGCCTGGTGGCACCTGCCTGAGCTCAACTCTTAGCACCCTGAAGCTGAGAAATGAGCACTGGGTTGGAGGCAGCTGCTCCCGCCTCCCCCACTCACCAGCTGTGAGGGCCAGGCCAGTCGACACCCACCTTGCCTTTCCTATACTACAGCACCCTCCCTGCCTGCCTCCCAGGGCTCTCCCGCCAAGATCTGCAGAGGGAGGCAACAGAACACCTTGCAGGCTGGAAAAGGCTGAGCCAACAGGAAAGACTGTTGGAATGAATTAGCACCAGCTCTGCCGCCAAGCCAGTCCTGCGCTCCCTCCTTTGCCTCCAATTTCTTTCCCCATCTTGCTGCCAGAAGCCCTGCATGCCTATTTCCCCCTCAAAACACCAGCTGCCTGGCAGAGCCGTATTCCTGACTGCAGGGGAAGTGGCCAGGATTCTCAAATGCAGCAGAAGTTTGGTTCCAGGTAGCCTGTGACTTGCGCTTCCCTGGTAGCTCAGCTGGTAAAGAATCCACCTGCAATGCAGGAGACCCTGGTTCAATTCCTGGGTCAGGAAGATCCCCTGCAGGAGGGCATGGCAACCCACTCCAGTATTCTTGCCTGGAGAATCCTCATGGACAGAGGAGCCTGGGGGTTTACAGTCCATGGGGTCACAAAGAGTCGGACACAACTGAGCGACTAAATACAGCATAGCACAGCCTGTGACTTAATGCTGGGGCTCAGCTGACTCTCAGCAGAGCTGTGCCCACCACCACCCCAGCCGCCCTGCACACTGTGACCCCCAAGCCAGCTCCCTGTCATTCCCAACAGACTGTGCCAATGGTCTGTCCCATAGAGACACGTCCCAGACTTGAGTTCTCATCTGGTGGCTGGAAAGCTCAGGTCTTAGATGCTGCAATTGGTTTCTGTAACAGATGACCACAAACTTGGTTTAAAACTGGAAATATACTTTCTCACAACTCAAGTCTAAAACCAAGGCATCATCACTGCCACACTCTCTCTGTGGACTCTAGAAGCTGAACTGCTCAGGCCTCTTCCAATTTCCACTGGCTTCACTGGCATTCCTGGGACTGTGGCTACATTACTCCAATCTCTGCCTCCATCTTCACATCACCTTCTCTTTGTGTCTGGATAACATCTCTCTTTGCTAGCGACTTCCCTGGTGGTCCAGTGGCTAAGACTCTGCTCCCAACGCAGGGTACCCGGGTCTGATCCCTGGTCAGGGAACTAGATCCCCCATGTTGCAACAAAGATCGAAGATCCCATGTTCTGTAAATAAGACCCAGCACAGCCAAATAAATAAATATTTTTTTAATAAAATCTTTCTCTGCATCTCTTTTATATGCATCTTTGTGATGACATTTAGGGCTTCCCTTGTGGCTCAGCTGGTAAAGAATCTGCCTACAGTGTGGGAGACCTAGGTTTGATCTCTGGGTGGGAAGAGCCCCTGGAGAAGGGAAAAGATACCCACTCCAGTATTCTGGCCTGGAGAATTCTATGGACTGTATAGTCCACAGGGTTGCAAAGAGTAGGACACAACTGAGTGACTTTCACTCACTTGTGATGGCATTTAGAGTCCCCAGATTCCCAGGTGGCGCTAGTGGTAAGGAACCCATCTGCCAATGCAGGAAACGAAAGAGACACAGGTCTTATCCCTAGGTTAGGAAGATTCCCTGGAGGAGGGTATGGAAACCCATTCCAGTATTCTTGCCTGGAGAATCCCATGGATAGAGGAGACTGGCGGGCTATAGTCCATAGAGTTGCAAAGAGTCAGACATGACTGAAGTGACTTGGCACACAGATAATCCAAGGTAAGCTCCTCCTTTCAAGACCCTTAATTTTGCCTCATCAGGTGACATTCACAGATCCTTGGCATTAGGACACGGCTTGTCTCTTGGGGGGAGGGGGCAAACATTCCATCTACTGCAGATGCTCTTAGCAGATCCTGGAGGACTAAAAGGGAGAAGTCATGTAGGCATCCTCTCTGTTAGGGAGGACTGTGGTCTGCCCTCTGTTCTGAGATCTGTAAATGGTTGGTTAGCAGCCCATGGGAGATCACTGCACATCAAGGGAGCAGGATACAGGACTAACCAACAGAAAGCTGCTGTATTTCTTTACACTAACCAGGAACTATCAGACAGGCAAAGAAAAAAAAAATCCCTTTTAAAGTCACATTAAAAAAATAAAATACTTAGAAACAAACCTGATCAAGGAGGTGAAAGACTTATATGCTGAAAACTATAAAATCCTGATAATGAAGATGATTCAAAGAAATGGAAAGATATCCCATGCTCTTGGGTTGGAAGAATTAATATTATTTAAATGGCCATACTGGAACTTTCCTGGTGGTCCAGTGGTTAAGAATCTGCGTTCCAATGCAGGGGACAAGGGTTCGATCCTTGTTAGGGGAACTAAGATCCCACATGCTGCAGGGCAACTAAGCCTGGGTGCTGTGACTAGAGAAGCCTGCACACCACAATAAAGAACCTATGCACTTAAAAGATCTCTCGTGCCACAACTAAGACTCAATAAATATGTTTTAAAGGGCCATACTACCCAAAGCAATCTACAAATTTAATGCTATCTCTATCAATTAATTACCCATGATATTTTTCACAGAATTAGGACAAATAATCCTAAAATTTCTATGGTACTATAAAAAGACACAGAATTGCTAAAGCAATCCTGAGGGAAAAGAACAAAACTGAAGCCATAACCCTCCCAGACTTCAGACAATATTACAAAGCTACAGTAACCAAAACAACACGGTAGGGCTTCCCTGGTGGCTCAGTGGTGAAGAATCCGCCTGCCAATGCAGGAAACACAGGTTCAATCCCTGATCCAGGAAGATCCCACATGCTGCAGAGCAACTCAGCCCACATACCACAACTATTGACTCTGCGCTCTAGAACTCAGAAGCTACAACTACTGAGCCCACATGCCACAACTACTGAAGCCCGTCCACCCTGGAGCCCATGCTCTGCAACAAGAGAAACTCCCACAGTGAGAAGCCTGGGCACTGCAGCTAGAGAGTGGTCCCAGCTTTCCACAGCTAGAGAAAAGCCTGGACAGCAATGACGACTCAGCACAGCCAAAAATAAATAAATAAATAAAAATTTAAAAGAAACAACAGCATGGTATTGGCACAGAGACAAACATAGATCAATGGAACAAAATAGAGAGCCCCAAAATAAACCCACACACCTACTGTCTAATCCTTGACAAAGAAGGCAAGAATATACAATGGAGAAATGACAGCCTCTTCAGCAAATGTTGCTGGGAAAGCCGGACAATCACATGTAAATCAATGAAGTTGGAATACTCCCTCACACTATACACAAAAATAAACTCAAAATGGCTTAAAGACTTAAATATAAAACATGACACTGTAAAACTCCTAGAAGAGAATACAGGCAAAGCATTCTCTGACATAAATTGCACCAATGTTTTCTTAGGTCACTCTCCCAAGGCAACAGAAATTAAAGCAAAAATAAAACAATTGTGATCTAATCAAACTTACAAGCTTTTGCACAGCAAAAAAAGTGAAGTCGCTCAGTCGTGTCCGGCTCTTTGTGACCCCGTGGACTGTAGCCCACCAGGCTTCTCCGTCCATGGGATTCTCCAGGCAAGAATACTGGAGTGGGTTGCCATTTCCTTCTCCAGGGGATCTTCCTGACCCAGGGATTGAACCCAGGTCTCCTGCGTTGCAGGCAGATGCAGGCAGACACTGTAACCTCTGAGCCACCAAAGAAAGCCATAAATAAAACAAAAGACAACCTATGGACTGGAGAAAATATTTGCAGACTATGAGACCAACAAGGGCTTAATTTCCAAAATACACAAACAGCTCATACAATTCAACCAAAAAATTCCCAAACAACCCAGTTGAAAAATGAACAGAAGACCTAAATAAACACTTTCCCTGCATGTTTTTTAGTGTTTGTCTTATTTGTAATTAAACACACATATGTATAATCATGCATAATTAGGCATATGACTTCCTCACTAGACTCTGAGGCTGAGGAAGCCAGAGAGCATCCCCGTCTTATTCACCACTTTATCCAAAATAAGTAAACAGAAGATGGTCTTCTGATAGCTGCTTAAATCCTCCTAGGAATGAAGAACTCACTACCTCCTGGAAAAGCCCATCAATCTGTGCTCAACTCTGACTATGGAGAAGGTCACCTCAATTCCATTTTTCTAAGTTGTCCTAGTTTGACCATAGTCCCATCCTTTCATCTGTATGACTGAAATAGAACCAGATACTACCAGGGATCCTCATGTGACCTGGAGAATGATCTAGAAGACACACCCAACCTTTTCCAAGCTGTTTGACCTTCTCAAAGGTCATCATCTTCTGTTTTTACATGCAATTCCAACTCAAGTCGTCCACAAAGACAATGCATCAATGCAAAGATAATAGAGCACAATTGAAGACTAAAGCAAAAGCTCATTAGTTTTCAGGGAAGTGCAAATGAAAACAAAAATGTGATCCTATTTCTCAGGCTCCAAATTTACAAAGATTGATAACATCTATGCTGGCAAGAATGTGAGGGAAGAGGCACTCTTAAACTCTGTTGGAACTGTAAATTATTTCAACCATTTTAGAAAGTAATCTAGCAGGATTTATTAAAGTTAAAGATATGGAGTCTCTCTGACCCGAGAGCAATGTGCTTCTGGGAATCTCTCCAACCGACAGAAAAGCACCCTTCCAAAAACTGTATGAGCAAGAATATTTATTGTAGAATTGGTCATCATAGAAAAAGGAAACTGGAAATTTCATATTCTATGGAATACTACACAGCTATTACAAAGAATGAAGCAAGTCTATATGTATCGACTTGCAAAGAGATGTACAAAATATTAAACAGGGAAAAACAATATAGAAAATAACATGTATAGTATGTTTCTGTCTTATTTTTAAAGCACAGTTATAAATGGAGCCACTAAGTCTGGCCATCTCTGGAGGCAAGAGCAGGGCCAGGACCTTAGCACATCAGCACAAATTGGTTTTGTGGTACATAAGTGGATTAATCACTCAGTCATGTCCACCTCTTTGCGACCCTATGAACTGTAGCCTACCAGGCTCCTCTGTCCATGGGATTTTCCAGGCAAGTATACTGGAATGGGTTGCCATTTCCTTCTCCAAGGGATCTTTTCGACCCAGGGATCTAACCTGGGTCCCCTGCATTGTAGGCATATTCTTTACCATCTAAGCCACCAGGGAGGCCCTTGTGGTACATAGTTGACAGCTAGTCACAGAAAAGATTGACACTCATCGCTACCTGTGGGCAAGACTCACTGCTCTTAGCCTCCTATCAAGGCACATTCCACATTGGCTGAATTCAAAGCTCATCCCCCTCCTAAGAAAGCCCCCCAAAGGCATGGAGGTCTCTCTGCAGGGCAAGCTGTTATTCTCTAGATTAAGATGTATAAGCACCACAAAGATCAGAAAAACAAAAATAGTACATTAACATATATATGGAATCTAGAAAATGGTATTGATAAACCATAAAGGAATGGAGACATGGATGTAGAGAGCGGACTTGTGGACACAATGGGGGAGGGAGAGAGTGGGACAAATATAGAAAAGAGCATTAACATATAGACACTATCAGGCATCAGACGATAGCTGCTGATAAGTTGCTATGTAGCACAGGGAGGCCAGTCTGGTGCTCTGTGATGACCTGGAGGGATGGGATGGGGAGAGGGGAGGGAGGCTTGAGAGGGAGGGATGTATGTATAATTATGGCTGATTCACAGTTGTTGTATGGCAGAAACCAACACAACATTGTAAATGCCGGTGCACACGCACACACTCACTCACCAAAAACCTGAGTCAACCAGTCACAGGTCGTGAACAGGTAAAATGAGGTGAATTGACAGAATTTCTTTAGCAAACTGTGCAAGAGCCTGAGGCCAGGATGAAAAGATTTGAAGCTTAAAGAATTAACATGCAAATACAATTTCCAGCCTAATGGCTTGTAACTCACAATCAATGTCTTTGTGAAAGGGTATGTGACAGGCACTTCCTGGTGCCTCCACCCAGCCCCGAGCCTTTGTCACTTGTGTCCCTAACAAAACCCAGAGGCTGGGGGCTCACATCTGCATAGAACTGCAGAGACCAGTCAGCAGTTTTGAAGTCTGAATTCAGGGTCAACCTAGTCTTCTAGTTTTTAAATCTTTGGGATTCCCAATTTTTAAAATGGAATTTTCATTCCCAAACTGTTAAAAGTTGTTGCCTTTGAGATACAGAAGCAGAGAAAATACTTTGTATTCTGTGTAATTCTGTGTCCATTGAATGTTTATAATAAGCATGTATTATTTGCATGATTTTAAAAATTATGAAAAGACTAGATGTTCTCTGGATGTGATAATTTGGGTTGCTTTTGTTTTACTGTATCTTGATTTTTAAAGAATCACAAACTAGTGAAAACAGGTAGCAGATGTAAAACCTCACCTGGCCTCATTTTGTAACCAAACAGGATCCCATGGGGGCTTCCCCGGTAGCTCAGTAGTAAAGAATCTGCCTCAATTCAGGAGACGCAGGAGACGTGGGTTTGATCCCTGGGTCAGGAAGATCCCTTGGAGGAGGAAATGGCAACCCACTCCAGTCTTCTTGCCTGGAAAATTCCATGGAGAGCGGAGCCTGGTGGGCTACAGTCCGTGGGGTCACAAAGAGTTGGACACGACTAAGTGACTGCATGCAGGACTCCATGGGACCTTCCTAGGACAGGCCCTCCCCCATACCCTCTGCTTTAGCTTTTTTCTGAAGTACCTGGCTAATAGTATTTGATTCACTTTTCCTGAGTTGTTTTGCAGATGTAAAACCTCCCACCCTCTCCAATAAATCAAAGATGTTAACTACTTGATTTGATGACCATGAGCACATACCCTCAGGCCTCCTGGAGCCCAAGGACTGATAATGTTCACCCCTGTGACACCACCCTGCTACCTCACCATCAGCTAAGCAGAGAACTGTGCAGAGCTGATCACAGACCCTGCAACTCCTCTCCCTCACCTGGCTTTTAAAAGTGCTTTGCCAAAACCCTTGTAGGAACTTAAGGCTTTTAAGGGCATAAGCCACCTGTCTCCTTAATGGCCCTACAATACATCTTTTTCTGCTCCAGACTCTGATGTTTCAGTTTGGTCTCTCTGTGTATTGAACACATGAACTTGTGTTAACAATTTCCTCACAGTTCAATGAAAGCCCAGGCGTGGGAGAGCTGGGAGGAAAGCAGTTTTGACAGTCTCAAAGCAAGTTACTATTAGCACCAGGGCTAACTGCCTTGATCTCCTGATACCCAGACACCGCTCTTTACCTACAAAAACTGCAGGCCCCAGCTCTGGCTCTCTCACCCACCAGCTCCTCTGCACATCTAGGAAATGTGGAAGGACCAATCCCAGCATGTATCATCCTGAAGATCAGCTCTGGTTCAGAAACTTGACCTATATCTCAACCACTTGTGCCTTCCAGCCACTACCTAGACTCCTGTTATTATCCAGACACACCCTGGCTTCTCTAGGATAAGAGTAATAATTACAGTGAGTGAGTTATTGTCACTCTCTCATCAGCTGTTCCCCGAGATACAGAAAAGATGTAGGATATAGGCCTTCCTGGTGGTCCAGTGGTTGGGAGTCCACCTACCAATGCAGAAGACACTGGTTTGATCCCTGGTCCAGGAGGATACTACAAGCTGTGAGGCAACTGGGCCTATGCTTTAAAGCCCAAGAGCCACAACTATTAAAGCCTAGAGTTTTAATAGTGTGCCCTAGAGCCTGTGCTCCACAAAAGAAGCCTTGGCACCGAGAAGCCTGCGCACTGCAACTAGAGAGTAGCCCTTACTCAACATAACTAGAGAAAGCCCGTACAGAGGAACAAAGACCCAGCACAGTCAAAAATAAATTTTAAAAAATATTTAAAGAAATAAATTGAAAATATGTCTCTGGGTTGCCTTAAAAAAAGATAGATGTGGGATACAACAGGACACCCTTTTGGAAACTATTGCAGCTGGGTCTGCAGAGTGCCAGCCCCACCATGACATGGCCAGTGCCACTAGCACCAGTACTCACCCCTCCCTGCTTTGCACCCAGCATTTTAGACACAAGGCATAGCTAATAGAACAAACATCCATCCCGTGGTACTAGCGCAGTGCTTCTCAACTGGAATTTTTTGAAAATACAGGTGTCTGGGCTCAGCCACCTGCATGTTTTAAACCTCCTCAAATGGTTCTGATGGGCATTTCATGCCTATGCATTCATTATGTAGATGTTGGGATTCTGCGTTTGCCTGAACCATCTGATTTTCCTCAAACTATGATTCTTGAGCAGGACCTTGCCTGTAATTGACAACAGTGAATTATACTCAGGTGAAACTGTGTTGGATGGAGGTGCTTGGGTTTGGTGTGGGGGCTTCTGCTGCTTCCTTTTGGCATCCTCCATAGTCTGGAGTAGGCTTCCCCAGACTAGTGTCCCAGGTGGCACTAGTGGTAAATTACCCTCTTGCCAATGCAGGAGACAAGAGTCATGGGTTCAATCCCTGAGTCGGGAAGATCCCCTGGATAAGGGCATGGCAACCCACTCAAGCATTCTTGTCTGGAGAATCCCCGTGGACAGAGGAGCCTGGCAGGCTACAGTACATAGGGTCAAAAAGAATTGGGCACAACTGAAGTGACTTAGCACACATGCACGCATAGTCTGGGGTGAGAAGACCCTGGTCTGCATTGGATGTAGAAGTGGGTGATGGGTTTTGGCAGAAGGAACACACCACACATTGATTCAACTAAGTCACTCAAACCAACAGCCAATTCCAATTGTGAGCAACTGACATTGCAAAAGGATTGAAGGCAAGAAGTTCAAACTCCTTAACATTTCTCTGACAATGCCAACTGGCCACATTCCAAAAGCCAGGCCACTCTGACCAGCCAGTTCCCCTCCTCCAAGCTGCAGGAATGGCTCCTCCCAGGTAAACCTTTAGTCAGAATTCTTGGTGAATGGAAACTTGGTCAAAGGGGACTTTTCAGCACCCTGGACAGCGTCTAGCACTAGGTGCTCCACGCGGTTTGCTGTGAGGTGGGACGACTTAGTTTTAGCACCTTCCAGCAATGGGGAGCTCAACCTTTGGCTTCTCCAGCTGCACACGGGAAGGCCACCAAACTTACCCAAACCCCAGAAACCAGGTCCAGGATTGTGGAAGAAGATTCCTTTGGAACCACTTTTGGCCTTGGACATTTGTTTAGACTAGGGTACTGTGCAGGGAAGACCCTTAGTAATCAAAGTCTGCTCAAGTCAGTTTCCTCCAGACAGAACTGCCCCTCAATACAGATCAGCATAAAATGAATATAGACAGACTTATGCTATGATGTCCCCACTGCCTGCCGATACAGGTGGGCAGATTCAAAGTTAACACATTTTTCATACTATCTTTATCTACTTTATTGTATTTGCAAAGAAAAAAATAAGATATGCTAAAATCAAACCCTAAAGAAGTATTGAAAGGAAAAGCAAATATCCCTGCTTACCCCAAGAACAGCTCCACAGCCAACATCATCGTCCTTCAAGGTGATCATCAACAACTTGATGTGTATCCTTCACACCCTTCTCTAAACACAGAGACACACATAAACATGTACACACATATGTGTTTCAGGTTGCTTTTCCTCTAAAAATGTAATCATGTACTTAGTAAAATTTGTTTTTAGGTGAATATTTTTTCTACATCAAAATACACAGTTCTGAATTATTCTTTTTAAAAGTTGAATATTATTCCACTTGGATGAACTATATATTACTAAAACAGCCTCCTATGCATGTGTTTTAGTCAGGATTCTTCAGAGAAACAGAGCCAACAGGATGTGTGTACGAATACATATATATACAGAGATAGAGTGTGAAATTTATTTTAAGAAATGGGTATGTGCAACTGTGGAGGCTGGTGAGTCCAAAATCTGATAGGTTAGGTCAGCAGGCAGAAGACCCAGGAAAAGTTTGAGTCCAAAAGCAGTCTGTTAGCAGAATTCCTTCTACTTCTGGGAAGGTCAGTTTTCTGGTCTGCTAAGGCCTTAAACTGATTGGATGAGGCCAACCCTCATCATGGAAGGTAATCAATCTGTTTTACTTAATGTCTATTAAATGTCAATATCATCAAAAAAATTCTTTCACAGAAATATCTAGAACAATGTTTGACCAAGTATCTGGGTGCCATGGCCAAGCTGACACATAAAATTAACCATCAATAGGTATTCAAAAGGTACTGAATCATTTCTAAATGGCAAATCCTAAACTGGTAGATTTTTGTTCACATACCATTTAATCTTCACAGTCATCCTCTGAGGTACGTAGAATCACCCTGTTTTACCCATGATGAGCTGAGACTCAGAATTCAGGGTTGCTGTTGTTCAGTTGCTCCGTCGTGTCTGACTCAGAGACACCATGGGCTGCAGCACGGCAGGCTTCCCTGTCCTTCACCATCTCCTGGAGCTTGCTCAAACTCATGTCCATTGACTCAGTGATGCCATCCAACCATCTTGTCCTCTGTTGTCCCCTTCTCCTCTTGCCTTCAATCTTTCCCAGCATCAGGGTCTTTTCTAATAAGTCAGCTCTTCACATCAAGTGGCCAAAGTATTGGAGCTTCAGCTTCAGCATCAGTCCTTCCAATGAATATTCAAGGTTAATTTCCTTTAGGATTGACTGGTTTGATCTCCTTGAATTCAGGCTTGGCTATCTTTAAGCCTTGAGAGCTGACTTACTCTTACCAGCTATGTGAAACTAAGCCATTTAGTTTACCTCTACCCTCAGCACTCCCCTCTATAAAACAGGCTTAATAAGAGCAACTACGTACAGGGTCATTAGAAAATTGAACAGGAATGCAGGGTAAAGCACCTGAGAGTGCCTGGCGCCTGGTGGATTATAAATATTCAATAAAGACGTATTATTGCTACCATCATTCTGGGGACCCCCTCACACAGGGTGCAGGAGCATTCCCACAGCACGTGGACACAGCAGGTGCCCAAACTATTTACAAGCCACTCCTGTCACCCACAAACTGGGGAGGCTCCTTAATTAAGAAGCAGCCTGTCCCACCACCTGGCAGTGTGTTTCCATTTCCTGGCCTGAGCTACAGTGTTGCCACAGTTGGCGCTTCACAGAGGAGATCTGAGAAATGTTAGCACTCTCTAAAGCCCACGCTCCAGACCCACTGGGGAGTCCACCTCTCCATCTGTCATGGGCCCCAAACCAAGTATGCCCCGTGCAGGAGCAATTAAGAGCCTTATTTAGAACATGCTTTCAGTGACCGAGGCGAGGACATTCAGCTCCAAGCAGAGTGTATTCCCAGTGAACACCTCTTGGTCAGGGCCCCAGGCCTTCCGGGCAGCAGGATAGAGTCTTCATGGCAGAGTGTGGTGGCCACTCCAACCCAGCTCTCCTTGTGGCTAGACTCACCTCCGGGACCCAGGATGTTGAAAAGCCACTGCTATCTGTTCAAATCTGTTCCTTTCAAGCCACCAAGGGCTGCAGGATGATGTCTGTGGAATAAGAGCCTGGGACATCAAGGAGGACATACTGCCCAGTTGTCCTCCACCCCACATGCACACAGCACTGTTAATCAACGATACTCCCAATATAAAATAAAGATTAAATTAAAAAAATAAAATATTGGGACTTCCCTGGTGGTCCAGTGGCTAAGATTCTATGCTCCCAATGGAGGGGGCCCCAGGTTCAATTCCTGGTTAGAGAACTAGATCTTGCATGCTGCAACTAAGACCCAATGGAGCCAACTAAATAAATAAAACAATAAAATATTACTTTCCCCCTTTAAAAAAAACAACAACAGAGATTGCTGCTTTGCAGGTGGAATAGGGAAGGAGCCCATAAAAGCCACCAGAAGCTGGAAAAGACAAGGAATAGATTGTCCTCTGGAGCCTCCAGAAGCAGCAAAGCTCTGCCGATCAACACCTGGACTTCAGCCTATGAGACTTCTGATCTCCAGAACTGAATGATAAACTAATGCTCTTATAAGCCACTAGGTTTGTGGTCACTTTTTTTTAATAGCAGCAGTAGGAAACAGATACATCATATTCATGGCAGTCCCTGATGGAGGGGAAGCCAATGGCTACACTTGTCCCCCTCTCCCAAACTACTCTCCTTTCCAAACGAAATACTGTTTTTTAACCACCTCTCACAAGATATGATTTCTAGGCCTTTTTTGTCCTTGTCATTCTGCTCCACAAGCTCCCCATATCTACTATGTGTCTTTACATGGTGGCCCCAAGCAATGGATATATGACCCCCTCCATGTGAGACCAGCTCAAGTCCAGGAAGGACAAGAATTCCAGCCTCCCTGGACCTGCATCACTTTCCTCTCCATGACACTCAAGTGTCGACAGCTTTGTCATGCCAATGAGCAAAACCCTGAGTCTTCTTCATGTGAAATGCTTCAAACCTGTTCATCCACGTTATATGTATGCAGTTGAGTTTTAAGACTTAAGTGTAGGTGTTTACATTTCTTGGGCTTACCCCTTGAACTTCTACTTTTCTTCCTTAATTTCAACCCACTGTTCCAACTCATCTAAGTCATCTTGGAATCTAACTTGTAGTTGTTATTGTTTAGTTGCTGAGTCATGAGGGACTCTCTGCAACCCCATGGACTATAGCTCACCAGGTGTTTCTGTCCATGGGATTTCCCAGGCAAGAATACTGGAGTGGGTTGCCATTTCCTCCTCCAAGGGATCGTCCCGACCCAGAGATGGAACCCATGTTTCCTGCATTGGCAGGAGGGTTCTTTACCACTGAGCCACCAGGAAAGCCCGACTTCTAGTAAAGGAACCAACACACAGCCCCCTGCAGTTCCCCACCCTGCTCTTTTCTTTCAGGCTCTTCCTCTGTCTGATGCAGCTGGAGAACCAGCCTTGGCAGCCACCTCTTTTCTTGATATCCCCAAAGACAGGCATGGGTCCTTTGCATTTTTAAGAGTTTTGCTAGTGATCACTGAGCAGAAACAGAGGGGGAGTAAGAAAGCAATGAATATGGGGAAATTAAAGTGTCTCCAGAATCCTATAAAGTCCTTCAACTTCCCAGAACTATACTGAAATGACCAAAGAAAGAGAAAACTTAGAGTTTGTGTGAGCTCAGGGTGCTAAAACTAAAATACCGTAGATGGGGTGGCTAATAAACAGCAAGAATTTATCTCTCATAATTCTGGTGGCTGAGAAGTCCAAGACCAAGGCGCTGACAGATAAGGAGTCTGATTAGAGCCTGCTTCCTGGTTCACTGTCAGCTGCTTTTTGCTGTGCCTTCACACGGCAGAAGGTTTGAGGGAGCACTCTGGGGTCTCTTTTGTAAGATCACTGATGCCATTCATGATGGCACTACCCTCACGACCTGAGCACCCCCCAAATACCCCATCTCCAAATACTATCACATTGGTTAGATTTCAACAAGTGAATGGGTAAGGGAGGTGGGGCGGACATTACATTGAGGCTTGAGCAGAGCTCTGCAACAGCCAGCAATGCCAGCTAGAGACAGAAAAGTGGAAGAATACCTGGGAGGTTGGAGCCTCTCCTTGGAATGGATGGAGGGAAAATGGTCAGTAAAAGAATAATTCATGATCCATATAAGAAAAAGATAGGCCCCTTTGAGAAGCAGAAGGGAACTTTTCTCAACAGAGTCCAGGAAAATCTCTAGGCTCAAGGCAACAGAGACCTAGAGCAAGGAAGTGGTGTGAGCAGGAGGTGACATGACAGGTCATGGCATCCAGGGACAATGCATGTGTGAGCTGCAAGAAGAACAGGTGACCTGGGTTTTCCCAACAATCTCTTGACATGGTCTGAATTGGGTAGGAAGAGAGGAGGGCTTACTGAAACAGGATACTGGTGTGCCAATAAGAGGAGATAGTGGAGGACTGATTATAGGTCAGCTCACTGAGCATGATCTCAAAAGTTAGAGCCCCAAACCCTTAGCCCAATACCACAAGCATCAATTCACTGTATTCCAATTATTTTTTATAAAAACCGAAAGTAAAATTCTCACAGCATGACCCAGCATATGCATATATACATGTTTCATTTTTAAAAATACTTATTCTTGGGACTTTCCTGGTGCCACAGTGGATAAGAATCCACCTGCCAATGCAGGGGACATGGGTTCAGCCCCTGGTCCAGGTAGATTTCACATGTCAAGGAGCAACTAAGCCTGTGTGAGCCACAACTACTGATAGAGCCTGTGTGCTACAGCTACTGAAGCCTGCATACCTAGAGTCTGTGCTCCACAACAAGAGAAGCCATGACAATGAGCAGCCTGCAACTGCAAAGAAGAATAGCCCTCATTCGCTGCAACTACAGAAGCTGGTGAGCAGCAACAAAGACCCAGCACAACCAAAAATAAAGAAATAAATATATATTTTTTAAATTCTTAAATGCTTGTTCTTACTATTTGTGTTACATTCTGATATTTTCTAGTCTAGTCTAGTCTGCTTTATTTGAAAAAAAAAAAGAAGATGCAGGCCACAATCCACTAATGTGATTTAATGTAGCTTAGGTCTCCATGGTAACTCCACTGCTCTCCATACACAGATACCCCTAAGATCCTAAGATATCCCTAAGAGGCTAGAAGAGGCGGGTAGAGGCAGGGAAGAGTCAGGCTTCAGGGACTCTTCCAAGAAACAAGAATTCCCAGCAGCCCACAGTTGAGGATGCATGCCAAGGACATGGGGCTTTGTCTTGTACCTGCTGAAAGGGAGGCCCCTACCTGATCTGGTCCCAGCAGATGTGTAAAGAGATTTGTGCAAATCAAAAAGAGAGATACAAGGACTTCCCTGGCGGTCCAGTGGTTAGGACTCCGAGCTTCTACTGAAGGAGGAGCAGGTTTCATCCTTGGTTGGAATCCTGCATGCCATGTGATACAGGCAAAAAATAACTTAAAAAAAGGTTTAAAAGAAAAACACAAATGCAACAATAGGAGAAAGATCCAGAGGCATGAACTGGCAATTTACAAAAGAAGTGAAATGCATGTGACAAGGACACAGCTTATTAAGTTAAAGAATGTTCCCCCACCCCCCGGCCCTCTAGAACCACTTCTGTCTGCAGGGGTGAGAGAAGTGGGGAGGAAAGGGAATAGCTTTTGAGAAGAGTCCTTTTAAGTTATGAATTAGAGCCCCTTTAATGTTCTCTGAGAGATACCAGTAAAGCCTGATTCCCTTTTAATTACTTTGGGCTACTTGTCTGTGCTTCTTTGATGAAGCTCCCTCCTGCTGGGCCACAAGACCTTGACCTTCACACAGGTTACACAGAAGAAGTGATGTTTAGCCTCCTCTGAGATCAAAGGAATGCAGAATAACATGACATCGCCAAGTCGTCTGAACCCACCAGATGGAAAATGTTTATCATTATGCCAGGATTGGTGATGTTGTAAATGGCACCAACTTTCCCAAGTCTGACCTATTGCTATACATCAAACTTTAAATTGCACATGCTCCCTGACTCAGCAGCTCCATGCATACAAATTTATTGAGGGAAATAATTGGAAAAGTGTGAACATATATTTACCAGAAGGTAGAAAGCTGAAAACAAGCTAAATGGCCACCACTATCATTTACCTGGGCTTCCCTGGTGGCTCAGTGATCAAGAATCTTCCCGTCAATGCAGGAGACTCAGGTTCAGTTCCTGGGTCAGGAAGATCTTCTGGAAGGAGGTGGCAACCCACTCCAGTTTTCTTGCCCGGGAACCCATGGACAGAGGAGCCTGGCAGGTTACTGTCCATGAGGTCGCAGAGTTGGACACAACTTAGAGACTAAACAACAATACCAGGTACAAGACACCAACAGATCACTTAAGGCTTCATTTTAGTTCATCCTTGTCAACTCTATAGGATATATGCTGTTACTGACATTGTAGAGTTGAAAAAATGAAGACTCAAGGGAGTTTAAGCAACATGTCCAAAGTCACAGCAAGACTACCAGACAAGCTTGCTTTTTGTTACAGAGCATAACCCTACAATGACATGCTATAGAGATGCTTTAAAGCACTTTTAAGCAACAAATCTTTGTTGAGTTCCTGCTATGTTCCAGGGGCTGTGGTAGATGCTGATGTCACAGACAGAAATCCTTGCCCTTAAGTTACTTGCATTCATCTGGGAAGATGACTACAAAACCATGATATATGGGAAAGTAGGTTATGCAGTATTGTGCATAGAATGACCTGTTCATTCTTTCATTCAGCCATTAATTTCTGAGCAGCTCCTCTTGGCCAGGCACTTGCTGGGCCCTTCTCTGGACTGCAAGACCCTCACAGCCAGGCACTGGTTCTTTCAGTCTTCCTATTCATAATCAAGCCCAGCGCAGATGCAAAGTAAATGCATCAGTAATATTTGTTGATTGAATGAGTGAATGAAAAATAAATAAGGGACACAAAAGACACCAGGCTTTGGAACAAGATACACTGCTTTGGGAGCAAGATACTTTACTTCCCCAAATGGAAGTATCCTTTTAATTTTTATTACAAAAGCAACATTCTTAAGAGGAAAAACTGAAACAATTAAGGACTATAGAGAGTGAAACTCCCCTACTAAATAACCCCATTCTTCAGAACTAATTCTTGATCCTTTCATGTACAATTTTCAGACACCCAACCTCGCTTCCCCAAAAGGTTTCTCTCATTTTACTCAGTTACAGCACCCTATCTATTCATGTTATATACCCGTCAAATTGCACAATTTCTTTTTTATTGGATTACTTGTTCACTGTCTGTATCACAGCACACAAAAAATACATAAGAACAAAGAAATGTAACCTTCACACTGAAACTAAAGAACAAAGAAAATGAGCTTCACTCCACAGAGTTAACGACTAAGTTTGGAGACTGGGCTATAGATTTTTTTCAACTAAGGAGTAACGAAAGATATTTCTAGTTCCATCCTTCTTCCCCCCTCTCCCAAGTCTGCTCCTTAAAAATCTCTGGATCTTTTGTGTCTTTGTTTTTTTTTTTTTAAGTTCTAGTCCAGGAGACCCCATTTTTATAAGTATCTCAAGAGTCCATGGATCAGACTTCCTGTCCCTAGAATTGTAGAGGTGGTCTGAACATTAGCAAAAGGATTAATCAAAGGCTGGGGTCTTTACCCTGCGGCATTCCTAAGACATTCCCTATAGTGCCGGTGTTGCAGATAATAGATAACTGTGATTCTGTGAGATGAGAGGATATGTGTTTGCTAAAGATGTGAGAGCAAAAGCAATTAAAAAGGCATTAGTTGTGCTTGTGTGTCAACTTAGGTTCTTAAAACCAATTATTTCTTCATTAAGATTCCTGGTCTTCATCAAAGGTTTTGTCACACAGAAGTAGCTGACAAACTTGACTTGTGGGTATGAAATAAAAGGTTTAGCAGAGGCAAACTATGCTTTGGTTTCTGCAGTAACCAGGGCCAACCCTCTTATTGAGACCTGTAAACTCTGGGGTTAGAAAGGAAAACATACAAAATGTTTGTGATGTGAAAATTAGCCAGGAGTCTTATTATCTTGATTTTTGCATGGATCTTCTTGGTATGCTTCCAGTTTTAGACCTTATACTACTCTATCAAGGTGGCACCAAAAATTGTAGATTAATCACAATCATTCATTTCCTGTCTCACCTGAGAGCCCATTAAAATCCATATCCATAAAGACAATAGGAGGTGAGCACATAAATTAATTTCTGGAAGCTGGAAAGCGGGCACATGTGGGTAACTTCACTGTGTGAAGCAGCGTGGAGGACCCCATTCAGGGTATGCATGAAAGTGGACAGAGCCCAGGAAGCAATCTGCCCTCTAGAACTCTGTAGTTGGGACTCAGAAATTTCACATATAAATGAAAATGAGATATGGACCCAAAGCAGCATAGATTAGCTAATTATCTAGAGAACATCTGAACTCACTCCTGAAACAAAACTTACCAGCCAGGTACAGATATCTAGGCAAAACACTGAAGAACCAATCTCAAGGGAAAATGATGGCCACACGTTGGTTAACTACTGCTGCATTACAGATTACCCCAAAGTTTAGCCACTTACACCCATAAATATTTAATTACCTTTTGGTTTCTTCAGATTGGGAATTTCAGAGTAGCTTAGCAGTTCTGGCTTGGGGTATCTCATAAGGTTGCACCTGGGGTGATACCATGACTACGGTCTATTTCAAGCCTTGACGGGGGCTGAAGGATCTGCTTTCAGGATGGCTCACTCCACTGGGTACTGGTTGGAGGCCTCAGTTCCTCACCACCTGGACCTCTCTCCCAGCAGCTTCAGTGTCCTCTTGACATAGCAGCTGGTTCCCTCCAACAGGGAGATCAAAGAGGAAACTGAAATGCCTTTTATGACCCAACATTAGAAGTCACATGTAGTCACTTTTGTCATATTCTATTCATTAGAATCAATTCACTAAGCCCAACCCTCACTCAAAAAGAGCAGAATTAAGTTTGACTTCTTGAAGGATGGCATGCCAAAAAAATTTGTAGGTGTATTATAGAGCCACTACACGCCAGAAAAACAGACCTCCACATCTGGCAGTTAGGGATCAAGCAAATTCCACAATTCGACATGCCTTCCTCATATTTATAAAGCACCTGAACAACTGTATATAGTTTATTCTAAATATAAATTGTCTAATTATAAATCTAAATTGTCAACCAGAACACTAGATACTTAAAGAAAAAATTTGTATAAGAGAAAAAATCAACAATATTAAAGAGAAAACCCAATCCTTAGGGATCAGAAATAATTCAAGAGATAGAAGATAAATTAAAAAACAAAACTCTGGTACATTTGAGGAGAATCCAGAAGATATTGCATCTTTTATAAAATAAAATGCTTCTTCAAAATTTGAAAAACCAGAGAACAATAAGGAACACTTTGAAATTAAAAACATAATGCCAAAAGTATCTTTTAAATATATAAAAGGGTTGTTCTTAAAAGTCAAATCCAATAGCTCAGAATATACAACAACAACAACAAAAAAGAGAAAAAAATAAGAAGCATACTAAAGAAATGTAGTAAGTTTTTTGGATATTGGATAATTAACAGAACTCCTAGAAAATGGAGAAAGAAAAATATTTTTTTAATAAAGCAAGAAAATTTATCAGATTTAAAGAATATGAGTATCAGAACTGTTTACCAGGTGGTCAAGCATAATCAATGAAAAAAAGAACAATCTATAGATAGTTCATTGGGAAATGTCAAAATGTCAAGGATAAAAAGCATGCTCTTCTAAAGCAGAAGTCAGCAAGCTACAGTTCATGTACCAAATGTGGCCTGCCATTTGTTTTTGTAAATAAAGTTTTATTGGAACATAGCCACGCCCAGTCATTTGCATATTGTCTTTGGCTACTTTCATAGTACAACAGTAGAACTGTTCTTCAGTGGCATCAGAAACCATATGGCCCACAAAGTCTACTATCTGGCCCTTAACAGAATAAAAAAAAAAAAATGCTGACCTTTGTTCCAGAAAAAGAGAGAGAGACAAAAGTTCACTCACAAAAGAACAAAATCAACCTGGCATCAAAAACTTTTTATCAGCATCATCAAACGCCAGAAGACAGTGGGGGGCAATGCCATCAAGGTGCTGAAGGGAAATAATTTTTATCCTAAAGTTCTGCACTCAGCTAAAGTATCTATCAGATGCCAGCAGAGTATAAAGGCCTCTTAAGATATTCAAGGACTCAGAAGATTTACCTCCCATGTATCCTTTCTTAGGAAGTTATTTGAGGATGTGCTCAGGATAAATGAAAGAATAAATCATGAAACAGGAAGAGATCCAGGAGACAGTCCTCAGATGACTGCTGTGCAGTATCCCTAGAAAGCATTCAGTCAAGGCTGGGGCTGGAAATATGGGGAGGGAGACGAATTTGAGGGATTTTACTCTATCCTTGAGAATTTGGGAAAAAATTAAGGAGGTGATGTGGTGGGGGATGGAAGTGGAAAAGACAGAGGCAACTGACCCTAAACTTGTCTGCTGCTGAGGAGACTTGAGACCCCTTGAGTTATGAACCAAAAAATAGGTTCACTTCCCCAAGAGGGATGACTCCTGAAAAAAACTGGAATGTCCTTTTACCAGAAAGATCTGGTGGTCCATCCACCAAAGAGACTCGCCTCTTGGCTGAAGTTCCACTAAAGGGGCTAGACTTGGCCAGTCTAAAGGCTGGAAGCTTGCCAAGGACTGTGGTGCTCACACTCCAGGCTTCTGTTTTTCTGGCAAAAGCCCAACCCAGAGTCCCCTTGCCTGTGCTTTTGAGAGAAAAGGATGTGCAAATATTATGAGAGCTGCTGGCCTCTCGAATCTGGGTTCTGAGTTCTGCAAGAGCAGCTTTAGAGAAAGAAACCAGAAAAAGCTCTGCAGAGACCCCAGCTTGCCCCATCTTCTGTAGCGCCTCTCCTTGCTCCCATGAGGAGCAACCTCTCCCCTAAGCCCAGGCCTTCTAGAAACACTACTATTCTTAGCTCATGAAGCAAGACAAAGCAATTCTCCTTCTCTTGGTCTGTGAATGTCCAGTCATATCCTCAAGCCTATGTTTTCAAATCCTATGACTTCATTAACATCTACTTTTCCTAGAGACAAATTTCACAACCAGCAAGAGTGATTCTATGACAGTTGCTGAAATAGCAATTTTTTCTTCTCTCTACCAATTTTCCATTTTCCAGACAAGGAAATTGAAATCAGAGCGGTTAAGTCACACACTCAAGGTCACGAGATTGGGATCAGATCCAGGAGTCAGGGCCAGGATTCAAACCCAGAAATGTCTGGCTACAAAGCCTGGCTTCAGGTTTTTCCTTTTCCTCTTTTTATTCCAAAAAGGAGGAGCCCATCACTGGACTGTCCTCACCAAGTGCCGTTCAAGTCCAAGGGCTCCTAATTTCTGAATACCTTGTTTCACAAGTACCAGTTTCTGGTAGAGAGAATCTGATTGGTCAGATCAATTGTGCCTTCTTCACCAATCAACTCTGTCCAGGGGTTAGCAAAGGCTGCCAGGAATCACTGAGTCAGAAGGACAGCTTCTAGGGAATATGAGAGATGTGGGAGTTGGAAAGTCATCCAATAGAAGCCCACTACTGATTAGCAAATTTTATTAGGCAGAACCAGTTGCTTTCATATCGCTGTGGACACGAACATCTATAGCCATATAGAATTGTCATAATTTTTCACCAAATGCACTCTGCTTCCCCACCCTGAACAAGCCCCCTCTGGCTCAAGAGCAGAAAATAGAAACACATTTCCTGTTTCCCTGGGCTCCAGTGTGGGGTGATTACTTGGCAAATAGCCCCGTCACTTTTGGTCATCTTGGACATTTTTCCTGCCCAGCAGCTCCCCTTCCCAAACAGACCCAGAGACATTTCTCAAAATGTTCTGCTCAAACAAGCATGTGACAAAACAGCTTGTCAGTTTGTCTCTTTCTTGCCGAAATGAGACCACGATGTCAAAACCCAGTCCTTTATTCATTTAGAAGCGATCAGATAACGGAGCCCTGGTTTAATTTCCCGGGGAAAATAAGATGCTTCTTGACTAGCAAAGCTCCCTCTAACCCTGGGAAGAGGCGTAATTATCTTCTTCAGAGTCAATCCCTTGTGGGTCTCCTAATTAATCGTAAAATATAGATGAGAGTTGTTCAGAAAGTAAGTTTACAGGATTAATTACTGGTATATTATGCATGGTACGATCACTGTGTTAGTTGGACAATTTTGTTGGGCACATCTAATAGAAAAACTGATGACAGTTTCCAAATCCCTCCTCGGTCAAGTGCATGAGTTGAGAGGAATGACTGGAAATTCCTTCTGATATTGACAGGTGAGTTTTCGAGGTACCCGGGCATTTTCACTGGAATTCAGCCCCGCTCTGGGATCCTGCAGGCCCTTGGCTGAAAATGACTAATGATGTACTCCTATACCTACAAGGTCGTCACACACACGATCACACATGTGTGCACACAGGGCAAGTGTCTGTGTACACACACATATGCACTGACACAGGCACATGTATGCATTCTGTCATGTGCACACACATGCATGCATGTGCATCACACACACACACAGACACAAGAAGGTGGTACGCAGAGAACAAAGCATCAAAGTCCAGAGAAATGGTTTTGAATCTCTGACCTCAGACCTTGGGCATCTTCCTACTTGGAGATGGAGCCACCTGAGGACATTTTGCATATTTACAGCCTCCTATTGGGGTCAGGAACATTGATATGAGCAGAGCTTAGATCTTTCATTGTTAATCTTTGTGGCAAAGACTTACACGCATATTTGGAAGTTGTCTTGCCTTCATGTGCGAGGAATGCTTGTGGGGACACATAAGGATAGATTCACTATTAACAGTCAGATGTTTTATTTCTAAAAATGTTGGGAGCCTATCAGAACACAAGAGCACTACATGAGATTCCAAAAGAAAATCTTACCTTCTTTCCTTTCCTGATAAAGAGTCTAATGGTTTGGTGAGGAATGGGGGTTACTATGGGGATGAGCTGGTCTTCCCTGCTGGCTCAGACTGTAAAGAATCTGCTTGCAATGCAGGAGACCTGGGTTCTATCCCTGGGTTGGGAAGTTCCCCTGGAGGAGGGCATGGCAACACACTCCAGTATTCTCGCTGGTCAAAACCCATGGACAGAGGAGCCTGGCAGGCTACAGTCCATAGGGCCATAAAAAAGAGTTAGACACGACTTCGTGACTAAACATTTGTTGTTGTTATTCAGTTGCCAAGTTACCAAATAATATTAGGCTACTGTGAAAAAGGAGGTACATTTTCACCTCTTCCCCCAAATTCATGCCACTGCATGCCCACTTCCTAGTCCTTCCCAAGCATGCAGATGTTGGCCTGGCTGATCAGAGCCCACAATTCACTAGCTGGCAGGGCTGCCGCACCTTAAGAGTAGAACAGAAGGCTCTCTGCTCCCTCTTCCCCTTCCTGTCTCAGACTCTGGGATGAACAGCTGGATAACTACACCCCAGAGGGTGTGTCTGAACCACTGAGTATACACTGGAGTCCATGAGAAGAACACAGGCTAGAGAGCCTATGCCTCTGTCCATGGTGATCCAGAAGGGCTCATACAGAGGAGACACTCGGGCTGCTCCTTAAAAGAAGAGCTGCTATCCCAGAAAAAGAGAAAGTTGCAGACAGAGCAGACCATGAGCAGATGTGGAAGCTTTAAAGACAGGGCACGTGGGGGACTGCTGAGTCATTTGCCAGTGCTGGGCAGTGTTGGGGCAGGACAGGTATGATGGAACTGAAGCATCAGGGTGAAGAATCTGGACGTTATCCTGTAGGCAATGGGAGGTTTTAGAGCAGAGGAGTGACATAATTTGTGCTGTGGGTATTTCAGATCATTCACAAGTGTGGAGAAAGACCAGGGCAGGGCGTTCTACACAGAAACTGAGGCAGTGATCAGTGGCAGGGGTGTCCTGTCTAAGGCAGTGACAGCGAGGGTGGAGAGCAGGGGCTGGCGCAGGGAAAAGGAATGAGGGACAGAGATATTCCAGGGCTCCATGGGAACTGACTGTTCACGAAAAGAGATGAAGAGCAAGAGGTTGAGATGGCTCTGGGTTCAACTAGTGAGGTCTGGGTGCATAGTGATGCTTCCACAGGAGGGGACACAGATAAGAGTGTGCAAGGGTGCACACACACACACACGGATGTACACACGCTCCAGCCCTCATTAGACCCTCATTCTCCAGAATTCTCTTCCCTTACACCTCCTATCTATGACTTAACTAACATAATGAAAATATTTACAAATATTATTATTTGTAAATAGCACTCTACACTTGATAAGAAATGTCCATACGTAAACAGCTCCATGAGGTAGGCCAGAGGAGGCTCAGAGAGGGCAAGCCACTAGCCTAATGTCACCCAATCACAAAATGAGAAAGTGCAATCTTGACCTCTGACTTGCAGTCTCACTCTCCTGCTATGCCCTAGTGAGGCTGGAAAGAAATTTGGAGATCAGCTTGTCCAGCCTTCTCATTACCCTTCTTTATGACACTTCGTGCTGTAGTAAGGAAACTCCTTTTAATCGTTCTTTTTGCTGCCACCATCCTATTTCTTTCCTCCAGAAAGGAGCACAGTCAGAGAGATTATTTTGACATATTTCCTGAAGACGCTGTTTCTAGAGCGCTTGCCTGATAAAAATGATATATTTATTTGGGCCCGCCAAGAGCTTGCTGAAATGAGGAATTTATCTGCATAGCTTTTGTTATTAAAGTGATTCTTCTTGTTTATTTCCTTCTAAGCTACTGATTCCATCTATAATACATGAGTTTCAGGTAATAGAAATTTTTCATGCAAGTAAATATTTTAATAACAACATTATGGTCTTGATTTGGAGTGTTCCAGGCAATCGTCTGGAGTATTGAACAGGCACTACACTGGGAGCCCAGGGACCTGGGTTCTTGTCTCCACTCGGCGCCTGTGACTTTAGATAAAATCCAGCCCTCTCTGGACCTCAGTCTCCCAATCTGCAAAAGGTGACGCCTATCAGGTGCCCTCCCTGACTCACGGGGGCCACTGTTCAGATCAGAGGAGAGGACAGCTCTGAAGATTCTTTGGGGGAAGGGATGCTGCCGGCTTCACCATACATTAATGGTGGAAGCATGGGGTACTCGCTAGGGTACAGACTTGCCGCCATAACAAAGATATTCAGCAATGCGATGTCTTAAATAACTTATTTCTCTCACAAAGGCAAGTGGGAGTCTAGAAAGGATAAACAGCTCCTCCCTCCAAGGTCATTCAGGGACTTAGGGTGTTCAGTGCCAGTGTCTTCGACGAGGGGTTCCCATCTCTATATCCAAGGTGTCTGCTGCCACAGTTTGTCATTGGGGAATCCAATGACAAAAGAGAATCTAGGTCACCTGGTTCTACCTTTAAGGCATGACCTAGATGGTGTACCCTTCCACTCACCTCTGATTGGCCCAAATTTGTCACATGGGTCACTTGGCATCCCCAGCCACAAGCTAGTCTGGGAAATGTAGTTTCTAGCTTGGTGGCTGTGTGCCCAGCTACTGCTTGGAAGGAGAGAATGGATGCTAGCGGACACTCAGCATTATGGACCCTGTGACCACTTGGGATAATGAAAGAGCCCACAGGATCTTCAGGAAAAGCAAACAACAGGGGCATGACAGACCTGCCTCATACATTCATATATGTGTATACTCACACGTGCACACCTGCAATCAGAGACAGGCTTAGCTAGGCAAAAGAATGAATGAAGCTCAGCATATGTCCTGGCTTTCAAGATTGTGGTGATACAAGAGAGAGGTGATATAGTCGAAGGTAAGGCAATGTGGTTCGAGACAGGTGATGAGTTCAATATCAGTTTTGTCTTCCCCACCCTGGAAGAGGAAGACCATGTTGAGGAATGTCTGAGGCTCACAAAGGAGGAGAACTCTAATATCTTAAACTTGGGAGGATCACAGACTTGAGGACAGATCTTATATCAAACACAGTGCGGGTTTTTCCTGCTCCATCAAGCTGGCAGTCCTGTACTGGTCTTTCCCCAAATAAGGCTGTCTTCCCTTCCTTGACCCCCACCAATGTATGCTAACACATTCTTTGCCTGAAGTCTATACCCTCCAGCCATATGCATTTTGTCTGGGCTATGGACTGATGTCCCAAACAAGCTGATCTTTGGTCCAGACTAAATCCCAAGCTCTGACTCCAGCCCCAAGGTCTCCCAAATATTCTCTAGTGTCTCTGCTATGAACCCAAGTGCACGCACATCACACCTTTGCCCTAGCCCCAGGCCCAGCTCCCAGCCCATGGCAGAGTCAGAAGACTCACCAGAGTAACAAGAAATGTCAAGTCTGAAGTGACCACAGTGGGGAGAGCTCATGAGTGTGAATGTCACAGTAGACCAGACAGACTGAGCCTTCCACAGACAGGAGACCCTCAGAAAAGCCTTCAGAGTTCCCTATTTACCCATCACATACTCCTCAATTTACAGTAACAGCTTCTGTGTATTCTGATCAGTTCATTCATAATTATTTGTCAAAACCACTTTTCCCCTCATTATTTCCCAATGAGAGTGTGAGATTAAAAAAATTTATGTTGTAGCTGTCACAGAACCTAACAGCACCCCAAAGGAAGAGAAATTAACACCCTTATTAGAGAATTATTATCACTTATTAGAGAATTTTTAGTTTGTCTCTCCAAGAGGAAGTAATTTATTAGATTAATTTTTTGAAGTTGCTTGAAGACATTGTTCTTGTGACATGCCACACCAGAATGGCATTATCTGCTGTTTCACTACAAAAGGGAGAATCTTTTTTCCAGGAGCTTCAGCAAAAATCCCAGAGAAGGATTTCATTTGCCCAGCTTAGTTCACATGGTCATGTCAGACCCAATCATTGAGGTACAGGACATGAAACACTCTGATTGGCCAGCTTGGGTCACATGCTCAGTCTTGGATCTCGGGTAATGGGGTCAGTCAAACCATAAGGTCGCCCAAAGCATTTACTGGAGTGGGTAGCCTATCCCTTCTCCAGGGGATCTTCCCAACCCAGGAGTCAAACCAGGGTCCCCTGCATTGCAGGCAAATTCTTTACCAGCTGAGCTACTAGGGAAGCCCTAAAGTAATGTGGAGCAGTCAAAAAATTACATATGTGTTTGGGACATCAATCCACTAAGAAGTGTTATGTTGTACTACCTGAAGACATCAGCTCTATGAAGTAGGTATCTTAGACTTGACATTGTCAAGTTTTCTCTCTTTTTTCTTTCTTTCTTTCTTTTTGTGGCACCAGGGCATATGGGATATTAGTTCCCCAACCAGGGATCAAACCCACATGTCCTGCAGTGGAAGCACAGAGTTTTAAACACTGCACCACCAGGGAAGTCACTGTTTCTATGTGCCCATGAACAAGGCATTTTCCTTCACAGATCCCCAGATTTCTCAAGTGTGATAGGAGGGTAAAGAGCTCTGCCAGGCCCCAGAGAGTACGGTGGGGATGGAATGAGATCATGAAGGGACACATGCCAGAGAGGGTAAAGGTGTCCATCACTGGGGAGAAAAAGGGAGCAAGGCTGTCCGTCTTTCTGAACCACATCTCCAAGTTCCCACTGGATCTGTGCTGGAGTAAGGGTTTCTTTCCCACTTATCACTCAATGAAAAACAACTTCACTTCCCATTAATTTGGCCTTCGGAAGCTGCTTCTCAACCTCCCACCACCTCCACCCCATAGCCGAGAGGCACATTCTCTGAGCCCAAGGGAGGGGCGATTCATCACTCCCATACAGAGTTCATACCGTGCAGCCGTGACCTGAGCAACACAACCACAATTAGCTAATATGGATCATTTTCGGCAGAAAATGAAGCATGAAATATGCAAAAATAATGAGCCCTTCACTGAAATTCCAGTAGCTGCTACGGGGTAACCAATTTGAATAGCAGTTGCAATTCGTAGGGAGAAAACCCATTAATAAGGACAATGTTGAAATCATTATGTATGGACCCCGGAACTCACTCGATAATTAATTCAGTCGATAAACATGGTATTAATCCTCAATCCTCCCACAGTGTAACTTAAATGAGTCTTTCATTGAAATATTGGGTCCAGTTTGAGACTTCAAAGCTAAAGAAAGTGGGGACATGTGGTAAGTAACAAAAGAGTCACATTAAATGGCAAGACAGAAGAAAGAGCCTGTCTTGTGACCCAGAGAAGATGCCATATCAACAGGGATCTCAACAAGAGCCCCAGTATCAGATACTGGCTCGGATGGTCTGTGCCAAACATGTGCCAAGCTTCCAGGTGGTTCTCCTTACAGATCATGGGCTAACTCATGACCTTCTCAAACTTATCTGTGGATGATGCCACCTATGCTTTCAGAGCCTCCTCTGTACTTTCCTTCCAGCTTACCTTAGATCTCCTAAAGGATGAGGCTCTTCCTCATCCTTTCATCATTGATGGAAAGCATCAATGTTTGCGGTCAGACCCAGGTCCAAGTCTAGGCTCAGCCACTTACCAGCTCTTTGACTTTCAAATTATGGAGGTTCCTTTCCTAGTCTGTAAATCATGAAAGCGCCTACCTTTTAGGGTTTTTGTGAAGAATAAAACATAACGGGTTATAGACATAAGGATTTATAAGAACAAATAACAGAGTATGTCAGGATGTTAAGTACTCAACCATGTGTCTAGCTCAGGATAAGAGCTCACAAACGGGACTTCTTAACAGTTTCTTTCATCAAGGGTGGACCCCTTGGTTCTCAGAGACATGCCACCTGTCCTGGTAACCAGTTGCTCTGCAGAGAAGTCAGTTTCACATGCACTTCTCAGCATTGAAGCTGGAGTTTGCTTCTGATACCAGGGCCCCCTGGATCCCAGGAATTATTAAGCCTCCTGAGATTCCACACCGACTGCATTCAGGTTACACTTAATGATCCATCTTATGAGATACTGCCCATGCATTGACTACCATTGAAGGTAGTGATATGTACCTAGCGGTGTGTTCTATCGTTCTCTCTAGTTTTGCATATGTTTTCATTGGTTTGGGTTTTTTTTTTTTTAAAGACCTCCCTAAAATGGGTTGAATTGTACTTCTAAATTCCATGGCTAACAGCAATATTGTCAGGCTCACAAACTGGTATTCCTCTTTCCTTCTGCTAAGGAGACCACTTATCTTCTGGTTTAAGGCACCATAAAGAAAGCTGTGCACTGAAGAATTCATGCTTTCGAACTGTGGCACGGGAGAAGACTCTTGAGTCCTATGGACAGCAAAGAGATCCAACCAGTCAATCCTAAGGGAAATCAACCCTAAATATTCATTGGAAGGACTGATGCTGAAGCTGAAGCTCCAATACTTTGGCCACTTGATACAAAAAGCCAACTCATTGGAAAAGACCCTGAAGCTGGGAAAGTTTGAGGGCAGGAGGAGAAGGGGGTGACAGAGGATGAGATGGTGGGATGGCATCACTGACTCAATGGACATGAGTCTGAGCAAGCTCCAGAAGATAGTGAAGGAAGGATAGGGAAACCTGGCATGCTGTAGTCATAGAGTTGCAAAGAGTCAGACATGACTTAGCAACTGAACAATAAAAAGGTACCAAGACACTCTTGGTGAAGCCTAGGTCCCTGTTGTGACTGGTAATAAGATAAAGGAGACCCAAACACCCTTAATTTTTTAGTAGCACCACGAATCATAAATAATCCAAGCAGAACTTTTAAATGAAAGAAACAAATTATTAACTATGACAGCTGAAATATAATAAGACTCTAATTGACACATTTCCTAATTGTTCCTTGCCCCAGATCATAGGCAGAGTAAGTGATATAATTAGGAATAGAACTCAAATTTTCTTCTAAATTTGGTGCTTTTTCTATTAAAACCGCACATGGCATCAGTAAAAACAATTACTGCAGCGAAAGAATAGTAGCTAATATTTATTAGGGGTCCTTCTCTGCCATGACTTCTACTAAGCTCTCTAATCTTTTGTAATTTGGAATTTGTAGCCTCATACATGTCAGTTTTTGTGAATATTTAATGTTTCATATGTGCTTGAAAATAATATCTATTCACTGACTAGCACTTCACATGTATGCACATATCCGTGTACAAATATATATATGATCAGCTAATAACCATGTTAATAAAATCTATACACTTATTTTTATCACCTTGATCTGTTGATTTCAGAGATAAAGAGCTCCTTGCTGATTATAGATGCATCAGCTTTGTCCTGCATTTTCACCCATCAGTTTTTGTTTACTGTATTTTGAAGCCATGGTCTTAGGTAACAGAAGGTTCATGACTGCTATATCTTCTTCAGTTGATTGGACCTTCTATCAATACCAGCCACCCCACTTTATCCTTTTAGTACTTTTTATCTTGAATTATACATTATCTAACGTCAACATAGAAACATCTGCTTTTTGTTGTTGTTAGGATTTTCCCAGTGTAGCTCTTCATATCTCTTTATTTTCCACATCCCTGTGTCATTTTTGTTCTGCATGTGCCTCTTGGAAATAGCATAGAGCTAAATTTTGGAACCCAACCTGATATTTCTCTCAGTGGGTATATCTGCGTCACTCACACATTTTCTTTTCTTTTTTTTCTTTTTTCTTTTTTGCCTGTGCTGTGTATTCACTGCGGTGCTCGAGGTTGTCTAGTTGCAGCTCTCAGGCTTAGTTGCGCTGCAGCATGTGGGATCTTAGTTCCCTGACCAGGGATCGAACTCATGTGCCCTGAACTGCAGGACAGATTCTTAACCGCTGAACCACAAGGGAAGTTCTGATGCTGGTCATTTTATCTTGTGTTTTCTATTTACTCTGCTTTTTCCTTCCTTCACCCACACCCCACCTCCTACCTGTTATCAAAGGAACCAAGTATCTGCACCACACTGTCCCTGCCTAATGTGCATTATCTCCCTTTCTAACATTTTTTCCTACTCGTCCATATTTAAACATACTATCTATCAATATACAGAAGGAATGTCTCTTACACCTTCCCCTTGAACAGAAAAAAAACTGAGTATTCTTGCTTGCTTCTACCCCCTCCCTACCCCTCCTTATCCTTCTACCCTACCCCCCCTTCCCCTACCCTTCTCCCTTCTCTTTCCACATTTATACCCTCTGGGATTCTAGTGCTAGATTGCCCTTGTTTTTAACAATCGAAGATTATTTATCTTCCACTCTAAATCTCACTAACTTTCTACCCACCATTACATCTTTCATCCGAACATCATCTTCACCTCACCTTTCATTCTCTATTAATGTTTTCAGATGGATTATGAAAGGCACTCTTTCTAGATCCTTGCCTAACTGAAAATAGCTTTACCTTCTTAGGATTTTACGCAAGGTATGTCATTCTGCCTTTATTTTCCCCTGGGACTTGGAATACGCGACTCCGTGTATTCTTCTATTCAGGTGGTCCATCCTTGTTATTTCACAGAGGCTCGGTTTCTCTCCTGATCTTTTGTTCTTTCTGAAAGGGTTTGTGATATTCCTCTTTTATCCTTGGTGTTAAGAAAATTTTCTATGATTGTCTAGAGTTTCAAGCCTCCTTCATTCAACAGCTTGGTCCTTCAATATCTTTCAATAATGATAAGAACAATTTTAGTGTTAATAGCTGGCATGGAGGTTTAACATGTGGCTGACCTGGTAATACTTTCCACGTCACTGTCCTAGAAAGTATTGTTATACCCATTTTACAGGAGAGGAAACTGAGCCCCACACCACCACCACCACACACACACGCAAAACTTTCTCCAGCCTTGGAAATTATTTTACTATTACTTCTTTTAGAAGTTCTTCCATTTAATTCTCTTTGCCAGCTCTTGTTTGTCAGGTATTGGGGTCTGAAATAAACCTCAATGTCTGATTCTTTGTCCTGGGCACCATGTTTGGGGAGATTTCCTCAGCTTGATTGCTGACCTCAGTGAACCCCCTTTCTGTTGTGCCCCTTCTGAGACTGAGCTCATCTATGGAGGCATCACCTCCCAAGTCCAAACAACCTTAGCATCACTCTCCACCTGGAGACTGGTGATCAAGATGGGCCACAGACTTCCCTGGTTATCATGGATGAGAATCCGCCTCCCAGTGAGGTGTACCTGGGTTCAATCCCTGGTCCAGAAAGATTCCACATGCTTCAGATCAACTAAGCCCATGCACCACAACTACTGAGCTTGTAATCTAGAGCCTGGGAGCTGCAATTACTGGGCCCATGTGCTGCAATTACTCAAGGCCTCCTGCCTAGAGCCTGTGCTCTACAACAAGAGAAACCACTGCAATGAGAAGCCCATGCATGGCAATGAAGAGTAGCCCATGCTCACTGCAGCTAGAGAAAGCCCATGCAAAGCAATAAAGACCTAGCATAGCCAAAAATAAATAAATAAAGAAGGGGCCACACCACCTGCCCACTCCACACCCAATATTTACACTGATGGTTGCCCTGCCCTCAGCTCTCTCCTGGCCCCCCACCCCCGGCCCTCTCTGAGTTTGACACACCCCTAGATTCCACACTACCACTTTTCTTTTCGAGCAGCAGTGCTTGCTGTTAATTCTTTCCCATTTGCCTTCCATCTCTAAAGATTTTTTAAAAATAACATCTGGTCTGCCAAGTGCATGCTTCTTGTTTTCCAGTACTATTATGAACTGTTTATTCCAATGACATGCAGGAACTTGGAGCAGAAAGATGTACAGGTGCTTGGTTCACCATTTGACCCTGCTTCCTTCTCTGGGATGCAAAGAGCAGAGACTCCAGTCACCTTGAGAAATGAGGACTCAATGAAGAGCACGTGTAGCCATGAGGTAGACAAGTGTCTCTGACTTGTGGCCAGGCTTCTCAGGATAATGGGCATCACGCCTGGCTGCACCCCTAAGGGCCTGAAAAGCTCTTTAAGAACTGGAAAGCCATTAAGGAATCAAGTTCCCCATCAACCTTCAGCTGCAGAAATTGGAGGATGACAGCTCTGAGGCTTCACCATTCACTCGGTCTCTGCTTCTGCTCCTGCTACCAAGCAATGAGTCCCTTTGCATCTTGACCTTAAATTTCTCAGAGAAAAGATATGATTGATCTAGACAGTCACTGTTTTTTTTTTTTTTAAGATTTGTTTATTTATTTTGGCTGTGCTGGGTCTTTGTCTTTGTTGTTGTGTGCAGGCTTTCTCCAGTTGTGAGAGCAGGGGCTACTTTCTAGTTGTAGTGCTCGGGTTTCTCATTGCGGTGGCTTCTCCTGTTGTGGAGTACAGACTCTACATGCACAGACTTCAGTAGTTGTGATGATGGGCTCAGAAGTTGCTGTTCTCAGGCTCTAGAGTGCTGGCTCAGTAGCTGTGGCACCCAGGCTAGTTGCCACGTGCCACATGGCATCTCCCTGGACCAGCGATGGATCCTCTCTGCAGTGGCAAGCAGATTCTTAACCACCAGACCACCTGGGAAGCCCCAGACAGCCTCTATTATTCCTGTTGCTAGAATACCTCAGTGGCCATAACCAACCCACAGGCTGACCACTCTGGTCCAACCACACAGTCCACACACGGAATCCCTTGATGTGGACCATGGTTGATGGCAGCAACTCTGAGACCCATGATGTCTCCCAAAGAATGGTCCCAGATCTAAAGGCTTGGGGCCTGTGGGAATGTCTGCATGCTTGTCAATAAGACCAACACTCTTTATATGAATCACCCAACTAGAAAGAAAAACACCCCTGCCTCCCATTGGATCCACATTCCCTAGAGAAAGCAACTGGTCTACCAGCCTAGGCATTGCTCTCCATGGGGAGGGATGAGAGGATGAGAGGGAAGATTTGAGGAATCACGCCAGGAAGGATATTATACTGCTTCTGAAAATATACACACATGGGGTGGCTCCCTGGTTCATAATGGTGCCTGCTTCTCTGGGAATTACCCCAGTACATGGTAGTGGGGTCCCCTTGAGCAGAGATGGTCGACTGATGGAGAGCTGGGCACCTGACCCAAGCTGAGCTAATCAAATTCACTCTCCCCTCCTGGGAATTTGAAACTGAAAAGAAAACCTGTAACCAACACAGACCTGGCCATGGACTAAGCTTTGATCTGGTCAGAGATTGCTCTCCATGAAAATCTAAGCAGACACCACTGGTCAGAATCTCCTAAAAAAGACCTGATGGGGACTTCCCTGGTGGTGCCGTGGTTCAGAATCCACCATGTAATGTAGAGGACTTGGGTTCAATCCCTGGTCGGGGAACGAAGATCCCACATGCTTTGGGGCAACTAAGCCTGCACACCGAAACTAGTGAGCCCGTGAGCCACGACTAGAGAATCCATGCACAGCAATGAAGGATCCCACATGATACAGCCAAGACCACGTGCCACAGCTAAGACCCAGTGCAGCCACATAAATATTCTTGCTTAAGACTCATCTGTGGCTTCCCATAACCCCCCAGTTAAGCCCAACCTCCTGACATGGTGTTCCAGGCCCTACCTCATCTCGCCTCAGACCACTCCCAGCTCCCCACATTGCACCAGGCTTCACCAATGAAGAAAGAGAATTTCTTTCTCATGGAGATGATTTCTCCCAAGTTCTCTTGGGCCTCCATTTAAACCCTTCTGTGGGGGAAATGATAGCTTTATTTCTTCAGAGTCTGTCACTTCATACAGTGGAGGGGGGGTTATAATTGCATATTGCAAATTGAAGCTGTTATTAATCAAAGCATCCCTGAAAATATAAAAAAAAGTATAATGTGACATCTCAGCGCTCCTCTCCCGCTGGCCCCAGTGCGCATCCAAAAGGAAGCTGACCTTTTCCGCTGCCGAATTATAAATGTCAGAATTGCATGGCGCCATCCTTCAATTACTGTCACCTTGAAAGGGAAGAACGCTGGAGGCCTCACACTTAAGTATTTTCAATCACAGATATATTTCAAACACTCTGTCTCCTTAAGAGGAGTGCTGGGTTCTGAAAAGCTGGTGTAGCCCCCACTGTGGTTTCCACGCCATGTGTGGTGACCCAGAAAGTCAGCGACTTAAAAGATAATTTGGGGATTGATCAGAACTGCATATCTGATTTCCTCCTGTTCCAACAAACTAAATATTTAATTTTTCTTCAAATGCTATTTCCAGAAGGACAAAGATGCCTTCGTTGCCTGTCTCCTAAATACAGATAATTGTAGTTTGCTTTTCCTTTCATTTAAATTGTGTTTTTATTCTGCAGCTTTAAATAAGAAATTGAAAAAAAACTCTTTCTGATCACGCATCTTTTCTTCATTCAAGGTCTCCATCCAATCAGAAGATGGAAAGGGCTGAGTCCAATAAGACTCAATAAGTAGAGAAATAAGTCCAATAAGTAGAGAAAAGCAATTCCATGTTCTAGGCTGATGCGATGCTATGGTATTTATTGTACAAAATGTTGAATTAGCATCTTTACATGTTACGATATAATTTCTTCCTCTGTTTCCTGTAACCTGTATTTACAGTGGGGAATTTTTTTCCTTCTGCACTAAATTAACAAGGTGTATTATTGGATTTTAGTTATTACAAAACATGGGCAATCAATATCATTCTCTCTCTTTTTTTTCACTGAACACCCTGGGTCTGATTCAAGGAGGGAAGTCTGGCCCCATCACAAATATGAGTTACGAATTCAGTGTGCTTGGCCCCATCACAAATATGAGAGTTATGAATTCAGTGTGCTTTGCCAGGGAGCTTTGCTTCACTGAGTCTGTTCTCTGCAGACATCCTGTCTGCTTCCAGGTTCAGTGGCGCCTTGTGGTCATTAGGATGGTCAGAGCCAAGGGCAGCCTGTCCCACGAGCCTCACCAGCTGGTGGCTGGCCCATATACTGGCCCATTACACTCGAACACATGGCAGAACTTGTCCCCTCCTTGGCAACCCAGTGTCTCTGATTCTTCACCCCCATGCCAGAAAGTGGGGCACAGGTGCAGCTGGGTGGGAGGATGTTTTTTTAGGTGAAGCGGTCACTGATCCTAAACCAACATTTCAAAGGTAGTATGCTGATGCAACGATTGTCCAGAGTGCAATGAAAAGACAAATTTGACAGGAAACAAAACTGTGAGGTGGGCAGAAGGTAGGGTGATCTCCCGTCCTGGTTTCCCTAGGACTGGGGAATTTCTCAGGATTAAAACCAGGACACTCCCAGGTGAACCAGGATGGTCAGTCACCTCAGAAGATGACAGTCTTTCTATGCACCTCTCTTTAGTCCCACTCACCTAGATGTTAGACCCTGGCCAAGCCTTTGAGGGGGGAGGCCAGGAGAATGCCCAGGACCTATTGTGGGCACACCAGCGACACCCCTGGGAAGACAGGTTTTGATGGGACACCCACAGTGCCCCAAGAGGGGGTTTAGGACAGGATCACTGGGCACATTGTGCCTATAGAGGTTTCACCAGAGCCTGCTCCAAAACTCAGTGGGGAGCCAAGCCTGGGTCAGGCTCAGAGACCAGCAAAGTCAGAATTTGGAAGGCAGGGCTGGTTCTTGTGTCTCTTCTGGGGCTTGGCCCCAACTTATGGCCTTGACTATAACTGGAGGTTACTTTCATCCTCGCCCAACTCTGTGTGACTCTGGATCCCCCAGTCTCTCTCTGATTATTTCACTATTTCACTCTTGTGCTCAAAAGCCCTCCAGCAGCTCCCTGTCTCTCTCTTTAAAAAAAAAATTATTTATTTGTCTGCACTGGGTCTTAGTTGCAGCATGCAGTATCTTTAGTTGTGGCGTGTGAACTCTTTGTTACAACATGTGGGATCTAGTTTCCTGACCAGGAATCTAACCTGGGCCCCTGCATTGGGAATGTAGAGTTCAATCCACTGGACCACCAGGGAAGTCCCTCCCCATCTCCCTTAGAATAGAAGCCAAGGTTCTCATGGCACCTGTAGGGCCCAACTGCCTCTCCAGCCTCATCTTCCTCACTCCCTCTGTTGCAGACCAGCTGGCCTCCTGGTTTCTTGAGCATGCCATACACCTGTCTAAGGACCTCTGCAGATGCTATGCCCCCTGCATGAATAGGTCTCCCAGGTTCCCCCACAACCGGTTCCCTCGCCAGCTCAGGCCTTCCTTATTTTAAATCACATGTGCCTCCCACACACCCCAGTATTCCCCACCCCATCCCCTGCTTTATTTGCCTTTAAGGCATTCATCACCTTCATCATCTAATACTAGATACCATTTTTCTCCTTCCACTCAACTGCTAACTTGTCTAGGGCAGAGATGACTTCAAACTTTTTGGTTTTCATGTTTAACTCATTTCTATTTTATTTTTCTGACATTTCAGTATGGAAATTTTCAGACAAGGAAAGTTGAAAAAAATTGCACAATAAGCTCTCATATACCCACCACCCAGATTTACAGCCGTTAACATTTTGCAACATTTGCTTTAGCAAATGTCTAACCATCACTCTGTCTTTCTCTTTATCCAGCCATCATGCCATCTTACTTTTTGTTTCACTTCAAAGTAAATTGCAGACATTAGTACCCTTCACCCCTAAACATTCAGAATGCATATCAACAACCAGAATTCAGTATTTGTGTGCAATCCTTTTGCATTTTTGGTGGCAAAGTTTACAGAGAGTGACATGCATAAATTTCAAGGGTATCATTTAACAAGTTTTTACAAACACGTATACCTCTATAACCCAAACTTTTACCAAGATACAGCATATTACCTCCCCCAAGAAAGTTCTCTCATGACCCCTTTTTTTTGTTGATCTCCAGAGAGCAGGGGGTTTTGATCAGTTCTGTTCACTTGCTGTGTGTCCCTGGTCCTTGGAAAGGTCTCTGGCGCGTAACAGGTGCTCAATAAATATTCACAAGAAGAATAAATGAGTGCAGGGGTGAGAGTCATAGGAACTGAGCTTTTGTTCCCTAAAACCAGACAGGGAATGAAAAGTTGTTTCACATAGTTTAAACAAAAGTCCTGAGAGACTACCCAGCTCTGAGTATAGAAGACAGATGAGACTGCATCTCTGGATGGCTCTGAAGAAACCTCCCCCTCCCCACCTGCCCCTGTGTGCCTGGGCAGCAGTTTAGCTTCCCAACCAGCCAATTTCACAGAATCCATAAGTGCTGGAGTGCATGTGACACACCCAACATGGTGTAAAGACGAGAAGGCCTCTTAGGAGGGGGTTTACCACCGTCTCCAATGACCATCAGCCCTACCATCCACCTAAAAGAGAAACCACCATCATTTTCATATTTTTGAGATGGATAGATGATATTTTCTCAGTCTCACACAAAGCATGAATTAAAAACACTTGGAAAATAATTTTTAATGATCTCGATTATATACTAATTATTTTAAGCATGTCTGTTCTACAAAGAGAGCCGTAAGATCAGTTCCAGCACAACCTTCCCACCAGAGAGACAGGAGGCACCACCAACAGCAGTGGAAAGGATGTGGTTAAACAGCAAACATTATTCCTACACACACACACACACACACACACACACACACACACGCACGCACGCACGTTGTTCCCCTAGAAGAGTGAATTCACTGTGCTAAACAGGAGGAAAACGTGTCACATATCTGTGGATTCAAAGAGAAACTGGAGCAGGACAAAGTCCCTTCGATCACAGCTAAAATCCAGGTCAGACAAACGCAGACCCAGAACAGAAGCGAGGAATGTACGGGCAGAGTCAGCACAGACAACTAAGGACCAGGAAAGTGAAGTTAAGTGGTCCAGGGGTAAAATGGGCAGCAGGGGCTTTGCAAAGGGGAGGGCTTGAGAGCCAGAAGGACACCCCTTGGCTGCCCTGATGAAAGCAGAGATGCCGAACAATGGAAACATAGTCGATGCAAACTGTGCCTGGAGCCTGAACTTGAAACCATCACCGACATACTAAGACTTTCAATTCAGTTCAATTCAGCAAACACTGATGGGGCATCTACTCCATGCCAGGTGCTGGGGGCATCCCACCAAGATACAGGTGACTGTCTCCAGCCTCCAGCAGTTCCTGGTGGAGGCCACAAGGCAACGGTGCAGTGGGGCTGGGCTCGGATGCTCACAGTACTCAGGGGTGCCTGCTGCCTTCCCAGAGAAGCCTGGAGTGGGGCACAGGGAAGAGGATTAGCAAACCCAGTGGTACCTGGATGCCCATCATGGGCCTGAGGATCCCCCTTTCTCAGGAAGGTGTTCTCCTAACTCCTTATTGACCATGAAGAACCTCATGCTCTATGACTTGTAGCCAAATCTATGGAAGAGGGATGCTAACTGTCCATTAAAATGCTTCCTGGTGTGGCTCTGGCACTTCAGTCCATCTTTAGTAACCCTTTTGTCCTCCAGGTCAGGGTCAGGCTGGGTGGGCAAGGTGGGCAGAGACAGTAGGCTGCCAGACTGGGACAGGGAGCAGGCAATACATATCAGAATTTCTTGGAGGGAGGAGATATGATTAGGGTGGCAAATAGTGATTGTAATGAGTATCCTCCAAGAGCCCTCTCTTTGAAACCTCTTCCCAGATGTAAGGTGGGGGCATCTCCAGCTCCTGAGACTAGTGAAGGAAGTTTGAAGCATGTGTTCAAATCTGTGAACCAGGAACAAACAGGGGATGGGAAGCCGTGGGCTGCAGTCACCTCACGTCCCTTCTGTCCATCCCGGGCTGCCCCCTTGGTCCACAGCCTTGTCTCATCTCTTAGACGGTAGTCCTCACCTCCTGCCTCTTCTCCTGAAGCCCTCTCCCCACACTCCCAGAGGGATGGAACCAGCTCACTGATCAGATGGGGTCAGTCCAGGCCTGGAAAACATAAGGGCTCTGCCTTGATTGTCAGAGACACCCCCAGTCCCTCTGCTTGGCCATCACTGTCCTCTATGGCGCAATTCCATTACCAGTTCTAAGGCTTCTGTGCCCTTCCATGCCTGGCCTCTCTCTCCTAAGCCAGTCTCCAGCCCCTATGTTCTCAGGATTTCTTGCAGCCACCCGTCTAGACTCTCCTCTCTCATCTCCACCTTTCCAGATTCTACCCGACCCTCAGAGGCCACCTCCTCTTAGAAGCCTGCCTAGATTCTGTCCATATGCAAGCTGGACTAACTGCCCTCTTTCTTGTCAAGGACTCATCATGTTTTCCTCTTGTACTGCAGTGGTCTGTTCACAGGATTCTCTTTCTCGTTGGATCCTTGATATTGCTCCACACTGAATACCTCATACAGGGACTTGGTACGTAAACGCTTATTGTTTAAATAAACCTTTATTGTCATTGTTGTTGTTTGGGCTGATGCTACTGGTACTGGCTGAATTCTCCTGGCTTAACCTTCCCGGAGGAGCGACCTGGTCTGAAAGCCACCCCATTGAGTGTCAGGGGAAGGACGCAGGGATGAATGACAGTAGCATGCAGAAGTCTCACAGGGCAGACCATCCCTACCCTTCCAGGCAGCATCCTGGCCAAAGCCCCCAAGGGAGGCGGCTCCTCCTGGACAGAGCCAGAGACGGAGTTCCTCACCCCAGTGACACAGAGTCTACACCCCACAAGTCCTCCACAGCCAGCTCTGTCCTCAGAGTCCCCACCGTTATCTCCCTGATCATCTATGTCTATCTGACTTCTCCTTCTCAGGCACTTCAGTGCTGGGGCCCAGATCACATCATATGGTTGGCAGTTCTGTGTGGCTGATGCTTCCATGAATAAGTCTGGTTTTCTCCACTGGCTCCATAAGGCCAGGATCGGTCTGTTTCTTAGTGTTCTTGACTTCCTCCTGAATGCTGGGGACAGGGGACAGGGCTTAAAAATAGTTTTCCATCTTTTAGGTACCATGTTAGATTTTATTTTTGCTAATGACATCAGGCTAAGAAGAAAAGGGCAGAGGCCTGCATGCTCTGTGGATGATGCATTTGGGCCAAGGCAAGACCAAAGACATCCCTTCCATGGAGTTGTAACCAAGGGGGTTGGAAAATAGCTCCTGCAAGCCTGCCAGGCTCTCAAGGGCCGCACCGCCCACTCAGTCCCTGCTCATGGGCAGCGTGGTGATTTAGGTTTGATAAAATGACATCCCATTAAATTAATGCTGTTAATTTGAGTTTTATTGATTTTGTAGTTTTCCATTCTATAATTTGTCCATTTGTTTTGCTTTTATAGTCATATGAGAGCCATAAGCAGAAGGCTTTTACTCTAGCCTTCATGTCGGTAGGAACTTAAGTAACATTATAATAGAAATTACTTGACTCAACAAAAGTGGGGGAAGGGTTCTTTGAAAATATTTCCATTTTAAAAGGGGATTCAAGCATTGCTTGAATTTGAGAAATATTTTATTTGATGTCTATAAATCCCTCCCAACTCCAGCGACTTCTTCCTGTGAAATCTGGGGCGGGGGCGGATTTTCTCAAGAGGCACCTCTACGCCCACGTGCAAATTCAGAGATTACAAAGGAGCCTGTAGTGGGTTGTGGGAGGCAGGGAGTGCTGCTGTCTGAATCCTCCAACCAGAAACATCCAGGCCCCAGCTTCTGCCCAGTGACAAATGGTTGGCACAACATCATCTGGAAACTTAAGAGGGAGAGAAACACTTTGAGGCCATCTTTGTGTCCAGCACTCTGGGAAAAGATGAGACATGAAATATCACAGGATAGACCCCTTCCTGCAGAGAAGTCACCCCTCAAGGATTGATCCTGGAGGGGGCCCTATGGTAACAAAGGCAATCATGCCAAGAGATGGTTTTTTCCTTTCTTTTCTCCCCATAAGATATGAAGACGCTGTGAAGTTGTTAAATCTCTAAGCAGAGCAGCCAGTTCACAAGCAAATACCCACGTCTCTTTTATGTACACTTTGCTAGATTTTTATATTCTAATTGGCATATAGGGTAGAGTGTAAAGCCAGCAGGAAAATCACAGCAAATTATAAACATTATTGTAAGCTGCAAGCCTAGAAATTCAGGTGAGGTCGAGTTATAAAGCCCACCCAAGAATCTGGTTCTGGCACAGCCTCATCTCTGGCTGCTCCCAACTCACACCTTACATTCCCACTCCAGTGTCTTGCTCACTGTAGTGCTTTTTTGTTGCTGCCTTTTCTGTGCAAAACTTTCCCCCACGCGCTGTGGACTGGATCGATTATGTTTGCCCTCTTGTACCTGGCTGAGATGTTGCCTCCTCCAGGAAGCCTTCCCTGATCCACCAAAACAGGTGTTAATTAACACCCCTTCTCCATGCCTCACTGCACCCTGCATGTGCCCCTACCCAGCAGCCACCACACAATGGTGCCATGTGGTCTGAATGTCTGCCTCCCTGCTAGACTGCGGGCTCCTGGGGGCAGGCCTTAGGCCCTTGATATTCCCAGGACTGAGCAAAATGTCAGTCCATGGAAGTACTCCGTTCAGGGTTTTGAATGGGTGGATGAATGAGGTATCAGAGGAAACCCTCTATCACTAGAGAAGGAGAGCAGCAGTGACCCTATGGTGCCCACTGTCCCCTCCCGTCCCCACTTTGTCTCCCTGACTCCTGACTGCTGGGCCCTCTCAGCTTCCTGCTGTGGGTTTGGGTCCTCATTCCCTGAGCAAGCGGAAACCTCAGGCATCAGGCAGTAAAGCAGGTTCACTCTCCTGACCTGTCAGATCTCCTGTCACAGACGCCACAGCCTTCCCATTGAACGAATCCAAGATCCAGAGCCAACCACTGAGCCCCCAGCTCCACCACGGGCTCTTGATGGACCTGAAATGGAAGCTGGAGGGGGGCAGGGAGGAGGATCTTGGGCCTGGGTCCACTGCCAAGTGCCCGTTTGTAGAGGTGGTCTTCTCGGTTCCTTCTCTGATCACTACTCATTTATACCCCAGCTTCTCAGGGCCTAAACATGGTTTTGTCTGCCCCAACTCTTCCAGGACCCCTCCTGGAGAACCTGACAGATCTAGACAAGGTCGCTGGGATGGCTGTACCCAGATACTGCATCACCTCCCTACTCCACCTACCACCTTCTGCATCTTGGAATCTTACCTGGTGAGATAATAAATTCCTCCATCCCTCTGCTACCAGGCCCTATGAGGCTAGCTGAACCTGGAAGATCAATCCTTAAAGCTATCAGTCAGCAAAGCCCATTCCACCCAGGGGACAGGTGGAAGGCAGATCCCTCTCCTCCCTGTTGTCTTTCTGTGTGTGCCCAGTCCTGCTTCCCAGGTCCCAACCTATGACAGTGTAGATAACCTCCAATTCAAACTATAAAAGTTGGTTTTTCTCTGCCTCTACCATTCTACTAAAAAATGAACCATAATTTGAAACACACAGTAAAATGTAATCTTTCCTTTCCAGCACTCGAGCTCCTTCATTTTCAAAGAAAGCCAACGGCTGGCAGCGGATCGGATTTTGTTTTTTTCCAATTATACATTTTGCCTCAAAAGCTGCCTAGAGTACAGAAAAGAAGTGAGGGCATTCATACTCTGAAGATGAATCATCTTCAAAGCTGGCAACAGAAACCCCCCACCCATGTTCATAACCCCAGCCTTGAGACAAACGCTCTAGTCATTAACCGAGAGCGTATACGACAGGCTAAAGTTATGACTAGCGTTTGTTCACTGCAGTAAAGAATGTCCTCTATTAATGACAACAGCTGTCGGTTTAATAACCCCAGAAAAGATCATTAAATTCCTTCACATTTCCCAGAAACAGATGGAAGAATTTCAGAAAGGTTCAAACATATGGGAAAACATATTGGATTGCAGCAGCTCCAAAGAGTGGCCAGAAATCCGATATTCTGATGGGCTCTTCCACACACAATCGCCGGTGGGTACCCAATGGGAGTAGGTGCACTCCATGCCTCGTGGAGGACATGGAAACATGGTGAGGACTGGTGTTGAAACAGGTAAGCCCTTGGTGTGCTAGGCTGGACTAGAAAGATGGCTGTCTGAGTTGGCAGGTTCCTATTGAAACTGAAGAGGGTAGCTAGGTTCTGCAGCCCTTGCCCCCACTTTGCTGCTTCAGTGATTGCTGGAAGTACCATCCATTGGCAGAGTATAACACATTCAGTTTCCCATCCATGCTCCCTCTGACAACTGCACACTTGCTCCAGTGTACACAGATATATCTAGGTCAGCAACAGTCAGGCTAAAGCACTTGCAGGTGAACTCCTGATACCTTGCATCAACAAACACTCTGCAGCAGGAACTGCCCACATCAGAGCCCAGCAGCTTGATCTCAAAGCCATTCTCTGAGGTCAGGATCAAGTACCTGTGCACCTTTTGTATATCCAGGTGCAGGAGTGCATTTTCAGAGCTCTGAGTCTGGTGTTCTAATGACTCAGCTCTGAATATGTCTACTCTGAGAAGGAGAAGTAGCCATACAGGGATTGTAGAGCTGTCAAAAAATTATTTGCCAAAAAAGGCCAGAGGATCTGGTGGTGCTACTGGTGAAGTCTTTCAGACTTTCCTGAAAGCATTAATTCCCAAGCTATATAAACTGCTCTCACCATGTAGACAAATATGCAAAACGAAGTTATTCATTCTACGGAGGAACCATGGTCTCAATAACACTTACCATAGCATAAAAAGAAAGAAAACTAAAGATTGAGCTTGCTTTAGAAGGTAGATATAGATTCCTATGAAAATAGTGGCAAGACAAATTTAAAATTATACTGATGAATATATAGGGATAAACCAGGTTTGCAAGGATGATTTGATGTTACAAAAATAATTAACATAGAACACATATATAATCTTGGATGGAAATATTCAATATTGAAAAGAGATCTATTTCTAGTCTATTTGATGCTCCCTAGCGGTTGAGTGGTTAGGTTTGGCACTCTCTATTTCTACTCTACTCAACTTGTACTCATCCCAAATTTGTTTATTTATGTTATGGGTTGAATTGTATCCTGCCTAAAAAGATATAGTGAAGTCTTAACTTCAGAACCTCAGAATATGACCTTATTTGGAAATAGGGATATTGAAGATATAATTAGTCAAGAGGAGGTTACACTGGAGTAAAGTGTAATCCAATAAGACTAGTGTCCTTGTCAGAAGACAGCCCTGTGAAAACAGAGACACAATGGAAGGACGCCAGGTGACCACAGAGGCAGAGGCTGGAGTCATGCAGCTGCAGACTAAGGAACACCAAAGAGCAAGCAAACCACCAGAAGCCAGGAAGAGGCAAGAAGGACTGATTCCCATATAGGTTTTAGAGGGAGCACAGGCTTGCTGATACACCAATTTCAGACTTCTAACATCTAGAACAGTAGGACAATAAATTTCTGTTGGTTTAAACCACCCAGTACCTGGTACTTTGTTACAGCAGCCCTAGCAAGACCATTCAGTTGCTTTAAATTAGGACTCAGCAAACTACAGCTTGCAGGCCAAATCCAGCCCACAGCTTGTTTTTCTACAGCCCTTAAACTGTGGTTTTATATTTTACATCTGTGAAAAAAAAATGTAAAAAATAATAAAGAGGAGGAGGAAGAACTATAGACTACATGTAGCCCACAAAAATCTAAAATATTTTGTATTTGGCCCATTACCAAAAAGGAAAAAAAAAGTGCTGACTCGTGGTTTAACACAACCCTAATAAAATTTCCCAATGAATAAATTTAAGCTTATCTGGAAGAAGAAACCAGTGAAATTCTTAGCTAAGAAAACTTTGGGTGAAAAAGAGTAAGGAGACATTGCACTCTGAGATATTTAAATACCTAAAGTATAGAAATCTGGGACTTCCCTGGTGGTCCAGTGGCTAAGACGCTGCATTCCCAAAGCAGGTGGTACAGGTTCCACCTTTGATCAGGGAACTAGATCCTGCATCCTACATGCCTCAACTAAGACCCAATGCAGCCAAATAATTAAATAACTAATTAAATATATATTTCTAAAAGTATATAAATCTATAATAACTAAAATAGGGAAAATACTGCCATACAGATTAATGAAATAGGATATGTCAACCTTAAATGGGCCTAATTGGTAACAAGAAGAGATTAATATATACTATGGGAAATATGAGAAGATTATTTACAGGAATACATACAATTTTTAAATTTTGGGGATAACTGGGATATGGGAGAAATTATTAGATCATCACATCACACTAACCAACAGAATAAGTCCAAGACTAATTTTTAAAATGAAATATAAGAAAAGAAACTGGCAAAGAATAAAAGTCTGGAAGAGAATATTCATAAATATTTAACTGATTACTGAACAGGGAAGAATTTTCCAAGCATAAAGCAATGGGGAAAACAGTAAAAGAAGAGAGCTTTAGATTTCATGACAACATTTTCAAACTTCTGTACCTCAAAAGAATCATAAACAAAATTGAAAAGCAAATGACAAGCTGAGAAAAATATTTGACAGCATCATGACAGAAAAAGGATTAATAACCTTCATATATAAAGAAAGATCAATAAGAAAAATACAAACACTCTGATAGAAAAACAGGCATCAGACAGGCCCTCACAATTCACAGAGGACATATAATTGGCTAGGGAACACATGAAAATAGTCCATTTCTCCGGTAATTAAAAAGTGCATATTTTAAAATGAGATCCCAAGTCTAATCTATCAAATTGGCAAAAATGTAAAAAGGTGCAAATACTCAGTGTTGTGTAGACTACAATTAAGGACTTTTCCACACTCTCAGTGGATGTCAATTGCACAGCCTTTCTGGGCTGCAACTTCGCAATCTAGACTGTTAACTGCAGCCTATGCTTCTATACCGAGAATGAGGTCGGATGCAACTGGCAGAAAAAGTAAGGATGTGAATAGAAGCCGGAGGTTGCATTGATTCATATGCAATTCTTCCCAAAAGGTTATGTTTTAAGCCACCAAGAACCAGCAGCTGAACCCAAAAGGATGCTCTCACAGCTGAGCTCAGAAAGCCCTAGTGGGATGTAGTTCATGGCCACTCGACCGTGCTCTTCCTCATGGCTGGGTTTGGCTGCTTGTTGTGCTTTGAAAGTGCTTATTTCATGGTGATTCTGCATCTTTATACATTTTGTCCTTGTCACGGTAATTTATCATCCCCTATCCTTCCTTACACCCTTTTCCAGCCAGCAACTTTTCGAGCAACGCCATTGTAGCGCTATTTATTGGATACTTAATTAATTTTTAAATAGCATTTTTATTAGGATTGTTATTGTTTATTAGTGTTGCAGTTACAACGTAGCATAAATCTTGAGTGATTTGCCTTAACCATGGTTTTCCCAGAAGTCATGTCATTTTTAGTACACAATTCTGCAGAATACAGTATTGCTTGAGATTTGATGTGACATATGTACATATAAATATATGTCATATGATTGTAGAACAACATTGTGCGATTATCAAAAGTACCAAAAAATTAAGTGGCAACTCCATTCACAGCAATATATGCATAGGGAAAAAAATCAGAGCTACACATAAAAATTTATGCACAAGAGGGTCCCTCAAGGAATTATTTGCAAGACTGAAAAAGTCAGAAAGCATTCAAATGCAGAATACTTGATTAATACCTGATATTCCATCTACACAATGGAACCATTCTAAATACACATTCCATCTACACACGGGCCATTCGAAATAAACTTTTCAAAAAACACTTGGAGAGATACAATATTTCATAATAGAGCAAATGGGGAAAAAACAGTCTATAAAATAATGCCACAGACTATCATCCAATTTTATAACATAAATTTAAATTTTACAATAGAAATTATTAAACTATGTATGTACTATTTATATGTGGTAAAGATATAAATATATACAGCCAAATATAAATAATAGTTATAAATAATAGTTGGGGTAAACAATAATTACCTCCTTGTACTTTTCTACATGTTCTAAGTTTTCTATAACGAACATATATCACTCTTATAAAAAAAAAAAAGGAAAGAAAAATGAGCATTATTTTTAAGTAAGTAAAAACTTAATGGATGTTTAAGCTAAAGGAAGGTAGCAAGGGAAGGACAGAGAGAAAGGGAGAGAAGGAACGGGGATGGGGAGAATGAGACCACCCAAAGTTTGAATCCTAGGTCGACTTTCAAAGAGACCAAGAGAACAATAGAAGGAGTCTCCTCCCCCGGTCTAATGAACATCCTCAGTTACTACAGGGTCTGTGCTCACTTTCTGAGCCAGCAACTACTGATTCTTCAGAACAGCCCCCCTTCATTGCCCCAGGCCACAGGCTGGACTCTCTGACCCCCAGACTTACTCACTCACCAGGTTCGCGGGCCCTTACGTCAAGCCCTAAGCTCTCAGAGCCTCAGCTCAGCTGCAGGCCCACAGCCAAGATTGTCCTCATCCCTGCCATTCCCTAGAATCCAGGTGATCAGGGCCAGCCCCTGTATCAGTCAGTAGACAAGGACCCCCAACTGAGGGTCCTTGTCCACCCTGTCCAGAGCTGTCCACCTGGTGGGAATGAGTACTTCTCTGTGACTCCAGGCCCTGGTGGGGTGCTGGTAAGCCCCTAGAGAGATACAACACTACTGACAAGAGTCACCAGACCTGAAACTGCCTTGTGACCTGAGGGATGGCTCAGTGGTCATTCAGGTGGACCATGTTCCCCTATGGAAAGGAGATCGGGACCAGGTATCCCCACCCCACACTCATGCATTGGCACTAGAGCGCCCCTCCCTTCACCAAAGAGGGGGAAGAAATAGGACACCTGGATTGACAAAGCTCATGGTAGCTTCCCAAATGGCCCTGGTGGTAAACAATCTGCCTGCCAATGCAACGGACACAGGAGACACGAGTTCAATCCCTGGGTCGGGAAGATCCTGGAGACGGAAATGGCAACTCACTCCAGTATTCTTGCCTGGAAAATTCCACGGACAGGGGAGGCTGGTGGGAACAGTTCCATGGGGTCGCAAATAGTCAGACAGGACTGACTGGGTACACACACACACACACACACACACACACACACAGTGGTTTTAATCAGAAATTAACTTGAGTCGATAACAAATAACATGATGGTTTGTTTCCAACGGCAGCACTGATCTGATTTCCATGAAGGACTCTCCCGAGTGAAACTACTAAATGGTTGGATAAATTTTTTTTAATCTGTTTAAATGCATTACTGAGCTGGCACAAAAGTAAGAAATCTACAAAGCCCTAAAATAAAGGGAAATAAGAAGTCTGGAAAGAAAATGAGTGTTAAAGTCGGCTTTCTCCCTGAGGGTTTCTGCTAAACCCCAGAGACTTTGAAGTTCTTCACTGAAGACCACAGGAGGTTGGAGGGGATGGGAGATAAAAGCCAAACACAGCCCAAGGCAGGAGTTCTGATTTGAAATCCCTACTTAAAGCTGTGATCCCAAAGGGCTACACACTCAGGAAGTGAATAAGAAATAAGGCAGGATTTCCACAAAGAGACAGCAAGGAAACTCATCTCTCTTGACCCTGGCACTGGTTAAAAGGGAAAAATTTCTTGTAAACACAAGCTACCTCTTCCACAACTTTGAGATCCAAACTTACACTACCTAAAAAATAAAAAAATTATACTACCTGTGAGGTCTCAAAAACCTCAAGGAATGATTTTAGGCACTGTCAAAGCAAATAGAAAGCCTCTCTGGAGAAACTTATCAAATGACGACTCAAGAATCCTCACAAATAAATCTTGACGGACAGTTGGAGTACACTTGGATAGGACCTTTGCCTTGTGGAACTCACATTATACCAGGGACCCCTGACATAGATATTAAACGTATATACAAAAAATAACATTCAAGAACTAGAGAGTGTGGTAAGCACCAAAAAGGAACTAAATATATATACAAAAAATTACATTCAAGAACTAGAGAGTGTGGTAAGCACCAAAAAGGAACTAAATATTAGAGAGAAAAATGTGGAGATCCAATTAGAGAAGGTGATATGGGAAGTCACATATAAACTCAAACTGTAAAAGGGAGACCCTACTGCCCTTAGTACCAGAGCAAATTCCACAGAAGTAAGATGGCCAGACTTTTTCTAATTACAGAATGCCCAATGAGTGAATTTCAGATCAACAATAAGCAGTTTTCTAGTATAAATGTGCCCCATGCACTATTAGTGACATGCTTATTTTACAAGAATTATTTGTTTTTCATGTGAAATTCAAAGTTCATTGAGCATCCTGTATTTTATCTGACCATCCCATATAGGAGAAATCTGATTGGTCCTGCTTGAGTCACATGCCCTCCCTCTGAACCAATGCCTGTGGGCAGAGTTGTACAGGAAACACTGGGATTGACAGTTCCACCAGAACCACAGGGGAAGGAGGAAGAAAGTCTCCCAGAGAGGATAAGTCTTCGGCAGATTAAAAACAAGAGACACCTCCCCACTAAAGGATGATGGTAGTAGGGGGGGTTGCATTATACATTTATCATGATTTTGTTTGCCTCCCTCTTCTTCTGTCACTAGATTTCCCCCAGATACCTGGTGGTCCTGGTCATGCTAAGTCCATCCAGTATGATGAGTCTGAGAACAACACAACAGGTGAGGTGTTGGTACTTAATAACCAGTACCTTTGATTGTGATTATCCACAGGTTTCTCATTTCCCAAGGCCCAGGTGTAGCCCACCCCCTCCACGAAGCATTCCTTGACCATCCAGCCCAGTACATCGACTTCTCCCTCTCTTGGCTCTGACAGCCCTTGCTGTCTGTTCCCACCAATCTAACACCAAACTCCTTCACCCTCTCTTGAGGGCCCTGATGCCTCTCCGTGAGCTGCTACTGTCTCTGTTAATGCCCAGAAAATTCTCTAAGAGCAGAGGAACCTCCCCGCCTTCTCCTGCCTCCCCCACAGAGCAGGGCTGGGCACATGGAAGGTGCTCCAGGAAGGCAGATAGGATGGAGCCATCACTAGAGCTGGAAATTTGGCTTTTACAGCAAAGACAGTAGGGAGCCAGTGAAGGTTCTGGAGGAAGGGAGATGATAGAAGGGGTCATTGGGGTGAGGCACTGAGCAGCAGACCCACAATATTCCTGATCTTCTTCTTTCCCGACTGAGGCCACTAGCAGAGTGATGAATGTGCCAGAAGCTGCTCATTATTAATCACCTTAAAAGCAAACATTCATCTTGATGCAGGATTTTAACTTTTCTCCTCTAATAACAGATTAAAGCACCCGGATATTAATGGGCCAGATAATTTACATTTTGCTTAAGCAGAAAAAACAAACCATCAGGCCCTCGTGGCAACACCACTTTCCAACAGATTGAGAGATAGGATGAAGAAATTGCTGTAACTAAAACATGCACGTATGCACGCTCACCACCGATAGATACATGACAGCTTGCAAACATGTTGTAACAAGCGCAATATGAGTTCTGTACACAAACAATTACCCGTTCCCCCAAAGGGTTTCCTGCTCATCCTCGCCGTCTCAATCACTCGGGGCAATTAAGCCACAAATCTCTGGGCAGCACTTCCCTCTGCTCCTATTCCCAAACTGTGACCTCAGCCCTGAATAAACCAGTCCCCAGAGGAAACAGTTCATGGGGGTTCCAGCACTGCCAAGAGACAGCGAGATGGCCATGGCCATTCCCTTCTCCTCCCACCTGCTCTTTTCACAGGGATGTTGGGGGAAAAAGAGAGGTTTCCTGAAATAAGAAACCAAAGGAAAACTGCATCTGGATCCTCTCTGTTTAAATAGCCTTAAGAAGTCAGCCATGGTGGACTCTCTCAGGTTCCAGCCCATGGCTGAAATAGTGTAATAGGCCATGCCCTGGAGAGGAAACAAGAGACCTGAATACTTATTCCTGCATTGGCACCAACTTATGGTATGGCCTTCACCAACTCCCTGTCCTTCTTTGGTCTTCAGGTTCCCCATCTGAACAATGAGCACTTGGTGCTGATAATGCTAAACTCTGACATTTTGTGGCAATGGAATTTTAACAACTCCTGGACTCCAACAATCACACAGAAAATCAGCTATTAGAGGTGAACAGATCACTGCCCACTGAGCATGCTCAGTGCCAAGGCAATCAAGTCCCTCACCTAAGCCACACGAGTGGGCCCTGCCTCATTGAGCATGCTCAGCTCTAAAGGAAATGGGAGCTGGGCTTGCTTAATCACAGGGCAATAAAGCTTACCGTCTTTCCTTGAGCTCCCCAGAGATAGGATAGACATACAGTGGGTCTGTAGCAAGTAGGTGAATTAAACAAACCAAGCAATCTTAGCCAAGGCTCACTCTGTTCATCTGCTGGTTTAGATCAACTCTTATCATGACATGTATGAATCTTGAATAAGTGTTTACACCAAAACTCAGTTCCCTGCAAATAAATCATCAGCGAATCCCACCAAAACAGAGCATGTCCTAATCTATCCTCACACTCATCATACCTGTAAGAATACAGATTTGATCAATACCATCCACTAACTTGAGGCTTCCCCGATGGCTCAGTGGTAAAGAATCTACTGCAATGCAGGAAACCCCAGTTTGATTCCTAGGTTGGGAAGATACCCTGGAGAAGAGATAAGCTACCCACTCAAGTATTCTTGGGCTTCCTGGTGGCTCAGTCAGTAAAGAATCCGCCTGCAATGAGGGAGACCTGGGTTCAGTCCCTGGGTTGGAAAGATCCCCTGGAGGGAGGCATGGCAACCACTCCAGTATTTTTGCCTGGAGAATCCCCAGGGACAGAGGAGCCTGGTGGGCTATAGTCCATAGGGTCGCAAAGAGTCAGACACGACTGGGCGACCAAGTACAGCACAGCATCCACCAACTCGGGGCTTCCTCAGTGGCTCAGCGGTTAAGAATCCACCTGCAATGCAGGAGATGCAGAAGACACGGGTTGGATCCCTGGGTTGGGAAGATCACCTGAAAGAGGGTATGGCAACCCACTTCACTATTCTTCCCTGGAAAATCCCATGGACAGAGGAGCCTGGCGGGCTACAGTCCATGGGATCACAAAGAATCAGACACAACTGAAGTGACTGTGCACGCATGCACACACCCACCACGGTGACCTCACTGACATTCAGAGATCACTCTGTCTAACAACAGAATTCACATTCTTTTCAAGTATACGAGAAATATCCATTGAGACAGGCCGCATACTTGGTCATAAAGCACGTCTCAAATATTTTTGTTAAGATTGAAAGCCTAAGCTTTTTCTCTGATGTGATGAAATTGAATTTAAAAGTAATAACAGTAAGCCATCTAGAAAATCACCAAATGTAAATTAAACAAAACACTTTTAAATAACCCAAAGGTCAATGAAAAAATAACAAGGGAAATTGGAAAATATTTCAAACTGAATGATAATGAAAGCAAAACTCATCAGAATTTGGGGGACAGAGCGAAAGCAGAGGTTAAAAGAAAAGTCAGACCTCTAAACGCCTATACTTATAAAGAAAAAAGGCATAAAATCAATGATCTCAGCTTCTATAGGTGCAAAAAAAGACCAAATGAAACTCAATGTAAGCAGAAAACAGGAAATAAGAAGAAGAAAGAAAACCAATTATATAAAAATTGAGCAAAACAATAGTAAAAATAAGCAGAGCCAAAGTTGCTTCTTGAAAAAGGTTAATAAAATTTAGAGCCTCCCAGAGAAGACTAATTAAAAAAAAAGAGGAGAGAAAACACATATTAACAATATCAAGAATTTAAAAAAGGATATCACCACAGATTCTATATCTATTAAAAGAACAATAGGGAATATTATGAACAACATTATGCCAATAAATTGACAGGTGAAATAGACAAACTTCTTGAAAAATATACTCACCAAAAACTAACATAACATGAAAGCATAAGTCTAAAAAACCTTTTATATACTAAATAAAGTTTAGTATATAAATAAAGTTTAAAATAAAATAAAGTTATAAATAAAGTATAACATATCAAAAGCTTTCCCACAAAGAAATTTCAAGTCCAAATTGATTTACCAATGAATTTTATCAAACATTTAAGAAAAAAATAATAACAATATTGAGCAAACTCCCAAAGCCAGAATAGTTCTAACACCAAAAATTGGCAAAAGTATTATTTTAAAAAAGAATTTCTACAGATTTCTATAGATCACCAACCATGAAAAATACTTTTCATGACTGGGGAAAATAAAATCCTTATAAAAATATTAAATATACTGGTAAAATATATATTATATATAAAATATAAAAACACATAACAACCAAGTAGTGTTTATCACAGGAATGCCAGGTTAATTAACATTTGGAAAATGTCTGGAAAAAAATCAAGTTAAAAATTTTGAAAAATGTCAATGGAATTAATGAAAAATCAATGAAATTCACAAAAGTAACAGAATATAGGAAAAAAGGTAATTCACAACATTGGTCATATATGGGGAAATCACATGCTATATGATTCACAAAAAGCATTAGACAAAATTCAACACCCATTATGTTTTTTAAAAGGAAATAATGAAAGAATGTCTTTAAGAAATTCCTTAATGACTTAAGATTAAATTTCCTTAAGCCTTAAGAAAGGTATTTTTTAAAATACCTAAAGATAACAACATTGTACCTAATAGTGAAACATTGAATGTTTTTCCTATAAGATCAATAGCAAAATTATTAGATAATTATCTTCAAGATTGTACTGGAAACTTTAGATGCTGTAATAGCAAAGGAAAATAAATAAAAATAATAAATATTGGAAATTAAGAACAAAACTGCCATTATTCAGAAAAACTGTGTTTATACATAGAAGCTACAAAAAAAAAACCATACTAGAATAACTGAGCTTCTTGGCTTTGCAGCATATAATGTCACTATATAAGAAGTCAATTATTGTTATATGTATTAGCAACAAAAAATGGAAAAGGAAAACTTTTCAAATATCATTTGCAATATAATTAATAAAAGCAAATGCCTAGGAATGAATCTAATGATCAAGGTGCAACCACTACACAGAAAACCACAAAAGACTGCTGAGAGAAATTAAAAGTGAAAGTTGCTCAGTCATGTCTGACTCTTTGCAACCCCATGGACTATGCAGTCCATGGAATTCTCCAGGCCAGAATACTGGAGTGGGTAGCTGTTCTCTTCTCCAGGGGATCTTTCCAACCTAGGGATCGAACCCAGGTCTTGCATGTTGCAGGTGGATTCTTTACCAGCTCGAGCCACCAGGGTGAGAAATTAAGGATCTAAATAAATGTAAAGATATATAGTGTTCATGGATTGGACAATTTGATGTTATTAAGATGTCAGCTCTCTGTAAATTGATCTATAGCTCACAATCCTAAATTCCAAGAGGAGTTTTGAAGAAACTGATGAGTTGATTGTAAAACTTATATGACAATTCAAGATACCTAGAAGAACCAAAATAGTACCAAAAAAGAACAAAGTTGGGAGCTATAAACTAATTTCAAGACTTTCACTTAAGCAACAGTATTCAATTCAGTATGGTTTTGGTACAAGAATAAACTAATAGGTGAATAGAGCAGAATAGGACATCCAAAAAAAATAAACCCACATGTATGGTCAATTAGGTTTTGAGCAAGTCAATTCCTTAGGAGAAAGTCTTCTTTTTAATGGTGAGAGCATAACTGAATATTCATATGAAAAAGAAAATAATTCAACTCCTACCTCACTGTATATGCATAAAAGGAGTTAATGATAGATCAGAGACCTAAATATAGTGCTAGAACCATGAAGAGAAAACATAAGATGACATCTTTGAGACTTTGGTAGACAAAATGTGAGATGATAAAAAATATATACTTATAAGTGTCTGCTTCCTGCTCAGAGTTTCTCAATTCCTTGGAATTTCCTGGGCCATAGGAATGTCATTTGTTCTAATGAGGTGACTCTTGGTGGACTGTTGGATGGGGGCTGGTCACCCAAAAGACCAAGCCATGATCAGAAGTGTAGAACTTTCGGGCCAACCTGCATTCTCTGGAGAGGGTCTGGAAATTGAGTTAATGATTGGTCATGCCTACTTGATGAAACCTTTATAAGAATCCCCAAGGTACAAGATCCTGGGAGTTTTCTGGGTTGATGAACACACGGAGGTGCCAGAGGAAGGATGCTGGAAGGAACATGGAAGCTTGCGCCCCTTTCCACATATCTTGCTCTGTATGTCTCTTCCCTCTGGCCATTCCTGAGTTGTATTTTCTTTTTATAACAAACCAGTAATCTAGTAAGTAAACTGTTTTCCTGAGCTGCTCTAGCAAATTAATTCATTAAAATTAATTAAAGAAGGAGGTCATGGAAACTTCCAGCTGATAGAGTCATCAGAAGCACAGGGGACGACCTGGACTTCCAACTGGCATCTGAAGTTGGGCAGGGAAGTCCTGGAGGACTGAACCCTTACCCTGTAGAACCTGGCATTATCTCCAGGTAGACAGTGAGTGTCAGAACTGAGTTAAATTATAGGACACCAACTGATGTCACAGAGAATTACTTGGCCCGGGTGGGGGTGGGAGGTTGCTCACACATTTGTTAACCAGAAGTGTCAGAAGTACAGCTTTCACTGTGTGCATCATAAGAGAAAAATTAACAAGTCAAACGAACCACAATTTCTGCTTGTCAGAATATGCTATTAACCAAATGAATAAACAGGTTACAAACTGAGAAAAATATTCATGATGCATATCTCTAACCAGGGACTCATGTGCAGAATCTATAAGGAATCCTACTAATCAATAACAAAAAGACAAGTAATGCAACTTTAAAAATGGGCCAAAGACTTGAAAAGACATGGCACAAAAGAAGACAGATGAATAGTCACTGACATGAAAAATGCTCAATATCAATATTCATTAGGAAATACAAATTAAAGCCACAATGAGATACATTTCATACCCACTAGAGTGTATTCTTTTTTAATGACAGCAAAAGGGCCCTAGGAATCTTTTTTGGAGAGAGGGAAATATCCTAAAACGAGAGTGGTGATGGCTGCACAACTTTACAAATTTACCCCCAAAAGTCATTGAGCCATACCATCACAATAGGTGGATTTTAGGATATGTAAATTATTCCTCATTAAGCTCATACATTACTGATGAAAGTGTTAGCCATACATTACAATTTAAAGACACAAGCTGGGCTTTGCTGGCAGTCCAGCAGTTGAGATTCCACTTTCCAATGCACGGGGCACAGGTTTGATCCCCGGTTGAGGAACTGAGGTCCCACATGCTGCGAGATGCAGCCAAAAATTTTAAAAAATAAAGACACAAGCATGTGGAGAAATTGTAAACAAATGCTAGAGAATGATAAACATAAAATTCAGGATAGTTATCACCCCTAGGAGGGAAGGGAGGGGGATGGGAAGTGACAAGGGCAAAGAGGGAACTTCAAAGGTATTTATAATCTTTTTTCCCTATACTGGGTGATGATACACAGTGTTCATTGTATCAATAGTTTTTATAGCTTACATATAGTCTATAGATAGTTATTTTGTTTCTGTCCTATAGTAAATAAATACAACTTCAAATGAGTAAAGTAAAGCATAAAAGAAACTAAAGGCAGACCTGATAAGAACACTTGATACAATAACACCCTATCCAATGGGGAGTAAGACTTGTCCCAACCTAAGAGACTTGATAACAGCACAGAAGGCAGAGTTGGAACAGTCCCCAGAAATTAAAGGCAATGCGCATTCATACAGACTCAAAAGGCACACCGAGGGGAATGGGGGACCAGATAGTGAGGAAGAGGATAACAGTTTGGCTGAAGGTCATAACTTCTCCACTTTGGGTTCACAAGGGGTTGGGGGAACACAGCACCCCATCTGGTCCTCACCTCACTCAGCTCAATGCTATTTAGGTACCACACCTTAACACTTCAGTGAAGATGTGTGCAAATCTTCCTCTGAGTTCACCATCTGCTCTCTTTGGAGAAGGTCAATGGGGACGTTTAGGAACAGAGAGGAGTGCTTAGTGGTGGTGGTCCTTTCATCATTGGCAGTAACTCTGCTGGGGACTGCTGGGCTAAAAACTCTGTCTGCACAACTGGAGAGATATAAGTTCCAGGCAGGCCGACCTACCATAACAAATAGACCCACAGCGTTAGTGGTGTAAACACAGCAGCATTCCTTTCTGCCTTCTGTGACCAGTCCGAGGAAGGTGGTCCTTCCTGGCTGGGGACTCTACTTCATGCAGTGATTAGATCCCCAACTCCTTTCATCCTAAAGCTTCTCCATCTCTTTAGGTCCTTTAGGTCCTTTGGCTTCCAGCCAAAGGAAGAGGATGAAGGAGGGAGGAAAGATACATCTATTTTCTTAAGTTTTTTGTCCAGTGACTTGGGACAAAGATTTCTTAAACAAGATACTGAAAGAACAAATCATCAAAAAAAAAAAAAAATTGACAAACCAATTAATTGGCCTGCAATAAAATGAAATTTTCTCTTTTCAAAAGATACTATTGACAAAATGAAAAGACAAGCCACAGAGAGATCATTTTTGTAATCCATATATCTGACGAAGGGTTTGCATCCAAACTATATAAAGACCTTCTAGAACTCAATCATAAGAAGACATTTTCAAATGAGGGAATGTTTTTAAAGCATTCACAAAAGGAGATATACAAACAACCAAGAAGTACATCAAAAGGATGCTTGATAGCTTTAGTCATCAAGGAGATGCAGATTAAAACTACCATGACACACCTACCAGAATGCTTAAAATTAATGGGACTGTGGCAGATTCATATAATGGAATCCTACTCAGCAAAAAGATAAAACAAAACAAAACAAAAAAACTACTGTTACATACAACAACATCTATGGATTTCAAAACATTATCTTAAGCAAAAGTAGCCAGCCAGATATTTCATGTTGTGCGATTTGCATTTATATGACATCTTAAACTATGCAAACCAGTCTAGGGTTGGTTGACATCATAGTCTAAGATGTCATATAAATGGCACCTAAGATCTAAGAAAGCAGATCTGTGATATCTGTGTTTGAGGTGGGAGGAGGGTCTACTGCAAAAACTCACAAGAAAACCCTTGGGACGATGGAACTATTCTATAACTTGATTGTGGTGGTGGTCTATATCCATCTGGTAGTGGGGACATCCACCCATCAAATGGCACACTTGTAAAGTGTGCATTTCATTGTACATAAATTATACCTTTATAACATTAATTAAGATAAGAAAGTCTTGGGACTTCCCAGATGGTCCCATGTTTAGGACTCAACACCCTCACTGCCGAGGACCTGGGTTCAATCCATGGTCAGAGAACTAACCCCACAAGCCATGTGATGTGTCCAAGAAGAAGAAAAGAAAGAAAGGAAAAAACAGTCTTAGTCCAGAAAGCACAAGGGTATCTGCTGTCACATTCCAGTGGTTAGAACAATCAGTCATAAGGGCAATGCCACTGCAAAGGAAGCTGGGAAACATAGTCCACCTGTGTGGCCAGGAGAAAGAGGAAAGTGAGTTTGGGTGAACAGCAGGCTTACGGTGCAGGGTCGCAAAGAATCGGACATGACTGGAGCGACTTAGCACGCACGCACAAAGAGCAACACATCCCACTGTCTGTGGCCCAAAAGGTTCCTAGAGAGCTCTTCACAGAGAAGGCAGGACTGGCCAAAATTCAAACAAGACAGGAGATAAGGCCTAGACAGAGGGATGAGCGTGGAGTTATAGGGGCAAAGAGAAAAAGGATGTCTTCCCAAGAAAAGGGGCATGGTCAACAGTGGGATCCCAGATGAATAAAGCAGGAGGAAAAGGAATAAACAACAGCACAGGGGCAGGAGAGCAGATGTTGGAGAAGTGGTGAGAAGTTCTGCACCGCTGGGCACAGTGTTGGGTGGTGGGGATTCCCGGGTCTGTGGTGAGGGGATGAGCAGTGAGGGTTGCATCCTGCATACCCGCAAAAGCCAGGAAGGGTGTGTTCCCATCCATCATCCCAGGGCTGCTCTGCTCAGAGTCCTCTCCCACGGTCCCAGCACCGAGGAGGGGGAGGCAGGTCTCATGACCGGCTGGAGGAGGCGGGAGAAGTTCCAGCAGTGACTCAGGCTGCTTGCCTTGAATCAGGAGCCAGCGTCATAGGCAGGAAGTCCTGGGGGGCTGGAGCCCACTCACAAAGCCCACATCCATCTGAGTCACAGCACAGAGCAGGCACCTGTTGCTCAGGCAACGGAGGCCCCAGTTTGGGGCTCAGATTCCAGCCTGATTAACCCCTCACCTGCCAAGTAGGGGGAATCTGACCCCCTAGGTTTTATATGTCAAAACTCTAGACTCACCTGGACTGGCTCTACCTGCGATCCAGCCTATTCCCAAAAGGGCATCCCGGAACAGAGGATGCAATGGCAGCTTCACTCTGCTCCTCAAAGACCCACGGATGAAAAAAAGGCTCAGAAGGGGCCACGCCGTCCTTCCCCAAGGTGACCGGCTAACAAGGGGCAGAACTGAAATGAGGTCATCTTATCCACTAGGTGTGATAGGGGAGAGCCTAGAGCCTGTGAAAATCCTTAAGGCCTGGAAAAGAATTATTGGTTCCAAAATATGAAAAGAAAACTGAAAACACAAATTTAATAGAATGCTAAAAGTTTACAGGACAGAACTTGGAGATTGACTTCATTAATGGCTACATTTAGAATGTGCAAAAGGAAGAACTTCCCTGGGGCTAAACTCCACACTCCCAAAGAAGGGGGCTTGAGTTCAATCCCTGGTCAAAGAACTAGATCCCACATGCTGCAACTAAGTGCTCATATGCCAAAACTAAAAGATCTGGCATGCCGCAAATAAATAATTTTTTTTAACATGTAAAAGGTTTCCTTACATTTGAAAACAATATGTACATTAGTTTTAGTCACCTTGCAAGAATGCCCAGTATTCAGGAGAATGTCTGAGAAAGCTAGTGCACGCACGCTGAGTTGCTTCAGTCGTGTCTGACTCTGTGACCCCATGGATCAGAGCCCACCAGGCTCCTCTGTCCATGGGATTTTTCCACAACCAACACTAAATTAGTTACTTGTGACCCAATCAGTTCAAAAGCAAAATTGTAAATGTCCTTTAAAGTTATTTACAGTAAGAAAAAAATCCACATTTAATATGCAATATGTGATATTTATGATGAGAGACACTTCCAGAAGTAAAGAGACAAAAGCCCAGTGGATTCTCTGTATGGCTCTGAGTGTCCCCCCTTTGTCTTCCTAAGGCTACAAGTGGGGAACAAACTGGACCCAGCCTGGGGGGTTGCCGCTCCCTCCCTCGTCTCCAGAGAGTGAAGTAGGCTGGGAAGATGCCCTGCCTCAGTGTGAAACAGACCTGGAGGATTGTCCCCTTCTGAACAGTAAAGCTTCTCCTCTGCTGAGAGGATTGGCAGCTAGCTGAGCTGCAGCTACGGTAACGGCATCCTCCCATCCGCGCTGAGCGTTCACACCATGGTTCCCCACACCCCACTGATCTGACTGATCTTATTAGTGATAAGGTGCCAGGGAGAAGCCTTGATGTTCTCTTCCTAGCAGGTTATGCTGATGGAAACAAGATAAAGGCTGCGTGCTGGGTTCTTCGTTGCACTGGGAGCCCTGGGGAATGCTTTCCTCCAGTCAATGGTACCACGTTGTTTGCTCTCTAGGTATTAAGTGATTAACAGTCCTGCAGTCTCTCTTATGAGGATCCAAAGATGATTCTAGAGTGTTTGGCCAGGAGGGCAGCCCTCCCGGGAAGACTTGGAGAGGCTTAGGGAAGTAGCGTGGGGAAGAGAGCAGAGTTCAGGACCTGAAGACAAGGATTCAAATCCTGAACACAGTTACTGCCTAGCCAATCCTTCACAGCAAAGTGGCTCATCATTCCTGGCCTCAGGTTCTCCATCTGTAAGATGTAAGGAAGGGAGATTTTCATCTCAAAGTTTACCGTTAGCTCTAAAAGTTCAAGACTTTTAGCTCTTCTCTGTGCCCACGCAGAGAAAAGCTCATGCAGTCTTTTCATCTCAGTAACCCTAAATGTCTACCCTAAGCCCAAGGAACATCTCGGTCCTGAGCAGAACATTTGCTCTAGGGACTTCCTGGCCCCCTGCCCTCTCTTCCATCTCCCCCCAGAGATGGGGCTGTCTGCCCTGTGCTTGTCCCCATCACTCAGACTAGGACACCAGCAAACCTGGGGTACTCAAAGTATTTTTCAGTGTAAGCACCTTACAACAATAAAATTATATTTACCCATCTCTTGCACCATTTTCATTTTTTTTCCCCATTTTCGTACATTACAAACCCCATGATATAATGCTAAACTTTTCCCTTGAAGCAGTCACTTGTCTTTTAAAAACAACAAAAAAGGAAAAAGTATTGCCTTTTTATATTTACTGACATTTCACCATCATCAATGCTCTTCATCCTTTCTTTTATATCCGAGTTCCCATCTGGTGCCATTTCCCTTCATTTGAAAAACTTCCTTTAACATCTTGCGAAATGCAGGTCTGCTCATCTTTGGTTTAGCTGAAAATGACTTTCTACTGCCTTCATTTTTTTTTTTAACATGAATAGGGTACTTTTCACTGAATAAAGAATTTCGAGTTGACTCTAAAGACACATTCCATCGTCCTAGGATCCCCATTGTTTCTGAAGAGAGGTCTGCTCTCATTTGTATCATTGTTCCCCAGGATGTAAAGAAGTTTTTGTCTCTGATTTCAAGTTTTTTTCCTTTCTTTGGTTCTCAGTGGTTTGACGACAATGTGTGAGGTAGCAGTTTTCTTTATATTTATCCAGCTGTGGGATTAGCTGAGTTTCCTGGATCTGCAAGTTTACGTTTCCACAAAATTTCCAACATTGTTTTTTCCATACATTTTTTTCTGACTGATCTTCTCTCTTTCCTCCTTCTAGGACTCCAATTACACATACAATAGGCCATTAGATACTGTCTCATAGGTCATTGAGACCATGTTCAATTTTATTTCAATTAATTTTTTTCTCCGTTCTTCAGATTGGGTGATTTCTTTTGATCCACGTTCTGTTTCACTCACCCTTTGTTCTGGCATCTCCAGTTTTTTATTAAACCCATAAACGAATTTTTCATTTCAGATATTTTAGTTTTCTAAACTCTGGAATTTACATTTGGTTCTTGGTTTTTTTCAAATCTCCTTTCTCCTATCTGCTCATTATGATTAAATCTTTATTTTCATAGTTTCTTTTCTAAAGACCTGTCAACTACTTCCAACATCTGGGTCATTTTGAAGTCTGTTTCTATTAACTGTTTTTTCTTTTGACTATTGTGCACATTTAATGTGTCTTTGTATCCAGCAAATTTTAATTGTCTGCTGGTCATTGCATACTACATTGTAGAGACTCTGGATTCTGAATTTTTTCCCCATGATGGCTTTGTTCATCTCTGGCAGTTGTATTAGCTGTCAGCAAGTGCACGTCAGTTCATACTGTGGAAAGTCATACCTGGCCTAGTGGTCTCTGGATGGTATTCCAAGAGGCTGACACCAGACAATGCAAAGCAACTTAAGATCTAGCCTTGAAAGTTATGTAATATCCCTTCTACATAATCTGTTGATCAAAGCCAGTCTCAGGGCCACCCCAGATTCCAGGAGATGAGGAAACAGACTTCCCCTGTGAACAGAAGAGTGGCAGCATCCCATTGCAAAGGACATACACACTTGGAGGCAGGATTTTGTGGCCATAAACAGTCTACCTCTATGATCTTTAGAATGAAAAGAGACAAAACAGAACCAACCTCAAAATTTTTAAAACTCAAACTAATTCGGCACCCATAGTATTCAGGCTGTGTGGAAGGAAATGAATGATAATAAAACAATATGCATTTTGATATGTAAATGCTGGGCATAATTGCCCTAGAAGACCTAATGAAGTAAGCAGCCTCGTATGTTTACATGCACATATACACATGCAGAGGCACACAGGAGTGTTACATTGGTGACTCAGATGAACATCATTACCATCAGTAATGATTCCCAAAATGATGAACAAAATTTCCGAGATGGTGAATGTTGGTAATGTTCATTACCAAAACAAGAAACAAAATTCCCTGGTTTTAAGCTGCAGTTGTGTTCCTGGACTATTCACTGCAGATTAAAAGTTCAGCAAAAAAGTATTCATGTACTAGGTTCAGATACATGTGAACAAGTCTGGCACCTTCAGGAATGTCCAGCTGGAATTTGAAGTCCAACAGGACAAGAGACAATTGTTGAGAACATAACAGGACAACTCGCCACCTCCTTCATCTTTTGTCCAACCAAAACTGCACTCGAGTTTGATGTGTCCCCTGGAGACTGGTACTGCTGGTTGAGAACCATCAGACTGGGGGCTATCACAACAGGGCTATGGACCAGAAATGCACTCTAAGGAGAGGCTCCTGGTGCATTGTCAGAGGCAAAGCAACACCCAGGAGGACCACTAGTGAGGTTCTGGAGAGAAAAGGAAGAAAACAGAAAAGGTGCCCAAGATGAGGTGATCAAAGCAGGTACAGCTTCCAGCATATCTTGATGTAAACGCCTCTGGGTTTTCTGCCCACTTCAGAATCAGGAAAGACTCAGGGATGCAGCCTCTTTGGGGGAAGGCAGTTGAGCCCCTATACTCATGTGGCTTGTAGCCTCCTTCTTGAGGGCTGGAAGGTGATGGACCAGCAGTTGATTGCCCAGATCCAACATCTAGAGCTGACACTGCGGAACTTACTTCTATTGGACTCTACGGGGGAACACTTTCGGTGCCTCAGGGGAGAGGGTCTGCAGGAGGGGAATAGTGCAAGATTTCATGTTTAAGGCTGGTGCCCCATGGCTGCCAAGGTTTCTCCTGAGGAACGAGGAAAGATCACAGCTTGATTTGATAGCGGTGGGTGACGTGACTAGGTCCCCAGAGGCAAGGGAGCCAGCCGAGAGCTTCCATGTGTCTGCATATAGCACATGCATTGAGAGTGTGATCTATGGGTTATGGAGTCATTTCTGTTAATTAAACTCCTTAATGTAAGTTTGAGGTAAGAGTGCTTGGCCTGTATTTCTGACAGCCGCTGGAGGACCAGGAAAGTGGAGAATATGCCATCTGGCAAAGCACCATGAAACTTAATCACTGGGAGGAATTTGTGGGAAACTGTACTGATGGGGGAGGGAGACAAAGATGGACAAATTGACACACAGAACCTGTACTCACTTTGCCAACGATAAACGTTGACAAACCACCCCCATGGTTCTGTTCCCCCACCCCCATGACCAACCCAGCCACTTGCCCAGCCTCCAGTAATCTCTGAATCCCCGAGACCAGCCTGCCCCATCCTCTGATGCCCAGCGATGGTGTTCTCACTCCAGTGTCATGACAGGCCCTCCCCTCCCCACCCCAGAGTCAAGATCCTCTGACTTCCCCCCAAAATCAAACCCCCTTGCTCCTCAGATCATGTTTATGTAGGACCACAAAAGTGCCGCGTTAACTCAAGGCCGCTGCATCTTTGGAAGGAAATCAATACATAATAATGTGTTCTGTCTGGACAGCATGGCCCAGAGCCAGGCTTATTGGGAATTAAATAGAGTGGAAACAAACTGGTCAAGGCTAGCCAGGCTGACCAGGGATGTACCCTGGCCAAGAAGGACATGGGCCTGGAGGTTATGGCCACCTCTCAGGTCTCCTAGACTTTTCTCTTGAAAAAAAGCCACCATATCCTGGGATGTGTTCAGACCTGAAGGCGGGGGAGCTGGATCCCTGGCCCCTCAGTAAGGATTTGATGCTGCCTCTACAGAAGGCAGGGCTCTGGGGCATCCTCCAGGCTTCCACACTCTCCCTGTCAAATCCACCCCACATAAGTGTCTGCAGCCCAGATGATCTTCCAAACTGTAGATAAGGATCGCATCATTTCTCTGCTTGGGAAGCAGCGTGGGGATTAAATAATCCTCTGTAAAATCAGAAAGGCCTAAGTTTGCATCTTTCCTGGGCCACCGTAAGCCACTGAACTCCTCCATCAGACAGACAAACAAGAGTATGGACCCTACAGAGTTGTTTGTATGAGTTCTACGAAATCACATCAGCAAAATATGTAAACCAGGGCCTGGCATATAGTGAGTACTGGCCTTCATCATTATCATCATCAACATCACTTTTTTATGACTTCCCAGAGGCAGCACCTGATGAGCTAAGCCAAACAAAGATCCTGCAGCCAAGAAAGGGTGAGGGAGGGATCTTAGTCTGCCATTTGGGTGGCTGTAACAAAAATGCCATAGAGACCAGTGGCTGAAACAACAAACATTTCTTTCTCATGGCTCTGGAGGTTCGGAGGTCCCAAATCCAGGTCCCTATAGATTTTTTCTGGCAAGAGTCTTCTTCCTGGTTTGCAGATGGCTACTTACTTGCTGTGTCCTCATGTGGTGATAGAAGAGAGAGCTCTGGTGTCTCTTCTTCCTCTTAGAATGGCACTAATCCCATCCTGGTGTCCCCACCCTTATGACCTCATCTAACTCTAATCACCTATCAAAGGTCCCGCCTCCCAGGACTTCTCTAGTGGTCCAGCGGCTAGGACTCCATGCCCCTGATGCAGGGGGCCCAGGTTCAAACCCTAATCGGGAAACTAGATCCCATATGCCACAACTAAGAGTTCACGTGCCACAACTAGAGATCTCACATGCTGCAACAAGGACCCAGTATACATAAACAAATAAATATTAAAAATTACTACTCTTTAAAAAACAAAAAAGAGGTTCCACCTCCAATATGCATCACATTGGGGAGGAGAATTTCAACATCTGGATTTGGGGAGATACACATATTAGGTTTACAGCAGGGGGTAGGTTAGAGGAGGTCGGGCCATCTTCAGAGGGACAGTTGCTGGGCAAGTGGCAGGTCCAGCTGGTGTTTGGTAAAATGCTCACCTTCTTCATCTTCTCCAGGCCTCCTCTCACATGTTTGAGCCACAGCACTTATGCTTTGAAAGAGCTTCAATCATCTTTTCTCCACCTGTGAAAGGTTCTGAGCCTTGCGAGTGCAACACATGGACTCATGTCCTGACGGACTTCCCTGTGATGTCGGTATGTGCGTGTGATAACGGAGGGGCCAGGATTGGCTACCACTGGCTCACAGGGCTGACTGCGCAAAGATCCAAGCCATTCTGGGACTAGTGTTCAGACCTCAGTCTTGGGCTGGTGCCAGAGCTCACTCTGGAATTGCAGTCAGAACTCAGCCCAGGGCTGGGATCAGCCCTTAGCCTGTAGCCAGAATCAGGGCTCACACTCAACTACATTGGAGACTCAGCCTGAACAGAATTTCCTGCTGTGAAACTTAAAGATTTCTATGAACATAACCCATGGCCAAAGCTTTGTGGGCATCAGGTTCTAACCATGCCACGGATGCTCCAGGGACTGAAATGCATCATTTTCATCCATGGCTTTAATGCATCTTCCAATCCCCATGCAACAGTACTGCAGACAGTTTTAAAAACAAGAATACCAACATGAGTGATTTATCTTCTGCAGCCAGTACGCCTGCCATAACCATTCTGCAGCTTGACACAAAAAAAGGACCCTCAACAGACAGCCCTGGCACTCACGACTCCAAACAGGCAGAAGAAAAGCAAAGGTAAATCTCCCTTGAATATTTCCAAAGACCCATGTTCGAGTCCTCTGTAGCCAAAAACCCTTCCTGTGGCAAGAAGGGAGCCACTGGGCCAGAAGGACAGTGTGTGTGATGCTTGCGGTCATGGTACATGGGTTTGAAAGCATCCACCAGGAGAAGAGTGGGAGTTGGATGGATGTGGACCAGAAAGCAGAGAAGAGGAGTCTGGGAATCCTGAGTGAGAACAGGCCTGAGGATGAGGTGATAGGAAGGAACTCAGAAGGGTGGGGGATAGTATCTGTGCTGAGAATTCCACACTGCTCTTCATCAACAACAGAGCACCTCAGGAGGACCGGTCCCCTCTCCCTCAAGATAAGAAGCACGTGCTGCAGCACCCATGGTCCCCCCTCCATGTGACCCCAGATGCCACGTCCTCCCTCCAGGCTCTTTCCTTCTGGGGACAGCAGACCTGCCCACATCCAGCCTTCGTATCTCACCCTCCCTAGCCTTGACCTCCCCCAATCTTCTGCAGACTCAGATCTCTATTTCAGCCCTCAATTCCTCAACCAAGATGGTACCAGAAGGCAAATTCTTTCCACAGCATTAAAAGATAGTTTATAGAAATAATGTTCCTTTAATTTAAAAAAAAAACTGCCTAGAATGATACAATTTTTATAGCACATGACAGAATAAGAAAGGTCCAAGCTCTCAGAGAAAAAGGAATCTCTCCCTCTGCAGTATATTCCATGTGATACAACCTCCTCGGGCAAATATAATATATTGACTTGGAAAGTTTAACTTGTAAGATAATTGGGCCAAGCCAGCCACTCATTCTACTCCAGAGCCCTCCAAAAACAAGCTCTTTCGGCCCAACTCATAAATATGAAGGCAGGAAGAACAAACTTGCTTCGGCTGCTTCTTCATCTCTCTCTTTTTTTTTAATATAATTAAACAGTTAGTGGCTAAATTGCATTGTAATTGATTGCAAAATTGCTTTTTTAATGAGATTTAGATACTAGGAAATCGCTTTTTTTTTTTCTTCAATATGCCCAAAGTGAACTTGGTCATTTGGACAACAAATTGTCTCCCTGACTGTCTCCTTGGCTTGTGGGACCCTGAGTCTTGGCAGAGAAGAAGGTACTGGGCCAGGCCAGCTGACCCTCTCACCTCCAAGAGGGTGGTACTTCAGCAACACCCTCCTCCCAGGACCCTCAAAGTAACTTCATCCCCTTCCTGACTCCACCCAAGGTACCTGGAATGTCAGAGCTGGGTCCCTAGATTTTCCTGCCTGTCCTCCTCTTTTTCCCAGTGCTCTTTTTTTTTTTTTTTTCCATGCTGCAAGTGGAGGGAAAAGCATGTGCAAGGGCCCTGGGGAAGTTTAGGGGAGAGGTTACAGCAATCCCATAGAACTGAGGAAATTAGGAAGAGGAAGGCAGAGACCCAGAGTGGGGCAGAGCCCCTCTGGAAAGAAGAGTTGTCTCTATCAGGAAGGAACTTAAGATGGGAAGATGAGAGTAATGTAAAAGGTCTGTACCTAGAAAAGACCTCACGCTGGTTTTTGGTGTTTTGTTTGTTTCTTTGCTCATTTGGTTTGTTTTTTATGTGGGCCACTTTTTTTAAGTCTTGCTAAATTTGCTACAATATTGCTTTTTTTATGGGTTTTGGGTTTGGGTTTCTTTGTTTTGTTTTGCTTTGTTTTGTTTTGCCTCGAGGCATGTGGGATCTTAGCCCCCTGGCTAGGGATCAAACTTGCACTCCCTGCATTGGAAGGCAAAGTCTTATCCACTGGACCTCCACAGAAGTCCCCTTACTCTGGTTTTTGTAGAGAGAAGACATTTGAGGGAGGCCACGGGATGTCGTGAAGACAGGCAGGAAGGCGTACAGAGCATTAGACAGGAAGGACAAGGTGGAGGTGATGGAGGCAGGAGAAACAGACAGATCTCAGAGGTATTTGGGGGTGAAATGGACAGGACGTGACGTGATTGGATCAGGCAGGTGGTGAACAGGAGGGAGTGCGGATAGTTCTGCCATGGGCTGCTGGAGGAGCTGTGAGCAGCACCACTGGCCTGGGCAGTGATTCCCACCCCTCAACCCTGGGCTCCGTGTCCCCTTTGTATAACCAGCACCCTGCCTCCAAATTAGCCCTCCAACCAAGTTCTTTAGCAGTGGAAGTCATTTATTCCTCATAACAACTCCAGAAAGTAGGTCTGTTATTACCCCCATTTTAGAGATGGGAATACAAGCTCAGAGAGATGAAGGAACTTGCCCAAGATCACCCAGCAAGTGGCAGGTATGGGGTTCAAACCCAGGTTGTCTGAGTCCACAGCCCATGTTGTCACCTGCCTCACACAGGTCCTAGGTTCAGCTCCAAGTCCCAGGAGGCCTCGCTCTTCTGCCCTCCTTGTCCCTGAGTTACTGTGTGATCCTCATCTCTCTCATGCCCTTGGGCATCCTCTCAATGACCCTCCCCACAACACTTGAGGCACGTTAGTTTTGTCTCTGTCCCTTACCATCTGTGGCTGAGATGGTGACTTTGGGAAATCCATTCTGCACAGATTGAAATAAAAATTCATCAAGAGGTCTGAAAGCAGTTGCCCACCCAGCATTCAACAATATAAAGCCCTGCGTACTTCCTACATGGCATGGGGATCAATTAGGGTAATGCTACTTGCTGCTGGATAACAACAAAAATGTAAGGGCCTAACACAATGAAAGATCATCTCTCACTCACCTAAGAGTCCAGTGTGAGTGGGTGTCCCTGGCTGGCAGACAAATTTCCTCCACTTAAGGATTCAAGGATCCCGGTTCGCTCCATCTTGTGTCCCCACCATCCTACAGGGCAAGGTTCAGCAAACATTTTTTGTAAAGGGCCAGAGGGTAAATATTTTAGACTTTGTGGGCCAGACTGTATCTATCACAACTGCGGAACTCTGCCATTGTAGGGAGAAAGTGGTTATCGATGACATCAAATGAATAGAAATGGCCATGTTCTAATAAAACTTTATTTACAAAACACATATACAAATGAGAATAACCATGTTTCAGTAAAACTTTATTTATAAGAACATGCAGCCGGGCAGATTTGGCCCATGGGCTATAGCTTGATTCCTACATCCAACTGGCAAAAGGGATAAGGAGCCAATAAAGGAATGCCTGCTTCCTAAGCTCTTTGAGCTAGAAGTGTCACACATCACTTCCATGTACATTCATGTGTCGCTGTGTGTGTGTATGTGTGTGCGTGTGTGTGTGTGTGTGTGTGTGTGTGTGTGTGCTCAGTAGCTCAGTTGTGTCCAATTCTTTACGACCCCATGAACTGTAGCCAGGCTCCTCAGTCCATGGAAGTTTCCAGGCAAGAATGTTGGATTGGGTTGCCATTTCCCCCTCCAGGGGAATCTTCCTGACCTAGAGATCAAACCCACCCCTCTTTTATCTACTGCATTGGCAGGCAGACTCTTTACCACTGAGCCACCTGGGAAACCCATTCATGTGTCTCTACCTAGATGGAAATGCAGTCCCTGGCTGGGCAACCACTTCCCAGCAACAATGCTGCACTGTGGAAGGGAAAGCATGGGTCTTTGGCAATTGACTAGACAGCCATCTCTGGGAATTCAGCTACATTCAACTAATACCAAGCCTCTACTATGTGACAGGCTCTGTGCTCCATCTGGGAACACAAGGGTCCACAAGATACTGCTCCAGCCTTGAAAGATTCGGAGTCTAGTTTAAACTGAAAATGCATCTGTTTTTAAGATAAGGTTTCAGCTCTTTTTCTGAGGCTTCAAACAGGTGCTCTAAATGCCAGGCTGAAAACTATGGTCCTACCAGGGAGCTGATGGGAGAGGCAGAGAGCTAATGGAGGCCTCACAAAGCAGGGACCATTGTATGCATTTAGCACGGAATCCTGGAGCTCAGCACAGGGCCTGGCACACAGAGGAGCCCCAGTACTTATTGAATGAATGAATGAATGAACCCCTGGCTCACTCATTTCTAGAGCTAGACCCTGCAAGTTTGGGTGGAGGGAACAGGCTATTTCTCATACTTCACTGGTTTATCATCTACACCAGAAAATCTTAGATTAGCGTAATGTCCAAACATCAAAGAAGAAATTTTCATCCGAACGAAAAAAATAAAAACTTAGATCCATCATGTAGACATTTGGTCTAGGAGAGAAATTCTAGTCTTGCTGAAACCAGCAACCCTAAGACTCTGTGACAGTAACAGCCAGAATTCAATACAAATCTTTACACCTGATAAAATGCGTCTGTATCCATGAAGTCCTGGGAAAGCCTAATAAACGACATGAGGTTGACAAGGCAAGCTCCATTCTCCCCATTTTACAGAAGAGGATACAGAGGACCCAAGAGGTGAAGCAAACCCTCCAAGTTCACACAGCTAGAAGATCCCCAACACCAGGTCTGGAGGCCAAGGCTGATTTTGAAGTCAATGAGGATCTATCCCGTCCCCTTGCCTGTGGCTCTGGTTGAGAACATAATATCAACAAAGTACCAATTTCCAGAATTAAACTCATTTTTTTAAAAATGGTATTCCGACTTGTATCTTACCTAAGAAAAGTGGTCTTGAATATGTACGTATATCAAATACTAAATAGTTTTAATTTAAGAAAGTTTATGGAATATAGTGCCCTGGGGCATGCCTCGCAAATGAGACTGGACTTACACAAAACCAAGAGACAGGAGCAGGGAGGCACTCTTTTACTATGTGACCTCTGTCAAGTCACTCCCTTGCTCAGGAGTTTGATCTCAGTTGTCCCAAGGGAGGCAGGATCAGATGCTCTCTGGAGTCTTTCCCTACTCAAAGAAAAGTGCTATAATCAATTCTCTCCAGGCCTTAGGCCAACATCTTCACATCCTCTTGATAATCCATTCTATAAGCATAGGAGGGAGACAGAGGCATCGGGCATTCACTTGAAGGAGGCTGGAGTGATGTCCCTTCAGGCAGCCTCTGGATCTGAGCATCCAGCCAAAGAGATCTGGAGGGTTGGGGGCAGCTGAGTCTCCACGGCCACCCACGAGCCAGGACATGTCATAAACCTCTCAGGCGCTGGTGCAGACAACCTGCTCTTCCTCACCCATCACTCTGCAAGCACTCTGACCCTGGATAGCATCCGTCTCTGTCTTCATCTTCAGAAAGTGGTAAGTAAGGTGATTATGAGCTATTGACATAATAATAACGAGTGGCTGATTCCTCACCCAGACTCCTCCGGGCAGTGGCGGTCAGTCCCCTGCACATATCCTCTGCAGAGCCACCTGGCTGAGAGGGGCGGAAAGGAAGCAGGCCAGGAGCTGGGCTGCTGGGTATTTTCAAACCAGAGCCCGTGCTCCGGTGAAGGAAGCGTTTGACAGAACTTCTCAGGGGTTTGCTCTGAATAGTAATGAGTGGCATGCTGAAGTCAGGATTTGTATTTCTTATTTTTCAAAAGCTGTATTGATGGGAGCGAGCTCACAATACAAACAGTGGTGATTGCAATCACTTGCCGTTCCCATGGCAACAGACAAGATTAAAAGGGCAAACAACGGAGCTGGAACTCTCTTCAGATTAAACTCTCCCGATTTTAATTGCCAGGCAGCACGCTAACACATGGAGTCCCTGGCTCACTGTTTAACAGAATGAAAACCTCCCCTCAGGAACTGACTGGGGACCCTCCAGGTCCATCACCCTGGCCCTCGCTACTTCCATCCACGGCATAAAGCCCAACAGAAGCCAGCTGATAGCTTCTGGATTACCTCCAGGGACGGGGAGCTCATTCCACCACTGGCTGGACACGGTGCCCTTCATTAGGCAACCTGCGTGCATGTATGCGTGCTAAATCGCTTCAGTCATGTCCGACTCTGCGACCCCATGGACTGTAGCCCACCAGGCTCCTCTGTCCATGAGATTCTCCAGGCAAGAATACTGGAGTGGGTTGCTCTTTCCTCCTCCAGGGGATCTTCCTGATCCAAGGATTGAACCCGCATCTCCTGCAGCTCCTGCGCTGTAGGAGGATTCTTTACTGCCAAGCCACTGAGGAAGCCCCACTGGGCACCTTCATAGCAGCCAAAGCCCTGGGCTCAGGCTGCTGAAACAAGTATGCAGACAACAGTTGACAACAGCGTCAATTTTAATCAAAGCTAACATTACACACTGTGCTAATCACGGTGTTATCTTTGACCTTCTCTAATCCTCACAACAGTCTGCAAGAAGCATTATTATGATTCTTACTTTGAAGGTACGGAGACTGTGGCTTGGGGAGATGAAGGCCAGGGTCACACAACTAGAAGCAGCAAAGCCCAAGCTGAAACTCAGACACACCAGATCTCAGAGCCCATGCCTCTGCACCTACTTCAGTGGAAGGAATCAGCTGGATTAGGAAACAGTTGCCTGCAGGGGCAGGCAGGGGTGAAGATGTGAGGATGTGGGGACAGCTGGGATAGAAGGCACTGGCCCCGCCTGCGCCACGGTCTCTAAGCCCCGCGCCTCCTGAGAGGGGAACGCGGTCCTTCCCTGTCTCTGGCTGTGCCGTTGTGTCTGCTGATTCTCTGGGGTCTGGTCTGTGGTTTCCAGGGCTTCCCAGGGGGCACTAGTGGTAAGGAGCTGGGCTGCCAATGCAGGAGACACAAGAGAGGTGGGTTCAATCCCTGGGTCGGGAAGAGCCCCTGGAGGAGGGCATGGCAACCCACACTAATATTTTTGCAGGCTACAGTTCATGGGGTCGCACAGGGTCAGACACAGCAGAAGCAACTTAGCATGCACACAAGCACGCTGTGGTTTCCAGGGCCCCAGGCTCAGCCTGCCTCCAGCCTCCCTCTCCCCTGAGCCTGTGTTCCCTCCTCATGCAGCTGCCCAGCATTTGATCAGCCTGGTTCAAAGCAATCTCCATGGGCCCTGGGAAAAGCAGATCTTTGGAAAAACAACACTGAAATAAAACAAGCATGAATTCACAAAGAAAATGACAATTAAATATGCCACCCTGGGGCATCTGGGGTTGAGCCACAGATAAAAAAGATCTGCTCCCAGACTCAGTCCTTCCATTATTGATTCACCTCTTAGTTATTTATTGTGTACCTACTATGTGCCAGGCACTGCTCAAGGCATTGGAGATTCAAAAGGGGTGTGACTTGGATCATCCAGAGTGGGGTCAGGGTGGGAAGAGCTGGCAGACGTGGCCACAAATCATACAGAACAAGGTAAAAAGTGACAAAGCCTGCAAGAATGGCCTGGGTCTTTGCCACTGATGCTGAAAGAGGAAGAGGGAAGGTTTCTTGGAGGAAAGGGCCTTTTCAGTCATTCATTAACTCCCCCATTGAGCAATGTTTTCGGAGTCCCCGCAGACCCTCTGGTAGGAGCTGGGGATAAGAGGACAGGCAGAAGACCCATCCCAAAAGATGGGATCATAGGCTAGGGGAGAAGATGACAGTAAATGATTAAATGTACCATAAAGTGCCCCAAAGGATAAAAAGAGGGTTCTAAGAATGAGTAGAACATTACACTGACCTTGTCTTGGGTGTTCACACGAAGCGTCCTAAAGGGAGTGACATTGGGCGGAGACCAGGATGATGAAAAGGTACTAGAAGGATTGGGGGTGGGGAGGGGAGGCTGATCAGCGGGGTCTCAGCTGCAAACACACAGTCCTCTCACGGGACAATGGAGGAGCCTGTAATGAGGGCCATTTACAGAGTGAGGGCAGGATGAAGGGAAATGAAGCGGCCGATCGTGGTACCCAGGGCTGGGGACAGCAAGAGGCTCTGACCATCTCTGGACCTGAAGCGGGGAAAATGGTCACCAGGATCTGGAGAGAGGAAGTGCAGGGAGGCCTTCATGATGGGGGCTGTTACTTTCAGCCAAGACACAACCAACCCAAGGTCCCCCGAACTCACTCTTTTGCCACAATTTGAACTCCTGCCAAGGCCTCCCGCTGGTCAAACCCAGCAGAACCCAGAAAGCAAGGGATCTTCTTGACTTGGCCCCTGTGGTCAACCTCTCAGGGCATGAAGAGAAATAGACCAGAGCCAGTGTGGACCCAGAGGGACAATGGGAACATCTTATCTTCTAAGAGAATCACTCAAGGGCTTCCCTGCTGATGCAGTGGTAAAGAATCCGCCTGCCAATGCAGGAGACACAGGTTTGACCCCTGGTCCGGGAAGATCCCACATGCCACAGAGCAACTAAGTCCATGTGCCACAACTCTTGAGCCTGTGCTCCAGAGCCTCAGAGCCACAGCTACTGTGCCCCGTGTGCCCTAGAGCCTGTGCTCCGCAACAAGAGAAGCTTCTGCAATAAGAAGCCCACGTGCCACAATGAAGAGTAGTCCCCACTCGCCGCAACTAGAGAAAAGCCCACGCGGCAATGGAGACCCAGAACAGTCAAAAATAAATAAACTTTAAAAAAAGTTTTAAACACAGATTTAAGAAATAAAAATAAAGGAATCACTCCAGCTGCTGTGTTGAAGTAGACCATCAGAGAATAAGGGCAGAGTAGAGAGACCAATTATGGGACACAGTGTAAAAATCCAAGTGAGAGGAGCTTATGATGGCCCAGACTAGGATGGTGGCAGACGGGGTAAGGAGAAACAGATTCTGGGTGTGTTTTGCAGGTACAGGTAACAGAATATGCTGAGACTGGATATGAAGTATCCAGAGAAAGAAGAACATCAGAAGGACTCCAAAATTCTTAGCTGATAGTTTAGCTGTAGCTACCTTAGCTGTAGCTACCAGAAGGATGGGGTGACCGCTCACCAAGCTAGGGAGGAATACAGGTGAATGTGGGGTGGAGGGAAGGGCAGAAGGTCAGATAAGGGGTTGTGTTTTAGACACATTAAGACTAAGAGCTTATTGGATGTCCAAGTGGAGATGTTAAGAAGGTGACTGGCTATGAAGTCTGGAGTTCAAGATAGAGGTCAGGGCTAGAGACAGGAAGGTGACAGTCATCAGTATAGTCTTGATGGTCAATGCCATGGAGACCAGATGAGATTCCACAAAATACAATGAAAGCAAAAAGTCAAACAAGGATGTGAAAGGAAGTAGCATTGTGTCACACCTCTAGCTTGGCACTGAAAACATTTACACAGTCATAATAATGCAAACACAAAATACTGATTTACCTAAAACTATGATTGAACTGTGCTAAGAAGATGGACAAAGTATAGATCTTGGGATCTACAAGTGCTTAAACCCAGGATTCCCAATAGGACAAAGATAACATGTGAAATCTAGAATGTCAGACTTGGTCATAAAAGATATTCCTGGTTCAGAGTAATCTGGAAGTTGCCCTAAAAGAAAGTACCATTTTCTTTCCCCACAGCAGCCCTGTTCAGTCCCTTGTTTGGTCAGATCCTGGGAAAGGAAGGGCAGAAGAGTTCCAATTTAATAAGTGGCACATTTCTGGAAATGTGACTGTGTGTGCCCAGCAATCACTCAACAAATGCAGCTTCAGCACCATGTCAAGATGCTGCGTTTGTTCAATAGCCCGATATCACTGTTGGACACATAGCTTAAGTAATTAAACTGGAATGAATGTTTGAATATGTGTTCTAAAGAATACTTTTAATTTAAACATGCTCTTTCTTCCATTACATGCTGACTGCCAGGAAGTTCATTCTGGAAAGAAGCATGGTTTCCCCCCCAGTAATTCTGTGCTTCTTCAAGGCTACAATGCTTCAGCTAACAAACAATTCTACAAGGGGAAGAAAAAAAACCTCAGCACTGTCTGATACAAAATGCTATTATGAATTGGACTGTCATTAAGATGAAAGGGGGATGTGTGATTTCAGGTTTTATTATCTTAAACCATTTGTTGAATGGATTCTTTTTTCCCTTGGAAGACACAAGGCTGTGACCCAGTGAGCCCACGGCGATAATGAACAGGCGACAGATAACTCAGTTCTTTCACATCTGCTTTCCAGTTTCATGTGTCTCTTTAGATAGTTTGTGTTTTATTTAGTAATTTCACCTTTTCTTTACTCAAAACCAGGGTGGGTGTTTCTTCCCCGAGAAGATTTTAATGCAGTGGCTGAGGGTTGAAGAGAAAGAAAAAAAAAACCCACTGGTGAAAGACGCTCCATTAAAGTAAGAGTGAAGCCAAAATTGAAAATTGAGAGCTAATCTTTGCATATCTTTGGAATAGAAGTATTTTTAAATTGCCAATTTAAAAAAGAATAAAATGGGCTGGAATAATACAGTGCACGTTGGGCAGTAGCATTACAATTCTAATTAGATGCATTCCCCTGTTTGAGATTTACTTACAGAACAATCTCAGTCTTAGTGGGAAGAAATTCTTATTGATGAATTTGATGGCGACTATGGAATTGTACTTGCCTTGTGGTGGGCTCCAAGGGCAAGTCCGGTAAAACGTGGACTTGGGGATGAAGGCATAGCCCTTCTTCCTTGGTAGTAACCTGAACTCTTATGCACAGAATGTAGTGGAATTTACTGAGAGAGACTAAGTATCTGTGCTTCTGTTTCTTTATTTCAAAGATAACCAAGAGTTCATTTGTCACAACATTGAGGGACTATCTGAATTTTTCACTGGAGGCAGTGTTGCCAGATCTCCCACAACTTCATCTTCATCCTTAGGAACTTTACCAGCTCTGCTGATCCGATTCTTGGCAGTGTGGGTAGGTATATATGGATTCCCCAGAAAGTATCAGTATATTGAATGGCTTGAAAGTCAGGAATCTCATACATAATAGGTAAAAGTATTTTACAGGAGGCAACTGAGAAGTGAAAGGCCAAGGCTAAAAATAAGAGGAAGGATGAAATGAAAAGACAAAAAGAGATGGCATCCTGGTTACATAGTTCATGGAGTAAGTGGCTTCAGGGACACTTGGGCATCATCATTCGGCAGACAGGAAGGTGACCATCAGAGAGTTTTAGTGGCAAGCCCAGGAGCAGGGCACATTAACTTCACCCCCATTCCACTGCCCTGTGCTCATTCAAGCACATGAGCCCATCTGACTGCAGGTAGAACTGCGATGCAGGCCAGCTATGTGCCCAGAGATAAAAGAAAAGACTTTGGCGACCAGCCATCTGGTCCATCACAAGGCTTCTTCTACCATAGTTCTAGGCTCCCAAGCTGCTTCTAACTGTCCCCAGGAATAACCAAGTTACTCATCGTGCCTGATGAGGGCTCCTCATGGAGGAGAGAAAGCATTGAAGTGGCACACTCTGACGATCCCCAGCTCTAAATACCCAGCTAACCTGCCCATCCCATGCCAGCAGCCTTCCTGGGAAGCTGGCTTCTGCACACCACCAGAAATCAGTTCTCATCGAAGGCAGCTGTTCTTAAATTAACCAAAACAAGGCAGAGAGGGGAAGGAGCATTTGGAGAGACAGCTGATGGCTTCATTGAATCAGAGGAAGCCTCTTTGCTCCTGCTACCCTGCTGCCAAGCCTCCCCTCCCGGTGGGCCAAAGGATGTCTTTCAAGTTCCTCCTTCAGATCTGAACTCAGGGCTGTTCACCCAGAGATGGGGGCTTCTGATGCCAGCCCCAGGAACTGACAGGACAGCTCTGAGGGGCCAGCCGGAGAAGCAAAGTCCCAGGAAAAGAAAAGGCACTGCTAAAGAAATACAGGCAAAATTGTCAGCAGGATGAATAGAAAGTTTTAAGATCAGTGTCGCTTTTCTTGCTAAGAATTCCCCAAACGAGTCCTGAAAAGTAGCTGCAAAAGAACTGAAGATTTGGTGTTGGCCGCCTGCAACATTTATTACAAAAAAGAGATGTCCGGGCAAGGTCACACCATTCACATTGGCACAAAATATGCAGCAGGCTCCCTGAGGCCACAAATCCCTCACTTTCACACTGGCAGGAGCTGCCAGGACTACAAGACGGCTGTGAAAATTCACACTCACCTAGAGCCAGGCAAGGGTAGGTGCTTCTGCCAGAATACAGAGGGCACCAGAGCACAGGGCTTTCGGAAGGCAAACATAAGGCTGAGACTGCTGGGGTGTGGCCAAAGGGTGTGCCGAGGTGACCCTGAGGTGACAGCATGGGTAATAATCAGAATAAGAAAAGCAGCCAGCAGCGTTAGTCACTGTCATGGTCAGCCTTTGTAAGTACTTCAGAACGTGTATTTACAAATGTACTCCTACCAACTACCTCGTAAGGTAGCAACAATCATAACCTCCACTGTACAAATGAGGAAACTGGCTCAGAGAGGTTAAGTAACTTGCCCAACATCACACAGCTGGTAAGTGGTCAAACTGGGTTAGGAAGCCAAGCCTGTCCAGTTCCAGAGCCATTGCTCTTGACCTTCATCCTGTGCTGACCTCTACTGTGGCCCTAGAGTGGTAGCAGGAGGGATGATCGCTGAGATGATCTCTGAAGGACCCCAGGAATGATTTTGGCCAATGCACAACACTCATGGTCAGCTTTAACTGGACAACAAAACTGACAACAGCAATGTCCCAGTGTCATATGCAGGAGGACTACCAAGGGACCCCCCTCAGTGGTCCAGTGGGTAAGAGTCCACCTGCCAATGCAGGGTACACAGGTTCGATCCCTGGTCTGGGAACTAAGATCCCACATGCAGCAGAGCAACAACGCCCGAGTGCTGCTGAGCCCAAGTGCCCTAGAGCCGGTGCTCCACAACAAGAGAAACCACTGTGGTGAGAAGCCTGTGCACCACAGCTAGGGAGCAGCCCTGCTCACAGCAACTAGAGATAGCTCATGTGCAGCAACGACGACCCAGAGCAGCCAAAAATAAATACAATTTTTTAAAAAGAGGACAGCCAAGAGGACCACTGAGGAGCAGTCGCCTGTATTTTATGAAAATCACTACAATGTCACCATTCAGACAGTGAATGCCGAATGGATGGAAAAATTCCAGGTGAGGCTACAGGAGTCAGTGACTGCAGGCGGGAGAATTCTGCCCTGAGATCAGAGCTAGTTCTGGTTCAAACCCCAGCTCCGCCATGACCTCACCAGGCAACCCTGGACAAGTTAGATAACCACTCCATCTCTCAGATTCCTCAAAGATAAAATGGGCATGGGCGGGGAGGAGAAGAGAGGAGAATCCATCGCAAAGATGGTTGAAAGATTACATTAACTGAGCAGGTGTGTCATCCAGGGTTTATCAGGGATCCAATAGTGCCCTCAATTTGGGTAATTTGAGGAAAGTTTTAAAAGGGGACTTTATAAAAGTGAGGGCAGGGTGTAGTGAAACCATATATAACAGTGCAGTATTGTAGACTAGTAACAGCCTCAGGCCATTCCTGCTCTGGGCTTCCCTGCTGGCTCAATCAGTAAAGAATCCACCTGCAATGCGGAAGACCTGGGTTTGATCCCTGGGTTGGGAAGATCCCCTGGAGGAGGGCATGGAAACCCACTCCAGCATTCTTGCCTGGAGAATTCCATGGACAGAGAAGCCTGGTGGGCTGCAGTCCATGGGGTCGCAAAGAGTCAGACACAACTGAGTGACTAAGCAAAGGAAGTGGGGGGAGGATGTGATAGCCGGAACTCCAAGAAAAGTATGGTTAGCAGAATAATGATCCCCCAAAAATGTGCAGGTCCTAGTAAATCCCAAAACCTGTGAATGGATTACCACACATGGAAAGGAGAACTTTGCAAATGTGATCTTGAGGTGGGGAGATATTGCAGAATTGTTGGGGTGGGCCCAGTGTAATCACAAAAGTCCTGGGATTTCCCTGGTGGTCCAGTGGCTAAGACTCCACTGGGAAATGCAGGGGGGCCTGGGTTCAATCTCCGGTCAGGAAACTAGATCCCATGTGCGGCAACGAACACCTGGTGCAACCAAATGAATAAATAAAAATAAATATTTTTGTAAAAAGATCCTTATAAGAGGGAGACAGAGAATTGAAGAAGATATGATGACACAAGCTGGGGTGGAGTGATGTGGAGCCACAAGCCAAGGAATGCAGGCAGCCTCTGAAGCTGGAACAGGGAAGGATGGAATTCTGCCCCAGACCCTCTGGAAGGAACACAACCCTGCCAACCCCTTGACTTTAGTTCCCTGAGACTCCATTCAGGCTTCTGACTTCCAGAACTGTAAGAGGGTGCATTTGTGTAGTTTTAAGCCACCAACTGTACAGCAATTTCTTAAAGCAGTCATGGGCAACTGATCCAATTGGGGTTGGACGCAAGAGGGCTGCCCTGAAGAAGGTGTGGCCTTCAATCAGTTGGGTCAAGAAACCCCCCCAAGAAACAAAGCAGAGGAAATAAAACTCTGATCTTTCTCCTCTGAAGAAGAAGCTGGGAAGAAGTCAACTGAAGCCAGAGGGGACTATGTCCAAACAGATCAGCCTCTGAGGTTGAGCACAGAGAATGGAGGTGGGGACCCATCTGATGAGATGAAGAGGTTCTCCAGCACCATGGAGATGGAGAAACTCCACACGGGCTCACATACTGTACAAGAGGCAGGGGCCACCTGTGAGTCCTGAAAAAGAGCAAATGCCTGCACTCCAGCTGGGGAATAGGCCCACCCAGAACAGAATTGCAGCAACACAGACTCAGATCTGAGGTGTGGAGGGTGGAACTCCTTCCAGAGCTTCCCCGGGGGCGGCAGGGAGCGGGGGATGCCTTCTATGATCTAATAGGAGGCAGTCTGCAGGGGTGGTCAATTCAGAGCCCACCACCCCTCCTCCTGCCTTAACCACCCATCCCAGCCCTGGCTACCCCTCCCTCATGCTACACCCTTCAAGGGTGAGATTCTGCTGGATGGAGAGGAAAGCCCAGGGTCCCAGGCACTGGCGGTCCCTCCTAGCCTGGCTCTGGCCAACTGCTACTGCCCACAGTACCAGCTGGGGACATCGTCAGGCCCTACCCTGTGAAACTAACATTCACAGGCCAGCTTAGCTGAAGTATGCAGCCTGGCACTAGCCAATAAGGCAACTGTGCAGATTAAGACACTTTACTGCCATCTACTGGGACCTGTAATAACTGCACATATCCAAGACAGCAATGAAGTAAATAGCCACCCCACTCCCCCAAACCCCAAATTGTGCAGTGTACAGCATGCACAATGGTAAGTGCTAGCCCTGTAGATTTTGATAGAGTTATCAACACAACTGGATGATAGTGATTGTGGCCTTTTTTTGATTTGTTGTCTGTTCCCCCCACCCCCACCAAAACCATCATCAGTGCCCTCCAGCAAAAACCTCTTAGAACATCCCTCTTGATGAATACACTGGTCTATGCACTGTCGCAGTGAGAGAACACAGTGGAGAGTATACTGTTGGGTCACATTTCTACAAGGCTTCTCAATGGCAAAAAATCTGCCTGCCAATGCAGGAGACACAGAAAATGCAGGTTCTATCCCTGGGTCAGGAAGATCCCCTGGAGATGGAAATGGCAACCCACTCCAGTATTCTTGCCTGGAAATCCCATGGACAGAGGAGCCCGGTGGGCTACAGATCAAGGAATTGCAGAGTCAGACATGACTGAGTGACTACGCATGCATGCACACACGCATGATTCTACCAAGCTCAAGAATGAATAAAATTAATTTACAGGGTCCAGAGTCTGGACAGGAAGGCGGGTATATTCACTGTCAATACAGTAGCCACTAGGGACTTCCCTGGCACTTCAGTGGTTAAGACTTCCCCTTCCAATGCAGGGTTGCAGGTTTGATTCCTGGTTAGAGAGCTCAGATCTAACATGTCTCATGGCCAAAGAACCAAAACATAAAACAGAAGCAATACTGTAGCAAATTCAACTGAGACTTTATAAATGGCCCACATCAAAAAAAAAAAAAAAATCTTAAAAACCAGTAGCCCTTACCCATGTGATGACTGAGCACCTGGAGCTCAGCTGATCTGAACTGGGATGTGCTGGAAGCATCAAATATACGCTTCAAAGAATTAGTGAGAACCAGACCGCAGAGCATCTCATGAATGATAATCTGATAACATTCTTGACAGACTGGGTTACGACGTTGTTGCTCAGTCGTGTCCGACTATTTGCGACCCCATGAGCTGCAATTTCCTCTTTTATATTTTTAAGGTGGCTACTAGAAAGCTGTAAACTACCTTCACATAAGCTACCTGGTGACCTGTACTATCTTTTGTTGGACCAAGCCCCTCTCAGCCCTTTATGCCTGTGCCTCAGACCTGGGCTGAAGGTCACTCCACAGCAGATCCTTGTGAACTGGGCATCTGCCTGCTGGCTGATCCCACCCCGCCCTTCCTTCAGGAGGGTCTAGTGAGGCGCTTTGAGGCATCTGCAGAAGGTCTGACATTATTAGGACACATGGGTGTCACACACGGGGAATCAGATCTTAACAATTCTCTCTTCTTTCTCCTCCTCCTCTCTCTTCCTCTCCCTGTTATCTTCCTACTCTTCCTTGCTCCCTCTCTCGCCTCTCTACACATCTTTCTCATTCCTCTCTCCCTTACCAACTTTCTTCCCTATTTCTCAGGCTACAAAGTGCGAGACAAGCTGCCAACTCTACCCAGTGATGCTGCTCCCCTGTCACCACCGGGAGAGCGATCCCTCTGCCTCTGTCTCTGGGGGTCTCTCTCCCAACTCATCAAGGAGCTGGCAGCCTGGCTGTGGTCATGTCCTGCCCTGGGCAACCAGCCCTGCAGAGCGTAGGACTCCTTCCTTCCTTCCTAACACAGGCTGGGAAGGTGAGACCCACGGGCAGCCCCAACTGGGGCCCAGGGAAGCTGAGCCCATCAGCGAGGAAGCAGGCAAACCAGGGGCCTCGTAAGAAATTTGGGAGAACAACAGAGTGTGGGTGGAGATTTAAAAAGAGAGGGGAATCCTAACATGCCACCCAAGAGTAGAGGAAAAAAATTAGTGAGGCAGAAAGAAAAATGTTGGGATGCAAATAAAGCTGCAAATTGTAAGTGGGCTGGTGGAGAAGAGGCTGCTTGCAAGTCGACACATTTCCTTCCAGCCCTGGATCCATCACAGACTCACTGTCGTGACCTTGGATGTGCCCCTTCTTGTCTCTGGCCCTCAGTTTCTCCATCTGCCAAATAAGCTATTCAATGATTTCTGAGGGTCCCTCCACATGCAAGAATGAAGTTGTGTTTTTCATAAGGAAATGGTATTTCTGAGCCAGTGTACAGGGCAGGCGTTATTCTAGCTACTGGGGATGCAGCATAGAACAAAGCAGATGAAATTTGCTGCCCTCCAGAAATTGTCACACTCGGTAAAAACTGCCAGCCTCAAGACTGCTGAGGAGAGACAAATGCTCCACTACATCTTCAGATGATATTTTTATTGGTGGCAGGAGGAAAGGCGAGATTCTTTGTTCATCAGATTCTCGCACTAATGAGAATACCTGGAGTAATGGAGCAATTGTAATTAGGCCAGGAACTCTGCACACGCACGACGGCCATAAATAAGAGCGGGGCTGTGCCTAACCTTTCCTTGAAAGTCCTGGGAAATGGAGGGATGTGCGGGGAGAGGCTGAGCAGGGGGCAGCCTCCCCCAAAACAACAGGTACTTGGAAGTGGTCAAGGTGATCCCTCATTCACAGGCTGATTGACCAACATGAAATTCAAGACTGAGTCTCCAGGAGGAGATGTGGGGAGCCCAGGGAAGAAGAGGGAAAGTGAGGCATCCAGACGGCGGTTGTCAGAGGACTCAGACCTGGGCTGCCAGTCTGTCATCACATGGACAGTGGACATGGGTGAACCCAGGGCTCTGGCACTTTCTATGAAGGGTCTATAATTTGGGGGGAATCAGGAGTCAGGGGAGACCCGAGTGACCTCTCACTTCCCAGCTCTCTCCACCCTCACCTGCTCCTGGACCCCATAGGAGCAATCCTTGCAGAAAATGAAATGTCAGCTCCGCTATTGAGTTTGGCTCATCCTCACCAATGCCACTTACTGAGTCCAGCTGTGAGGCCAGACCAGCCAAAAACCCCATCCTTAGCACTCCCCCCCACAACCAGAGCTGAGGTTCCTCTGCCAAGGGGCACCAACACTGTCCACCATGAAGCGGGGGAGAAGCACTCAAACAGGGGCGCTGATTCATCTCCAGGGCTCATGCCAAGCCTCCAGGAGAGCCCGCGCTGTTGAAGGCTGAACTCTTGGCTAAATGCATCTGACTCAGGTTGCCTAGACAAGGAAGTGTCTTGGCCTGTGACAAGCAGTAACTGGGCATGTGTTATAGCCCTTTGCCAGGCCATCAATTTCAGGACACACAGCAAACCCTCAGATGACCCGTTTAGCTGAGCCCATCTCATGGCAGGGGTTCTGCCACTAGAGGGGTCTTCACTCCAACAAAGGGCCATGCCCAGTGGGGCAGGAAAATGCTGACTCTAGTCCCCCTTCATCTGAGCTTGAATTCAAATTCCACCCTTGACTAGCTGGATGGTGCAGCATATGTTTCCCTACCTCTCAGCTTTCCTTCCCTCCCTCCAGTCTGGAGGAGACTTGATACCTCATCAGCAGCATCTTGGCAGAAAACAGGGGGCCCAGTTGAAGGTACAGCCATAGAGAGTTGAATAAAGGGGCAGGTGGGATGAGGAAACCAGCAAAGAATGAGGGGCACCCGAGGAACAGCAGGGGAAGGACCAGGGGAGGCGCCGCTGCTCTGGGAAGTGGTGGGAGCTGTGGCTCAGGGCTCCTGACCCCCATTGTGACCATAGGGTAAAAGGCACAGATGCTGCTAAACCACAGTCAAGCAAGGAGGGGTGGGAGAAACCAAGACCCAGCCTGACTCTCCTCCCACCAGATCTCCTGCTGGTGCCTCCTGTTTGCCAAATCCAACCAGAGGCTGGAAGGCCAGGGAGCTGGGCCACACCAGCATGGTGAGCTTCTCAAGGGACAGAGCAGACCAGAGAACAGATCTGGGGACAAAAAGAGACCGGCTGACTGTCGAAGGCTCTATAATGACCCCCAAAGATGTCCGCATCCTCATCTCCAAAACCAGTGAATAGGTTATCTTCATTGAAGAAAGATACATTACCTTAACATGCGATTAAGTTAAGCATCTGAAGATGAGGAAATGATCTTGGATTATCCGTCGTCATTGTTCATTCACTCAGTTGTGTCCGACTCTTTGAGGCCCCATGGACTGCAGCACGCCAGGCTTCCTGTCCTTTACCATCTCCCGGAACTTGCTCCAGCTGAGCCCAATGCATTCACAAGGGTGCTTGTAAGAGGGAGGCAGAAGGTCCACAAACAGAGGGTATGTGATAATGGAAGTAGAGGGACATCGAGAGAGAGAAAGTAAAAGATGCTCACTGCTAGCTTTGAAGACAGAGGATGGGGCCACAAGCCAAGGCACACGGAGGGCTCTAGAAGCTAGAAAAGATAAGGAAATGGATTCTCCCCTGGAGCCTCCAGAAAGAAAACAACCATTCTGACCCATTTTAGGACTTCTGACCTCCAGAACTGTAATGGAATAAATCTGTGCTGTTTTAGGTCATTGTTTGCGGCAATTAGCCACAGCAGCAATAGAAACCTAATACACCTGCACAATACCCAGGGGTCCCTCTGCCCAGCCCGCAGCCCTCTGCCACCCTCTCGGATCACTCTCTGGTCTTGGATCCATGTCAACCCCAGGTAGACAGAGGTCAGGAGGGTGGTGCATGCCTGGGAGAGAATGCCTTGGTTAAGCAGTAATGATTCTCAGAGGGAGGGAGCAGCTCAGAGCGGGTGTCATAGAGAACAAATCTGACTCCACAACTGTTCCCAAACTAAGCCTGAAGACGTGCTCTGGGTTGCTCTCTAATAGAAGTGTCATATTTTTCTCCTTTCATTAAAAAAAAAAAAATACATCAAACCCTCATATGGACTGTCTGGTGAGAAAAGCAACATGATGTAGAACAAAAAGGCCCAGCCCAGAGGCCGGGAAACTTGGATGCTAACCCCAGGTCTTCCCCAGCTTTGAAGTTTAATCTACAAAGTTTCTGGGCTTCCCTGAGCTTCAGTTTCCCCATCAGTACAAGGGAGTGAGACTGAGGCCTGAATCGACTGGCAGGCTGATTCTATGGTTCTAAACACTTATTCCCTGTCGCCAGCCAGCCTGACCCTATAGGAGTGGGGGTGGTCAGGGCCCGTGGAGAGCTGCCACCTCCCGAGCTCTAAGCTTTCTCTGGAAAGTCCACTTGCTGGACCAGGAACTACAATCTGTTCTCTGCTGCCCCTTGCTGACTGCTTAAGAACAAAGCTTTCCAGTGAGATCCCTTGGAAACTGTCAAAAGGGACCCTCAGGAGATGCCCCTGCAGTCTCCTGCATCCACTCCTGCATCCATCCACCTAGACCTGGCCAGCCAAGACCTCCTTGGAGGCACAAGGAAGCCAGTGCAAGGACAAAGGTCCGGATGGGGAGGCTGCCTGCTGTGGGGCACAGAATCAGCTCTCCCCATTTCTGCATTCCACCTCTCCAGCACTAGTGAGCTGAAGTATGAGATCCTGTGGATTCTGAAAAGTGGTAATGTTTTCCCATGTGCTGCCTTTGGGTGATAGTAACAAGAGGATAATGTGTCCCTGTTCCCTCCCCACCCCCACCCCACACACACGTATTCACCCAAAAGAAGCACACAAATAAGTGTGCTTTACAAGGCAGAAATTAGCAGGGGGAAGTCTACTGAGAAGGCGCCAAGAGGGCTGGACCAGGAAAGAAGAGAGAGAGTGCAAAAACCACAATTAAGAGGCTATGTAAACCCGAAGTTATGTCAAAGGCCAATTATGATTCGTGCCCCCCATTTAAAAAGAAGCTGAGTGCAGATGAGGCTGGACAAAAGCTGGCTTTGAAAGTCATACACCAAAGTGTGGCTTCATTTTAATCCATTGGATGGTGTGTGAGAAGGAATTACCTGGGCTTTTGTAACAGAAATGTCCCTAACAGCTGCTCCAGTTTTTCAGGGAGGGACTGGGGTCCCGGTTGTTTGAGTTCAACACCCCCTTAAATACTAATGCCAAGGTGTCTCTTACCACACTTCTTGGGGGTCCTATGCCTATTCATTTTTCTTGGACTTGCAAATGTCCTGGGGCATCAGGAGGGAAGACTTCCACGCAGGATGCTTTGGACTGGACCACACAAGGTCCTGCGACACATCCAGGCATCAGTCCAGCTGGGAGGACCATAGATGAATTGAGATCCTCACTGTCCCCAGGAAAAGAGACAGCGATGAAGACACTGCATACAGAAGATAGACAAGACAGGAGGCTAGGAAGCCTGCAGGCCACAGTGTGCGTCCTCAAATAATGCCTCTGCCAGGCTCTTCATCTGTTCTGAGCCGCCTCTGAGATCCAGATCCCACCCAGGCCTTTCTTCCAGCGCAGTCAGGAGCTGGTGAAGGTCCCTTCTGCTCCCATCTCCCAGCCCCCGCCCTCCTCCTCCCTCTCTAGCTCAGAGCCTTCTTTCCAGCCTAGGACGTTCCTTCCTTCCATCTTCTGCAGGTCATGATGTCCCCTTCCTCTGACTGCCGCTAACATCTCCACCTGGTTTTCGGACAATACACCTGGCAGCCCATCAGACACTGAGCCTGAATCAACCAAAAATCGGTCAACCTTTTTCCTCCACAGTGGGAGGACTTAAACCTCAAATCTTCCCAGTGCCACAAAAGGGAAGAAAAGGAAAAAAACTTCCCACGTTAAGATAGACACTGCCACTCCTGAAACCAGGAATATCCTCATTTTACTGTCTGAGCCACCTGGGAAGCCCTCTGGTGGTCCAGGGGTCCTGAATTCAGAACCACAGAAAAATGCAATCACATTGCACAGCCATATTCATGTAATTGATGTCTATTGATTTGCAAAGTTGAGAGTCAACCAGTGGACAAAGCACAGAAGACTTAATTTGGTGACAAAATGGAGATGTTAACAGCCAAGATGATGGGAGAGTAAAGGTACATCGGATCGGTGAGGGAAGAAGTGGGAGATAGGACGGGAGGTTGCAGCACTGCCACCCTCATCCTACACACGGGAGAGTCCCTGCAGCCCAGTAGAGAGCTCTAGACGAAGTGTACCAAGTTACAAAAGTAACCAAAGAACTAGCAATGTAACTCCCCAAAATTAGAAGGAGAAGGAAAGGTGATGCTCTTCATCCAAGAGCATCAAAGCATTCAATTCTCACTTTTCACTAACATGTGGGGAAACTGATTTATACATATTATTCAGAGCCAGAGAAAACTACCAAAATAGCGAAAAAACAAAAACAAAAAACGGGGTCCATTAAAATTGCTGGCTCTAAGGGATGGGGGAGTTTGGGCAGGAAATTTCAATTTTATTCATAAGCTCTTCTGTGCCCTTGGGTGTTTTTTGTTTTGTTTTGTTTTTTAACCCTGGTCATGTGTCAGTAAAAAATGTTGTTTGCCATATCAGTCAACATAGGTTGGTGCAACCAGCAGACACTACCACCGCCTGAACAGTGAGCCCTGAAGGAACTAAAGATGGAGGCAAACGGACTGCGGACTGCCGAGCCCTCAGCACAGCAGCCGACCCCAGTATGCACCCACAGGGGATTCAGGGTGGAGAAAAGCAGGATACTGCGCCTGTGTGATTAAGGTGCATCTCGAAGGAATGATTTTACTAAGTCCAGACTCTTGCATATACATATGTATACTCTCCTATACATAGAAAAGTGCTAAACTTGTTAACTTGGGATATCTGACTTTCTTTAGTTAACATTAGTCTTTTGAAGTTCCCAGTACCTGGTCTTTGTTGCAGATGCTCATGTATCTTGGCTCCTCCCTTAGCTCTTAGGAGCAGTCCCTCAAGCTATCTGAGAGGCTGTCTTCTGGCCCGTGGGTCTTTAGAAATTCCGCTGAATATGACACAATTCTCAACTTCTAGGTTGTGCATTTTTTGTCAGTTGACACGCATTATTTTGATTTTTTAAATTAATTTAAACGTTGAAAACTGACACCAAAATCCTGACCGACTGGACCAGAAATGTCCAGTACCCTGCTGTTGGACTGAGCGTGCAGGGGGACAGTGAGACGGCGGGATGGGGAGGGTGGAGGTGAGGGGACGGGTGGAGGTGGGGGGCGGAGGCAAGAGGCTTGGCGCCTGCGCACTAGCCCAGCATGTTCCGGCAGCGCAGTCGCTCCTCCTCGAGTTTCTCCTCCAGGCGGTTCTCCAGCAGCCTCAGCTCCCTCTGCACCGCCTTCTTCATGGACGGCTCCAGCTCCAGCACTTTCTCCAGGTCCGCCTTGGCCTCCGCCTCATTCCACACCTCGGCGTGAGCCCGGGCCCGCACATAGTAGGCCTTCACGATGCCTGTGGGGAAGATCCTGCTGTATCCGCCGCCTGGCCCGGGAGGCAGCCCTCACCCGACACGCGACACGCGGCTGGGCTTCACCAGCTAGCGCAACCTTTAACGTTGGCCATGATGACCCTTAACCTCTCTGCACCTCCGGAGCCCGGCCCCTCCACTATAAAATACGGAGGACTATAATAATCGCAGTACCCACTCCCCTCCCACGGACCCTTCCAAGACCGGGTAACTAATTTTATATTCACAACTTTTTAAGTCTTTTCTTATAGAGGCTCCCCAAATGATACAAGCTCCAGGTCCTATCCCTAAACCTGACTCTTACGGTCGTTATGAGAATTAAATGAAAGAAATGCAGAGAAGTGTGTGGCGCAAGGTAAGTGATCCTGTAACATTCTTCAAACATCGTCTTCACAAATATCGCCATATCCCCCCATCACAGATACTCAGTTCAGTTCAGTTCAATCGCTCAGCCGTGTCCGACTCTTTGCGACCCCATGGACTGCAGCACCCAGGCTTCCCTGTCCATCACCAACTGCCGGAGTTTACTCAAACTCATATCCATTGAGTCGGTGATGTCATCCAACCGTCTCATCCTCTGTCGTCCCCTTCTCCTCCTGCCTTAAACCTTTCCCAGCATCAGGATCTTTTCAAATGAGTCAGCTCTTCGCATCAGGTGGCCGAAGTATTGGAGTTTCAGCTTCAACAACTGTCCTTCCAATAAACATTCAGGACTGATTTTCTTTAGGATGGACTGGTTGGATCTCCTTGCAGTCCAAGGGACTCTCAAGAGTCTTCTCCAACACCACAGTTCAAAAGCATCATTTCTTCGGTGCTCGCTCAGTTCAGTTCAGTTCAGTCGCTCAGTCGTGTCTGACTCTTTGCGACCCCATGAACCGCAGCACGCCAGGCCTCCCTGTCTATCACCAACTCCTGGAGTTTACTAGGATGTACTTAATATTGTTCTCTATACTGATTGCCCCCCCCCCTTTTAAAACCCATTGACTGATCCACACAGGTTTGGTGACTTTTATTTGTCCTAATTCACCGTAAAATAAAATAACCTCCCACAACACCACAAAGCACAACCGTTCATCCATCACCTGTGACACCGTTCGGCTTGGGGAAACCCTGCTGGGTGGAATATTTGAAGTCTTGACAGGGTCAGGAGAGACTAGTCAGAGAGACTAGGAAGGTCTGTGCATGTGACTTTGGACCCGCGGGCGGGATTGGACCCCTGCCCCGCCCACACCACCTAGCCCACCTCGCCCCGCCCACACCGCCCCGCCCATCTCGCCCCGCCCCGCCCACCTGGGTGGTGCCGGAGGATGTCACTCGTGTGTTCCAGCACCTCGTAGTACTCCTCCTTCTTCAGCAGACACTGGCAGTAGTTCAGGATCAGGGTGTTGATCATCTTCTCCAGCTTCAGCCACTGCACCTCCCAGGGCTTCTCCTGTCGGGTGGAGAAAGCTATGCTTCCGCCGCGCCCCGACCCTTCCCCACCACGGCCATGGCGGGCGCACCCCACTTCCCATCCCCACTGGCAGGCAGCCTCCCACCTTGGTCTGCAGGTTCCTCAAACAGACGATGGCTTCCTGGTACTTGCTGGAGGCCTCCTCGTAGCGGCCCAGCTTGAAGAGCCGGTTTCCTTCTCCATGGAGGATGGGCACCGCCTGCATCTTCTCATGGTTATTCAGGTTCCAGGTCTCCCTCTGGTACTGGCTCGGGGACTCTACCTGCTCCAAGAGCTGCAGGTCAGTGACGCAGGGACCCTGGGTGCCCGCAGCCCAGTAGGGCAGGCCCTTTCCCCTGCAGGGGACCGGAGACAGTGGACCCAGAACACCTCGATAAAGTCAGCTCTGCATTTTCCCCAGTGAGGACTGGTGGGCAGAACCATGCTTGCTGGCCAAACACAGGCAAACAGGGAAAGGAAGCAAGTGCCGTCTCCCCACCACCATGGCTTTACCCTAAATCAGAGCCTTTGTGCAAAGTAAGAAAAGGTAATTTGTCAACACACTTTACTGATAATATTCAGAAAATTGCCATGACACTCATTTTGTTAGAACAAGACACTTTATTGCCATCTACTGGAAAATCATCATTATAAAATCACAAATATATATTGTCTCTAATGAGCACCTTAGAGGCGATGCCCTTGTGCAGTGCACAAGCTGTGCAACTGTTCAAGCAGACCCTGAAAAGGCCCCTTGTTGATGCATTTCTCTTGTTTATTTGTACTCACCATGTAACCCTCAGGCTGAACCTCAGCCTTGGCCATTAGCCGAGTCCTGCTCTGGTTTGATGCTCTCCCACCACCCCACAGACAGGGGCCATCAGTCACACTGAGGTCCGAGGGAGACGGTATGGATGGTTCCATGCAGTTCTCCTGCTATTGGAGAACCAGATCGGAACCCACAAACCACAGGGACTGGAGGCTGAGGATGTAATTCTAAGCTTTTGAGGGGAAAAGGAAGTAGATAACCAATAGAAATAAAATGCCTCCAAAAAGAAAAAGAATAACATTTTTTAAATGGGTCTCAAAGGGGATTTTCCTTTGGAAAAGGCAAAGGATGGTTTTTTGGTGGAGTGGGAGGGTCCAATTCCAGTTCTCCCGTGGTTTAGGAACCCTGTCTGGTTTTCTAAAGAGAATCTGGGTGATGTCCAGTGACCCGTGGGACTGGGCTCCCTTGATGCCCACTGGCCCCAGTTGTTCTCTGATGTGGGGACCGTCCCTACCCCACCTCCCACACCCCAGGGTCACACCTGCAGCAACTCGATTATGAAGATCAGTGGCTGAGGCTCCTTCTGCAGCTCATCCAGATCCTCGTAGCCCAGCGTGTGGTAAGCGAACATGTTGGCCAAGCCACATGTGTGCACGTGCCACTCCGTGGGGTCCTTACCCTCCGCCATCTGCCGCAGGCTCCGGGACAGGATGGGGTAGACCCCTGTGTGCTGTGGGGAAAGGTGGGCGGATGGGATCAGGCTGTCTGCTCAGAGCCAGCTGGGCCACAAAGAGCCCATTCTGGGCATCCCCCAGAGTAGAACCCCTACCCCCCCACACACACACTTGTCCCATGGCTGTTACTACTCATCTAATCACTGCACCTACCTGTATGCAGAATGCTCTACACCTGTTAGTACTTTTAATCCTTAAGATGACCCAATGAGAGGGGCACTATTATTCTCCGTATTTTATAGATGTGGGAACTAGAGCCCAGAGAGGGTAGGTGATTTGTTTAAGGTCACACAGCTAGCAAATGACAGAGTCAGGATTCAAACCCAGCTCCGGGGTCCCTGCTGTAGCCACAATGCTAGGTTGCTCTTGCCAGCCCTTGTGGTCGACTCTAACAGGTTTCTCTCCCAAGGAAACCCTGAGTCCATGGAGCCTGTGACTCACAGGGGAGCATGGAAGGTAGTGGAAGGACCAAGGTTCCACGTCCTTGAAGGCCAGGTTGGTGTCCTGATGGCACTGCTGATTGGCAGCGAGCCTGGATCACTGCAGCCCCCCGAGTTCCTGCCCCCTGGGTTGCACCAGTCTGTACTGGGGCTGTTGCAGGGGTTAAATGAGATGGTGCTGAGGTAAGGCCAGCTCATCACAACCTCACCCAGCATAGGAACTGGGGTGGCCACCCTTAGGGGGTGGAGATGGGCTAGGAAAATCAGCTGCTTGTCCTCAGTGAGGACAGAGCTAGGATGCCCCACAGACGAGCTCCAAGAACTGCTCTCCTGGGGCCGGGTCCTCAGATGGCCCATCTCAGCCTCCCGCATGGCAACTCCAGTAAAGACACACCCCAGGAAAGTGAAGGGACAGGAACGGTTCAGCTTGGTCTCCAAGCCACCAGTAAGAGGATGAAGGTCACCCCGCCCCGCCCCCCATCAGCCAGGATTAACCCAGAGTAGCTTCGGCGTCCTCATGAGCAAGATGACCAGATGGCAGTTAAGCCTGTTGAGATTAAGCCTGGATGAAGAGAGGGAGGGGCCCCCGAGGAACAGCTTGCTGCAGGGAAGGCTCACTCCCGGCCCACGCACAGCAGCCGCCAGCTCCCTAGAAAGTCAGCAGGTTAGTGCCAACCATGAGGCTGCTTGGACATGACCGCAGACCAAGGCTGGGACCTCAGACCAGTACCACTCTAGTGCCACCAGGATGCTAGTCAGCATGCTGGGCTGTGGGATGCCACCAGGAGTGGGCAGAAATCCCAGGAAAAATATAGAGGCCAGAACTCCATGGCTCCACATCCGTCTCTGCAGCACCTCCACTGAGATTGGCCCAGGGCACCCCAGGACCAGGCCCCTCTCTGGGACTTCAAGGCCAGAGCCTGGTTCTGTCTGAGGGGCTCTGTCTATTACTATCTGGAGATTACAAGCTAGCACTCCGGAGTCCACATTCAACTCCCAGATTGATTTCATTTCGTCCTTCACATGGTGGGGTTTTTGTGTTAATGAGTTGCCAACACTTAAGCATTGAGAGAGTTCACAGACTAATGAAAATTTCTGGTTTGTGTCCAGAACTCAGACTATCCGGCCACACCAGACCTGCCCCTTCACACAGCAGCCATCTAGTTGGATATAAGGAGAATCTGCCCCTGTGAATGGAGCAGATAACCTTCAGTCACCCAGGGGCCCTGGCCCCTGTGGAATTTGCATTTGTAACCCCTGGCCTTGGGTTTCCCAGGCAGCTCAGTGGTAAAAAATGCACCTGCCAATGCAGGAGACTCAAGAGACGTGAGTTCAAACCCTGGGTCAGGAAGATCTCCTGGAGTAGGGAATGGCAATGCTCCAGTATTCTTGCCTGGAAAATTCCATGGACAGAGGAGCCTGGTGGGTTACAGTCCATAGGGTTGCAAAGAGTTGGACGTGACTGAGCAACTGAGCACACACACACACACACACACACACACTCACACATACACTCACACTCACATACAACCTCTGGCCTCACTGGACTGGGCGCCAGCAGCAAATTCAGCATAGAGGCCAGTGCGCTCCCTGGGTGGAAGGGGGAGGCACTGCAATTCAGGGCAGAAGCTCCCAGAGCCCCTGACCGCCCCTGCCTCTTCACGCTTCCTGGCCTGGATGCTACCTCACTCCCCACTTCTAAGCCTGGTGAACTCCTATTCATCCTTCAACACCCAGATCAATGTCATTTTCTTCAAGAAGTTCCTGCTATGATCCTCAAGCAGTTAGTCACCCCCTTCCCGTGGCTCTAAATCCCTCTGTCCTCACTAATTTATATTGTGGTGCCACCTGCCCTGCAGTGTAATTGCCTAGGTGTCTGCTCCTTGTCCAGAATTCAAGTTCCTTGAGAGATGGGGACTTTGCCTGTTTCGTTCCTAACACCTAGCACAGGCCAAACCTGGTGCCCACTGAATGTTTTCAGATAGACAGTCATACAGATAGATGATGGCTGGATGCTTAGTCATGAAAGAATGGATTATGAATAACTGGTTGAAGGGAGGGATGGATGAATTGATGCCTGAGTGAATGGATAGAAAAGTGGATAAAAGATGAACACGTAGGTGAGCACATAACTCTAGGCTGCCCCAGTGGCTCCGTGGTATAGAGAAGCCACCTGCCCATGCAGGAGACGCAGGTTCAATCCCCGGGTTGGGAAGATCTCCTGGAGGAGGAAATGGCAACCCACTCCAGTGTTCTTGCCTGGGAAATTCCATGAACAGAGGAGCCTGGAGGGCTACAGTCCATGGGGTCACAAGAGTCAGACACTTCGTAGTGAGTAAACAACAGTTACAACAAAATAACTCTGGGAAGTGTGTGTGTGTGTGTATACACGTGTATGTGGGCATGTGAAATCATAGTGGCTGTGAACTGGGAAGAGATGGGGGGGTGGGGTTATTGGAAAAACCAATAATCTTTGTGGCGTAAAAATGACCAGCCTGTGAGATGGGCACTCATGTGCATGATGTAGCCAAAAGAACACAGGCCCCACAGGGAACCAAGAACCATGCCCACATTATAGGAATAACAGCAGTTTGTGGTTCTGCAAACAACAGATCAATCAAACAATCAAGAATTTATTGACAGCTCTCTGCACTCTACACTCCTACATTAGCAAACATGCATTCTGTGGAGAAGGAGCCCTTGTTGGTGACCAAGCTTGTCTAACATATGGCCTAAATGACAAGCACATATGGGTCTAAAAAAAGTACAGGAGCTTTGTAAGCAAAGTCAATAAATACCATCTTAAACTAACTGAAACCACTAAAAAAGCCGATTTTCTGAAGACTTGTTAAAAATAAGCCATCTTTTAGAAATTAAAACATCAGGATAAAGATGCTCAACTAATATTTGCTAGTGTGAAAGTGAAAGTGTTAGTTGCTCAGTCCTGTCTGACTCTTGGTGACCCCGTGGACTGTAGCCCTCCAGGCTCCTCTGTCCATGGGATTCTCCAGGCAAGAATACTGGAATGGGTTGCCATTTCCTCCTCCAGGGGATCTTCCCAACCCAGGGATCAAATCTGAGTCTCCCGTATCTCCTGCATTGGCAGGTGGTTTCTTTACCATCTGAGCCACCTGGAATATTTGCTGTGATGAAGAAATGAATAATTCCTTGATTGGGACCTCTAGTGGTAGAGAACGGCATTGCAGCCTGTCTAATAACCATAGCAGCCAAAAGGGGATACTGTACAAAGTGGGAACCAGGGATCCATCCCTGATCCTGTTTCCGAGATGGTTTGACCCAGAGCAAGCTACTTTCCTTCTCTGAGTCTTATACCTCATCATCAGTGAAACAAGGGAGTTAGTCTCTAAAATTCTTCTTAGTCAAAATAATAGCTCCCACTTCTCAATTGCCCCATACCATGGTTTGCCCTAGTATATGTAATATCATGTAATCCTTTCAACCGCCCCCTAAAATGAGGATTTGTTAATTTCTAAATGAGGAAATAGAGTGCTAGCAGGGAAAAGGGGCTTCCCCAGGGTCACACAGTGTCTCTCGCATTGCAGGCGAATTCTTTACCCTCTAAGCCACCAGGGAAGCCCAAAATGTGAACAGTTACTGGATATTAGATATCACTAAGAAATTGTTGAGTTTAAAAAAATATGATAAGGATATTGAGGTTATATTTTTAATACCTTTCTTTTTAGAGAAAGATACAAATTATAGTATTTACAGATGAAACAACACGGTGTCTGAAATGTGCTCTAACCATGTGGGATAAGGAAGGAAAGTGGATGGGCTTAGATGAAATAAGACTGGCCATGGATTGATGGTGCCCGGCATAGGATGATGCATATTTGGAATTTGATTATACTTTTTGATGACTTTTGTATAAGTTTGAAAGTTTCCACAAGAAATGTTTGTTTAAAGGTAAGTCAGCTTTGCCATTTCTTATTTGGGTCACAGGTCAAGAAGACTGCCTTCTCCAGGTGATTGTTAAGAGTGCCTACATGAGAAAACAAGTTTGTAATGTCAGTAGGAATGGAGAGGAGGGCAGAAAAGTGACCTGTGGCCAAAAATCTCCAGTATCCAATAATCCTGCACACAAGTGAGGGCTGTGAGGTGGGCCCTGCTTCTGTATCCTACCAGCCAGCCTTGACACCGACTGTCATTTTAGCAGCACCTGTTCTTATGGGGGAATCCATCTCCACCTTTGGACTTCCCAGGTGGCTCAGTGGTAAAGAACCCACCTGCCAATGTGGGAGACCCGGGTTTGATCCCTGGGTCAAGAAGATCCCCTGGAGAAGGAAATGGCAACCCACTCCAGTATTCTTGCCTGGGAAATCCATGGACAGAGGAGGCTGACGGGCTCATGGAGTTCATGGGGTTGCAAAAGAGTCGGACACGACTGAGCAACTAAACAACAACCACCTTCATCTTTACGGTGGCTGAGAAGGAGCAGGCAGAGGTCTCCCGGAAGAGTGTCATTTCACCCTCACTTTCCTGAGACACAGCCGGCATGCACAGTGCGGGTGGATGGGTGGGGCCTACTTACAATGGTGTCGCACCAGAACTCGGCCACCTCGCTGACCCTCATGGACGTCAGCAAGATCTCCCAGACCTCCAGCTTGAACATGTTCCCGATGATGATGTGCATGGGATGGCCCACCTGCTTACTGTCATCTATCACCGTCCGCTCCTCATCACATTTCATGGTTCGGAAATGAAAGGTCACCTGGTCACCAAGAGAGTGGACCCTGATCAATACCCACCTCCTAAGGCCTCCCAGCAGCCACCCATGTCTCCGATTCCCTGGGCCATCCTCGCTCAACTCCCACCAGCACCCCCACCCAGCCGGTGCTCCGCCTCCTAAAGGACCCCATCCCACTCTAGACAGCTCTGCAGGTCAGGAGGTCCTTCCTTCAAAACACTCCAGATCTGAGGCCACTGACCCAGACATTCCATCATCCAGGAAGCCCACCAGAGACTCCCGGACAAACACCCTAACCCTGAATGCCCTTCCTTCTCACTCAACATTCGGACTTCAGAAAATTCCCAAAGCCCCACCCTCACTCCATGCTGAAGTTTAATTTGAAAAGTGTCAAAAACACCCGGGGGACTTCTCTAGTGGTCCAGTGGCTAAGACTCCACCCTCCAGTGCAAGGGGTCTGGGTTCAATCCCTGGTCAGGGAACTAGATCCCACATGCAAAAACTAAGAGTTTGCATGCTGCAACTAAGACCCAGTGCTGCCAAATAGATGAATATTAAAAAAAAAAAAAAACGGGGAATGGGCATCAATCCAGAGCTACCCAGATGCCCAGGGTGGGGATGAGGGCTGATAATTCCAGGGAGGGCCTCCTGGCCATTTGTTGACAAAACAGAAGAAGGGTGTTTGCAGTGCCCTGTGACCCAGCTAGAATGCAGAAGGCTGCTAGAATGCAGAAGGATTTTTATCTGGCCTTGGGGGTGGGTCCCACTCACTCGGGCTCCAGTGATGAAGTTGGGGAGATCCCCTGTGCCCCCATGCAGGATGGTTTTCTTGATCCCTTCCACGTTCAGGAGCAGAGTGGCGTCCATGGCTCCAGGTGCAGGGAGATGTCCAGCCCGGCCGGGATAATCTGCTATCGGAGGGTACTTAGGGCTGAGAAGCGGGGATTTGCCCTGCTGGGGGCGGGGGGTGTGAAGAAGAGGAATGAGGTGGGGCCACTCCTGGTAGCCTGGGTTCTGCCCCAGCCTCTGCTTCTAGCAGTGAGGCAGGGATCCTGCCTGACATCCACCGGTACCGCCTCAGCTTCCTTTCTGTCCCCCCGACCCCAAGAAGGAGGGAAGACAGATGGAGCTTTCTTAAAGAAAACAGGGACTCTAGAGTGAGCAGGAGAGAGGCCACAGGCCAGGAGGAAAGGACAGGGGGCCAGAAACCCCCTTTGCCCTGTCTGAACCTGGGACCCTATCTCAGACTCTTGGTCTCTTTGGAGCCCAGGTCGGGGCCTTGCAGCCTTTGCCGTCCTACTTCCCCCTTCCCTGTCACCCTCTCCTCCCCGAGATCTGCCCACCAGAGGGTGTAACATAAGTGGCCAGAGGGGAGGGCAGGCAGGTTCCTGGCCGGTGTGCTGTTCTTGGTCGCTCAGTTGTGTCTGACTCCGCGACGCTATGGACTGTAGCCCGCCAGGCTCCTCTGTCCATGGGGATTCTCCAGGCAAGAATACTGACGTGGACTGCCATTTCCTCCTCCAGGGGATCTTCCCAACCCAGGAATCGAACCCAGATCTCCCGCATGGCAGGCGGGTTCTTTACCTTCTGAGCCACCAGGCTTGGGAGAGCCGTAAAAGGGAAGGGGGCCAGGATTGGAGGAAGCTGAGGCACCCCACCAGCCCCGCTCCTGTCTCCTCTACAAGGTCTGGCTGGGGGCAGTGGGCCCTCTCATTGGGAACTTCTCAGCCTCGAGCCCTGGAACCCGGACAGAGCTTATTCCCAGCATTTACGGTTTAAAAGTGAGAAATGATGTGAAGGCATGGTGTTTGGCGCCACCTTGTGGTCAACTTAAGTTGTCATGCTCTGGCTCCCTGAGGCCTTGAGTGAGGGTGAGAGGACCCAGAGCAGCAAAAAGCTTTCTCTTCTTGACCAGAGGCTGACAGGTTACAGGAAGAAGGGACTCGGGATCCTGCCACAGGGAGAGAGGAGAACATGGCACTAGAAGCCCAAGAGCCGCGTTCAGAGGGTTGATTCTCTTATTCTCTGACAATGTGGCCTTGGGTATCGCCCTTACTGTCTCCTTTTTTCCCAAATGGGAAAATCAACCTCTCCTGCCTCCTTCTCTCTGAAATTAAGAAGCCTCCCCCTAGAGAGTGAGTGGGACCCAAAAAACCCAGCACCCCTAAAAGTTTTGACTGCCGTGAGAAACCACTGGCTTACAGGAGGCCAAACCTTGGGCCAACAGGTCTGGGCCATGAACCCAGCCTGGGGCAGCCCAGTCACCCCTGCAGGACCCATCCCTGAGTGCTCAGAACCTCCCCCTCCTCCCGTGGGTCCAGCTCCATCCTTCTCTAGGGGCAGGAGTTAAGGTGGGGTGGGGGTAAAGCAGTGGCCCTTCTTTTAGTTCCATTCTTTCTGCAGCTACACAGCAACCTAAAGCAGTCCACCTGCAAAGGAGGTAAGACGGGTATTTAGACGGTAAAACTACAAAGGAAAATCAAGGAGATTTTACCGTAAAAGTCAAGGGAGGGAGGACAGAGAACCGGGGCAGGGCGTTGCTTCTGGGGCCTCAGCAGCGTTGCTTCTTCACCCAGCTGATGGTTACATGGGGGTGGGGTTTAGAAGTATTCGTGCTACTAGGCTTTACATTTTAGGCATTTTCTGTCCCTGATATCACTCACAACAGGAGAAAAAGTTCTAACTGGCTCTCACACTGCTCATTCCCTCTGTTTCAGCTGTTTTGCAGAGAGTCAAAAGGCACACACGAGGACCTCCCCATTGTCCAGTGGCGGGGACTCCACACTTCCACTTCAGGGGCACAAGTTTGATCCCTTGAGAAACTAAGAGCATGCATGCCAAGCAACACAGTCGGAAAAAAAGGCACACACTGTTGGCTACAAGACCTAGGGGTCCAACTCACAGGTTTGGCCCATGGTTGGTCAGACCGGGGGATGCAAGGGGAAGGGGTTGTTGAAGCTGATGCCAGAGGTTTCAGTTTCACTGCTGAAAAGGAAGAGATGCTCAGGCCATAGCCTCTAGATGGACCTCAGTCACTGCTTGACCCCCAAACTAACTTCCAAATGAACTTCATAAAAACAGAACTCTAATAATCCCAGTTCCCTCTGAAAATTCAGCAAAGGCTTCCTACTGCCATCAGGATAAATTCTAAGCTCCTTCCCCAGCCAATGGGATCCTGCCAGCCCTGCTGCTTGCCACCCAGCCCGTAGCCTCTCCATCTTGCTTGATCTTCCTCTGCTCCTGGAACTTGGTGGTACTCTGGCCTCCTGAAATAGACCCCTCTGTTGGAAAACCTCTTCCGTTTTGCCCCCCTAACTCTTCAGCTAAAACATCATATGCTAAGGGAAACCTGCCCCGACCCCCAATTCCTTTTATATCTTCTCATCATCCCCTAGCATCTCACATTCATGACATTTAGTAGTTTAACATCTGCTTCTTCCAACGCACTGGCAGTTCCAGGAGGTCAAGTTTACTGGAGAAAATTTTCTGTTGGACAGGGAGCCCTCAGGGCAAGGCAAGGCTGGAGCTCCTTCTCTTCCTCCAACCTCCTCCCCAAGGGTCATGGATGGAGCTGGACCTAGAAAACCTCAGCCTGGGACCACGGACTGGCTTTTACTTCTTGCAGGGAGGACCAAGAGCCTCTCCTTTCCTGGGAGCCTGCTCCTCTCCGTACATCTTCCTTCCCACTCCTACGCTCCACCCTCCTCGAAAGGCAATGAGAGAGGCTCCTCATTCAGAAGAAATTGTTTCTTCCTTCTCTCGTTGCCATGGAGACTGCTCTGCTTCACCTGCCCTGTCAGTCACGGAGCTGAGGGAGGAGGACCAAAAGTTCCAAGCAGGAAGGGCCTCTGGGGCATCATCGCCTCCATCCTGACACTTGATGAGGCCATGGAATCCAAGGTTAGGAATTCAGGTTTCAGAGTCAGATCTCCAGGATTTAAGTTGCAGCCCCACTCTCTGTTCCATCTTGGGCAAGACACCTCACCTGTCAGAATCTCAGTTTTGTCATGTATAATGGGAATAAAAATAGCTCCTACTTCATAGTGTTGCTGTGAGGATTAAGGAAGAATAAGAAAAGGAAATGCACTTAGCACACACATGTAAGGGCTCGACATATATAAGCTATTGTATCAATGCCCGTGATGTACGTGCCAGGCACTGGGACAGGCAGACAGGCGTGGATGGACAATGGTGAAAGATAATCCAATTTGAGAGGTTTTGTTTCCAAGTGCGTCATCTTCCCTGAGTCTTTCCCACACATTCAACTTAGTTTCCAGAAAAATAATAACTCTTTCTTTTCCCTTTCATCTTTCACTGGAAGAGGACATGAATGAAAGTTGCTAATTACAATAACAAATTCAACAAACATACCAGAAATGTGGGAACAAACACTTCAGATGCTTAGGAAACAACTCAACTGGGGAAGAAGTTGAACATGCAAAACAGATCAGCGTTTTTCAAACCACAGCTCAGAACTCTTAGTGAGCCTCTGAAAAATGAACACAGCAAGTTGTCACCAGCATTTTCAAAAAATGAAATACAGAATAGAAGTTATGTCAAAGCACCTCACACATTGTCAAATATTGTTTCAGGAAGCTTTTGTTTCAGTTACACATAGGTGTGTGTACTAGGGGGGTCTCACCTGGGTCCTGGGCCCCCCAAACATGATGTTCTTTGTGCAAAAACATCCCTGCCCCCAAATACACACATACACACACACACACACATATCCTTTGCTTGGTGAACTCATTCTGTAGGTCTCAGCTTTAAGTGACATAGTTTTTGTGTCATAATTCTCTTTGATGAATTGAAGATTGGTTACTTGACTCATCCATGTCCATCTCTCCCACACACAACAGGTTTGAGCTAGTTCACCAAGTTAGTTTACCTGTTTCATTCACCTTTGTGGATCATTGTCAGCACAGAGCTTAATCTATCAGACACAAGTAAATAATTGGAAGGACAGGTGAGGGGAATGAGGAAGGAGAAAAGGGGGGTTGAGAGGCACCAGCGTGACCTTGTTGGAGCATGTTGGTTTAAGGTGCCCACAGCACCCAGGAGGAGGAGGAGGTGAGCCAGGTGCCAGTTGGATACAACTGTGGGGAGAGGGGCAGGCTGAGGACAGGCCGTGTGCTATGCTGGAGAGGCTCATGGACTCTGGTCCCAGGGTGACAGAGTGAATCCTTGCTGCATATAAATGGGAAAACTGAGGTCCCTCCTGACCTCCCCACACCTCCATTTCCTCATCTAGTCCTAGGCTGCAGCGAGGGGCTCTGGAGTCCCTCCTGTAAAGTGCTGGGGACATTAGTGCCTGGTGCACACTGCCTGCATGCGTGTGCTCAGCCGTGTCCAACCCTGTGCTGTGCTTAGCCACTCAGTTGTGTCCCACTCTTGCGACCCCATAAACTATAGCCTGCCAGGCTCTTCTGCCCATGGGATTCTCCAGGCAGGAACACTGGAGTGGGTTGCCATTTCCTTCTCCAGTCCAACTCTTTGGGACCCCATAGACTGTAGCCCTCCAGGCTGCTCTGTCCATGGAATTTTCTAGGCATGAATACTGGAGTGGGTTGCCATTCCCTTCTCCAGGGGATCTTCCTGACCCAGGGATCGAACCCATGTCTCCCTCCTCTCCTTCACTGACAGGCAGATTCTATGGCCAGGTGCATAGTAAGTGACTCCTTTGGATTGGTCTCCTCCCATGGGGAGAGCCCCTTTACCAGAGTGTGGGGGAGATGACCCAGAGGTGAAGAACGGGGTTAAGGACTGACCTTCAAGGGACCCATAAGTTGAAACTCGGGAATTGGGGGGTGTGTGTATGGGGCAGGGGCTAGGTTCCAGGTGAGCAGGGCAGTGAGGAAGGCAGTGGGGAAACGGAGCAGGGACTACTTTGAGGGGGAGGGGACTTTCCAAATGGTGAATTTTTTAGCTTGGATGCTAAAGGGAAGGAGGGAGGCACTCAGCTGGATAAAGGGGATGGTCAGTGGGACAGGGTTGGGGGGCGTACTTGGAATGGGGGTAGGGGCTGGGGGTGCACGCAGTCTGTCCCCTCTTCCAGGATGGGTTTTCCTGGGGGATCCGTGCGGGTGGCAAGTTTGGGGAACTGAAGGGCAGTCTCAGGAAGGCAGAGGGTCACGAGGGAAGTTTGAAACAAAATTTCCACAGCAACCCAAGGCTCCGAGTTCCCAGCCCAGGCTCTTTCTGACAAAACCACTGAGACCTTCAGGCAGGATGGGAGGGACCCTTAGGAGCCGGGGACCCCGCCTCGCCCCGCCCAGTCAGGCCAGCCAGAACCCTTTATAAGTTAAGGATGGGGTCCAGTGGCCAGAGACTGACCGTCAGTAGGTGGCGCCGGGGCTGAGCCGGCGCGGGCTACGGATTCTGCAGGAAACTCGGCCGGGACCCGCAGATACAAAGGGTCCTCTACGCGCGGCTCCCTGCCCAGAGGGCCTCCAGAGGATGAATGGGGATGGCTGGGCCAATCCGAGAGCAGGATTCACAGCCGCTGGCGCAGGGGCCAATCGGATCCCTGGCGTGGCCGCGAGGCGGGGACAGAGCCAATCAGCTGTGAGGACAGGACCAGGGGGGCGGATCCGCGCGGTGTTTCAAATCGACTGGATGGGCGAGGAGCGGCTGTGCTCGTCGTCTGGTCAGCCTTGGGAGCTGTTGGGTGAGTGCGGGCCGAGGCGTGGTGGGGTTCTGTTCAGAAGGGACGGGAGCAGGTGGGATGGGGGACCTCTAGTTAGGACGGGCACGGCATGTGGGGCTTCTGGGTATAGCCGGGTGGACATCGGGATGTCTGGTCAGCCCACCGCCGCGCACCGGGTCAGGGCGAGCTCGTGAAAGAGTCCCTAGACCAGCCTTGGGCCAAGTGTTGAGGCTCAGCGACGGCCGGCAGGTCCTGCCTGCCTCCCTCCCAGCCTGAGGCAGATAACGGGAAGCAGGCTGGGAAGAAAAGACAGTTGATTCAGACACTTACAGCAAGGGACTTGCTGGCCGGCCTTGTCCAGACTCTGCCCTCTCCCAGGCCTCGCTGACCTCACTTCTAGGAAAAATAACTCCTTCCTGCACCCACGATTGACAAGCGCCCCACCCCATGGGCCCCAGGACGGGAATCTCTTCCTTGGTACCCCGTGTCTCACTGGATCCTGGGAGTGGGATGGGGGAATACCTTGCTGATCTCCCATTGATCTCCTCCCCAGGGTCTGTGGGAACAGAACAGACTCTTGGCCAGTCAGATGGCTTCTCGGTGGCCAGCCGTAGGGGTTTCCCTGCGTCGGAGTTCTCTCCAGAACCAGGAGCGGTTGGAGGAGAGTGAGGCCCTGCAGCCTGTAGCCGGCCACCCGGACACCTCCAGCGGGGCCCTGGGCTCCCTGTGCAGACAGTTCCAGAGGCGGCTGCCCCTGAGAGCAGTCAGCCTCAACCTCGGGGTAGGCCCCTCCTGGAAACGCCTGGAAACCCCAGAGCCAGGGCAGCAGGGCCTCCAGGCTGCAGCTCGCTCAGCTAAGAGCACCTTGGGTGCCATGTCCCAGGTAATGCTGACCATGTCCAGGTATGGATGGAGGGATTCCTTGATGCTGAATAATGACTTCCCCCAAAAAGCCCCCAAGAATATAGACTCTGTGAAGACAGGGTTCTTGATTTATTACTGTGTCCCCAGCTCTCTAAGCAACTCCTGGTACACACTAGTGCGTGCATGCTAAGTCACTTCAGTCATGTCTGACTCTTTGTTACGCTATGGACTGTAGCCCGCCAGACTCCTCTGTCCATGGGATTCTCTAGGCAAGAATACTGGAGTGGGTTGCCATGCCCTCCTCCAGGGGACCTTCCCAATCCAGGGATCGAGCCCACGTCTCTTATCTCTTCTGCATTGGCAGGTGGTTTCTTTACCACTAGCGACATCTGGGAAGCCCATGGCACACAGTAGGTGCTCAAGAAATAGCTGAATGAGTGAATGAAAACAGTGTTGTGGAGGAAACAGAACATCACAAGACAAGATGATAGAGCTATACTGTGATAGGAAATTGTATGCAAAGGGCTAATTGTGGGGGAACACCAAAAACAAGCTTAGTCAGTGAAGGCTTCCTGGAGGAAGGGACTCCATGGAATTCGCCCAGGAAAGGGGAGGTATGAGGAGTGTACAAGACAGGTGAAATAGTCCAGAGCCAGGGTTGAAGGAGAGCAAGATGCTGAAGAGAACTGGCAGGAACTTAGTCTGGGTATGGCTGGAGGACAGAGAGCAAGGCAGGGCTTGAGAAGGTAGGGTGTGTGCCAAACATGTTTAGAATTATTTCACTGTCTCCTCGGGGTAGGTCTGGTCTCCCCAGGCCTCCCCTTTGAGTCTGGGTCAATCTGTCCAGAAAGAGGGTTTGGATTTAGACCAATGCAGGCTCAATGAGCCAGAATGGTTCTGCTGCTGCCCATGCACTTATCCCTGGGGGCCTGAGCTGGGTCCCTGCCATGGACCTGTGGCCTCATGGATTCATTTGCATCCCTCACCCTGAGCCTAAAGGCTGCCTGGATCTGTAGGACCAGCTGGTGGGCCGAGGGGTTGAGGGATGCCCTGAGGAACCAGGTAGCTCACTCCTGGCTTGTCCACACTGACTTTTCCATGTACCGGTCACAGAAGATCCAGGAGTCCTGCCAAAGTGGCACCAAGTGGCTGGTGGAAACCCAGGTGAAAGCCAGGAGGAGGAAGAGAGGGGCCCAGAAGGGCAGTAGCCCCCCAGCTCGCAGCCTGAGCCAGAGGAGCACCAGGTTATCTGTGGCCGCCCCTGCCCTCTCAACCCTGGATCCTTGGGAGAAAGAGTACCATCACCTCTCTGCCAAGATGGGCCCCCATGCCCACCCTTGGCGACGGTCCAGGAGGGAGGCTGCCTTCCGGAGCCCCTACTCCTCAGCAGAGCGCCTCTGCTCCCCTAGGTAAGTGGGGTAGTGCCTGCCCCTCAAATACTAACTGGTCCCTGGGGGCTGCTGAGCCCCTCCAGGACACCCTGAGCTGAGCCACATCCATGCTCTGGCTCAGCTCTGCACCCCACTATGGGGGACCTGGGGAGGTCCTTCTCTGCCTGAGTTTCCCCACCTGCCAAAGGAAGAAGTTAGCTTAACTCTGAGAGTATCACAGTCACCCAAGCTCCACCAAAAGTTTTTGAAGCCACCTGGCAGGGGCAGGGGGTGGAGGCTCACCTATCTGCAGGATCATCTACCCTTGACAATAGCCTCCAGCTGTTCTCTGCCATCTGCTCCAAGCCTCTCTGATGACACTTCCTGGAATGGGGGTCTGGGGTGGTCAGTTCCAAGTCCACACTGGTCATCTCTGGGGCCTGTACACCAGGTCTCAGTCCTGGGTTAGAATAGGTTCCTGCCACAAGTTTCCAGCTAGTGACTGATACGCGTGGCTTTTCCTTCTGTCCAGCGAGTCTGACAGTGACCTGGAGCCCGTGGGGGCAGGAATCCGGCATCTCCAGAAGGTGTCCCAAGAGCTAGATGAGGCCATCATAGCGGAGGACAGGTGAGCCAGCTTACCATGCTTCAAAGGACATGGCCAGGAAGGTCCCCTGCGAGCCAGGCCACTTTTTCAAGCAGGTCTCTTGTTCAGACTCTGCCCTGCTGTGTGAGTCTAACCATCTCTCTCCCTCTCTGAACCTCTGCCACATGCCTTGGTCTCCTCCTTGATCAAATACTTAGGTTGGGGTGGTAGTTAAGGACACATCTGGATGGATGTGGCCCCCTGGGCCTTGGGCCCCAACATGTGTCCATCACATGTGACCAGGTACCCGGTTCCTGAAAGATCCACCCTTCCACCACTCACTCTCCGTGGTTCCTCTCCACCATGCCCACCCTGGAACTGGGGAAAGCAACGTGGCTGCTATGAAATGCCTGGTCTGTCTGCTTAGGACCCTGTCCTGGGCCTGGAGCTGCCCTAACTAGGGTCATACGTACATGGCTATGATAGGCTCTGAGGTGGGTCCCTGCTGGCGCTGACTACATGCCAAGTGGGCAGTGTACCAGCCACACTGCCAGGTCTGGTCTTGTCTAGCCTGGGTGGGGAGGGTCCCTCAGAGCCTGCAGCACCCAGGACAGACAGCAGCACCTGTCCCCACTGCTTTCCCATCTCTAGTGGCGACATGACTGTTTCTCTCATCCGAGACTGAGGACAGCGCCCTTCAGGTAATGCCTCCTTCCAAGCCTCTTTCTCAGTGTCTTTCTTCTCCTTCCCCCTCCTCCTCCTTCTTCTCTTCCTCCATGAGCTCATAGGCATATCTGGAGGCATGTTAAGGAGCTGAGTCTTTGCTGGAAAAAGATGCAGAGTGTATGGGCCCTGAAGAGCTGAAAGCATGCAAATCCTCTGATCTGCTGGGAGCCAGGGCTGTGGCTGAGCCCATCACTGATGGAGCACACATGGGGGGCACCCCCAATAGCCACAACCACCTTCCAGAACCTCATTTGGGGGGGGGGCAGTCTCTGGTGTTCCCACTTCCCCTGGGGTGTGAAGGAGCTCTGTCTTGCAGGAAGCAAGCCATAGCTGACCACCATGCCCTCACACCCAGGATCCACACCTCCCGGGAGTTCCTGGAGGATCCAGGAGCTGGTGGTGCCCCTGAGCTGCCACAAACAAGGACGTGACTCACAAGGCCCCAGGTGGGGGCTGCTTGGGGGCCTCTGCTCTCCTGCTTCAGCCACCTCCCGGCCCGCCAGGGACCACCGGTCACAGCCTGCAAGCAACTCAGGGAGATCTCGGAGGGGTGGGGGGAACCATTCATTCTACTTCCCTTTGGGGCTTAGGAACTCAACCCACATATGAGCTTTACAGTTGCGTCGTTTGTAACATGAAGTGCAGATGGCAGGTAATATTTGAGAGCTTGAGCTATGAATCCAGGAGTGGGGTCTACAAAGAGTCAGACCATATTATCACCAGTGCAGGGGCTCTTGAGAACCCAGATCTGAACCTACCCAGAACCCAGAACCCAGAACCTACATCCCACGCAAGAATCCCAGAAGGAGGGATGGGAGAGGTTTCCAGGCCCCAAGATCCTGGGTCCACAGGGACCTATTCTCATTCTCAGCACAGGGCACTGTGAGCATAGAGGGTACACATTATTCAATAGTGATTTCTGCCCTTTGTAAATTATTTAAGAAATCTGTCAATTTATTAGAAAGAAACCAGTGCATGACTTTCCTGGATAACACTGCTTTTTCATAATAAAGACTCTTTCTGTAGTTGGCATCTGTTTGTTATCACCCACCCCGACTCTGAGCCAGCCTGCCCCCAGATCAGGGGGAACACAAGCAATGGGAATGGTCTCTCAGCTTGGTTCAGAGCAAAGCATGTTTTAAAGGCAAATAAGGTTTTTATTTAAGTGACAACATTTGAGAGTTAAAAACCAGCTCACATCAAAATCAAGACCAGTTGTAAAAATCTTTTTAACTTCATAGTGCTGTTTTTGTCTTGTTAGAAATCTCGTATTTTACATTTTCTTTTCTAACGGATTTTTGTACAAGGCAGCCATGAGAAATAGAATAAACCTTTTTCACCACAGAACCATCCACCACAAATAATACTGCGAGTTACACACTTAGGAACAGTCAGACAGACAAGATCAGATGGGCTGCCATCGCCGAGTAAACACACACAAGGACAGCGGGGTCCGAGGGTAGGAGTCCCCACCAGCCCGCCGCCCTACTGTCCCACCGCTCCTTGATGTCACCTGCCTCTCCTTGTGTGATGAGGGTGGGGGACAAACTCTTGAGTTTTTTTTTTCAATCACCCTGTTGGCTTCTCAGCCAGGAGTCAAGGACCCAGGCCATGCCTCGCTGCTTAGACTGAACCCTACTTAGGATTTTTAAGAAAGTTGCCCCATGCCCGGGGTCAGAGGAAGGGGAGGGGACGTTTCTTTTGGTTGAGCCAAAAGAGAATAGGTTTCCAGAGCACTTGGCACCCCAACCCCCCGGGGATTCTGCAGGAAGGTTGGTCATTTAAGGCGGGGTCAAGTTGAGGCTCCGCAGGCAAGGCACCCCTCCCGGGCGGAGCTGCACCTGGGCTGGGTGGGTGAGTGTCCCCACAAAACCGGCACCACCTCGGGACCCATTTCCACATGCCTCGGGGTCCGGCTTCCATTGAAACATTGGTGCCATGTTTTGTCTGCAGGGTACTTCCAGGGTGTGGGTCTGGGCTCCAGAGTGGTAAAAGTACAGTTTAAAAACCATGAGATCCAACCTTCCCTCCCCTAGAGCCCACCCCCAGTAATGTCTGGAATACTGGGGTTCAAAACTGTTTATTTTCTGTGGCCCAGCACCCAGATTGGAGGGCCATTTATACAAATGCATGAAAGAGTCTGACTTTTTTTTTTCAATGTATCTGTTGCGGAGCCTAAGAGAGGAGTTGAGATCTTTAGAAAAATGCCATGAGGCTGGAAGAGCAGGCCCTAGCTACAGATGCACCCTGAACCCCCAACAGGGCGAAGGTAGGGAAAGGCAGCAGGCAGGCCATCTATCGGGATAGCCCCCCAGGACTAGGAAGAACAAACATGCCACACAAGAAACAAGGAGCTTTGGTCAGGCGGGAAGATCTGTTTTCCAGCCCCTGGGAGCAGGCACACCAGGAGCCGGAAGGATTCTCTAGAAAACAGCCAGATTGGGGGTCACAGAACTACTCCGGGAGAGGCAGCGGCAGCCCCTCCAGAGAACACAAGTTGGTTCTTTGTTTTTCTCCAACTCAACTAGATGGACAAAAATCAAACAAACCACTAGCAGAGAAAGTGCACATTGGTCACAGAGTTGCCATGAAAGCAGTACTGAAACGAATCTGATCACTATACAGAACCCCACGTACACACATTCACACACACCAACTGCAGCTCCCAAAGCACTGTGTTCAGAATACCTCATTGTACACCTTCCACATCAAGGTGCAAGTCGTCAGAGCCCCAAACTGGAGCTCTGGAAGGGAAGGGCTGTGGGCCCTCCTGCTGGGGCTCACGTCCCAGCTCTGACCCCCCACAACCACATAACCCTGCTCCCCCAGATTCCAAATTCTTCAGGGTCCCAGCCTCTCTTGCTCCCAGGCTGGGGTTCTCAGAAAAAAAGGGGTAGAGGTACTCTTACTGGAGGAGAAGTATCTCACACTAATTATTTCATCACTTGAGAGTGGCTTCTGCAAAAAGGAGATGGATTTCAGAGAAGCAGACTATGTCTGCCTGAGTTTAATTCGGGGTCTATTTTGGAAAGGAGGGGAGAGACTGGCTTTGGGGTGACTATGCCATAGGAGCTGGTGCCCAGTGGACAGCCAAGAAGGATGAAATGTTAAAGGAGGGATGGGCCCGTCGTGAGCCACCAGAAGGCAGAACCAAAGAAGAAGCTGGGGGTGATCACCCTTCCCTGACAGACTTGCCAGCAGCTCTGAGTTTGGGTGCAGATGCAGCGCTGGAAGTGGAGCTGGAGAAGACAGTTCTCATAGCGCAGGAGTGAGGGCTGGGAGCCCGGATCCCTCCAGCCCCAGAGGGGCGTCGAGTGTGCCAGGTGATTCACAACAGCAGGGCCAGCTGCCCCCACCAGCAGCTGCCACCGGGGAGGACCCTGGCCACATGAGAGCTGCGAGAGGTAGACAGCAGAAGCAACAGTGAGCGACACAGGTGCCTGCTGGGCATACAGACGTCTGGGCCCTGGGGCAGCCCAGCCCCCAACACAGAGCCCGGCTGAAAGAGCTGGACCAGCCTCAGCAACAGCCCGGAGGGACTCAGAGGTGGCCCGGGAAGCACCCCACACGGGCAGGCGTGGGTCTGGACCAGGGAGCAGGAGAAGTGCAGGAGACCAATGCCCTGGCCAGGGGCTCAGCAGCAGGAAGGCCTGGGCAGAATTTGAGGGAACCCCAGGAGAGCCAAGCCCTGCCAACCTCAAGGGACGACCCAAGAGGAGGTTATGGGCATTAAACCAAGCTGAGTGGCTGGGGAAAGGGCAGAGAACACAACAGTTTGAGCCAAAATTACATGAACCCCCGGAGCTCTGGGACCTCAGCTGTCTACCTTCCAGGAGCCAAAGAGAGAAATCACTCTGAGCCGAGCTGGGGAAGAGGAGCCAGGCCAGGGCCTGCTGGGAGATGTCTCTGTTCCTGGGACACCAGGTTTGGGCATCAGTGCAAAGCAAACCTCTCCACGGAGCAGGGACCCCCCTTCCCAGCAACCCCCGCAGAGGGGCTTCCTTGGAAGTGGTGGGGCAACGGGCCCCCAGAGCCCCTCTCTCAGTCTGCGGGGAGGGTATAGATCACTGGGCCCTCTGAAGGGCTCTTAGGCCTGAAATGCTGCAGAGGGCAGAAGTGCAGGGCAGCCTAGGAGTCAAAAACGCCCCACAATCTCAGCTGGGGAAACCCCTCCAATTACAGAAGGAAGGCAGGGCCCAGCGAGGGCAAGCAACAGGCTCAAGGGTTCCCGGCCAGCCCAGCTAGGCCAGAGCCCAGGGCCTCAGCCTCATGGCGGACGGCACCAGGCAGGACTCCAGGAAGAGGCAGGAGTGTCCTCCAGGGCTCCAGGGGAAAGGCAAGGATACGGAGGACAAGAAAAGGGGGACAATAGACAGCTGCAGGAGGACAGACCGTCAGCACCAGACCCCACCCCCAACCGTCTGTGGACAGACAACTCAAACACAGGATGAACCTACCGGACATCCTCTCACTCCCAGAAAGTGGCCACTTGGCCACAGGAGAGCCAGGCCCAGGATGGTGACCTGGGATGTCGCCAGGGGGCGGGCACAAATGCCACTTGCCCCCCTTCCCCTCACCCCAGCAGGCAACCAAGAAGCTGCACTTGCCAGTGGCTTTTGGTCCCTGATCCGGGGCGCCTCCCTTTAGGGCCTGCCAACCATCACTGCCGAAGCCGCCGGAGCTCAGAGAGAAGGTCGACTTTGTCAAACACTCGGGCTCCGGGCAAGCCTGCCCCCGGGGAGTTACACAGACATCCACCCTGACTGGGGCTTGCGTTGCAGGCCTAAGGGAGCAGCAGCGACTGCATTGAGACCTCTGGATCTCACCCCTTTGCCGCCCAGGGAGCCTCCCCGCCAAGGCCAGGCAGGGTCCCTCCCGCCTCGCTGGTTGGACACTTTGCTGGACAGACACGGGAGGGAAAAAGCAGGAAACAGCCTGTGTCTGCCGGGGACAAGGCAGCCCCTCCCGTCCCCGCAGGCAGCCCTGGTGGGCCCCCCACCCCCTGCTCTGCTGCACCGCCCGGCCCTCAGGGCACCGACTCGAACTTGGGGGGCCCGCGCGCCCAGCTGAGCGCGGGCAGGGGCCGCTCGTGGTCCTTGTCGGACTCGGGCTGGCTCTGGGCCCGCTCGGGCTTGGGGTTGGCGGGCGGGTCGGGCTGCTGCACCGACATGGTCCGGCGCAGGTGGTTGCGCTTCCGCAGGAACTCGGGCTGCGCGTGGAGGCCGAAGCTGCCCTTGCGTAGGATCATGCGCGAGCTGTTCTTTTTGGGGCGCGAGCGGTGGCCGGCCTCCAGCGCCGCCAAGTGCGCCGCGTAGCCCTCGCTCAGGAACTGCGGAGGGGACAGGTATCAGGTCAGCGGGGGCGGGCGGGCCCTGGTCCTGTCTCCTGCCCCTGCCCCCACCAGCCCCAACAACGCCCCTTCCCTGGAGCACCCAGCTTCTCCCGGACCCAGGTTGCTCATTACTCTTCGAGGCTCCCTGCCTGGCTTGGCACAACTGAGTGCTTCAGTCTGACCCATGGGTCACACCTGGGATTTCCTGGATTCCTGAAGCTCTGTCATCCTTGTCACTTTCACTAAGGTCCCCCAAAGGTAAGTCTCTCCCCTCCTCCAGCTTCTACCCCAGGAAACTTCATCGATGTTTTCCTGGCCCCCACAGTGGCCCTCCTGGCCAATCCCTTCTGCTGGGCCTGCAGAACCTTGCTACTCAAAGTGTGGGCCGTGGACCAGCAGCATCTGCAGGACCTGGACCCTTGACAGGCAGTCAGGCCCCACCCCAGGCCTAGGAATCTGAATGTGTGTTTTAACAAGCTCCCCCGGTCATCCGAGTGTAGGTTAGAGTTGAGAAGCCCTGCTCTAATGGTCCCCAGTCTGAGGTCCCACCGTCTCTGCCCTACTACCTGATGCTCACTCTCAAGCACCTCCACTCAACATGTGCAAAGAGATCATTATCACCTTCCCATCAATCGCCTGCTTCTCAATCCCAGTAATGGTACTACCTGCCTGGTTACCCAGGGCTTCCCAGGTGGCACCCGTGGTAAAGAACCTGCCTGCCAGTGCAGGAGATGTTAAGAGACGTGGGTTCCATCCCTGGGTTGGGAAGATCCCCTGGAGGAGGGCATGGCAACCCACTCCAGTATTCTTGCCTGGAGAATCCCATGGACAGAGGAGCCTGGCGGGCTGCAGTCCATGGGGTCACAAAGAGCTGGACACAACTGAATCAACTTAGCACACATGCACCTAATCTCCCAGGTCAGAACCAAGCGCCATCCTTGACGTTCCGTTTCTCCCATGCTGAGAATCTGATCCCTTCGTTACCAAATCCAATCCATCCTGCTTTAGGAGTGCCTCTCAAACCCTTGTCCTTCTCTGCCCTGCCGCCACCCTACCGCTGCTTCCCTCCCCCTCCCCTTCCTCTGATGCCCCTCCAACCCCAGCCTGAAGGATCTCTCTAAATCACGAGCCAGACACACAGGCCCTCCGCAATGCACCCCTCCAAGCCCTGCTCCCTCCCGCATCACCCTTAGCCAAGCTGAGTCACTTGCAGTTAGTTCCCAGAATTTACACTTGCTCTGCCACCTCCTGACCCTTCATTTTGCTGCTGCCTCTGTCATAAAGGCTCCTCCAACCTCAGGCCCTTCACGGACAACTCCTTCCAACTTTCAAAAATCAACTTTGTCCCTGAGTCGGGGTTAGCTGCTCCTCTTTAGGGCCCACAATTCTCTGTGCCCCCCGTCATTCATTATGGCTACTGCCACACTGCACTATCATCGGCTAGTTTTTCCATCTCCCCATCTAGACTGGATGACGTGACATCTGAGTCCACCTACACCCCACACAGGTACCCAGCTGTGTTTGTTGAATGAATGAATGAGCAAATGAAAGAACGAACAGGTGGCTGAGTGAACAAACAATGGAATAAACCACCTTCTCCCCCTCTCTGCTTTTACTGGCCCCACACCCCCACTTCCACCCACCTGGCACTGGGTTTGGTACTTCTTGGTGGGCCGGCCCACGATGAAGATCTGGGAGGGTGGCAGGCCCAGCACACTGTAGACGGAGATGTCCTTCGTGGAGCCGTAGGCTGCGCTGATTTTGATGAAACACTGAAACACAGGGTAGCTGATGCGGGTGGGGGCAGTGCATCTGCCACGAAGGATTCCTAGATGTCCCCCCGGGAGCACTGGTGGGGGACCCTTTTTCTGCACACAGTCAGACTCCAGGGCACGGGTCCACCTTGCATCAGGGGCCACTCCCTGCAGTGGCCTCCCCCTCCTAAACCCCACCGTTCTCATCCATCAGTGGAGATGGAGGAGATACACACCTCGCTGGGCAGTAAAAGGACTGATGAGATGCACGTGAATGTGCTTTGCCAACTGGGCATCCGCTTGAACAATCAGAGGATGTGGGGTAACGGAGGGGCTCCCCCAAGGTTGAGGGAGGAGGAGGGGCTGGGGAGGAGGGTGGCTGAGGATTCACCCCTCCCCGGCCGAAGCCCCTCCCCCGCTGGACACTCACCTCCTGCATCAAGTTGCGCAAGAAGATGGCCTTCTGCCGCAGCGGGTCATGCACCAGCCCGTCGGAAAAGAAGATCATGCCCTGTGGGAAGTTGTGCTGGGACAGCCATGACACCACCCGCTGTTTCTGCATGTCCGGCCGCCCCGTGATGTAGAGGATCATGTAGCCCAGGTCCTGCCAGTGCCTGGCGAGAGGATATTGCAGGTTCCAGCCCCCGCCCCGTGCAAGCCACCCACTGCCCAGCAGCCCACACCCCCTGCTTCCCCCCATACCCCCCAAAAGCTGGAGGAGCTGTTCCAGGGCATGGTAGGGGAAAACAAGGGGGACCCCGAAATCCACACCCTGAGTTGAGCCCCGTGAGTCCTAGCCATCTCCCCCAGATGGCCACAGGCGCCAACTGCATGCCCACAGCCCAGCTGGTCCCCCCACCCCTGCCCTCTCTGCTTGGGTCCCCTTCTCCCTGATGCCACTGTCATCACTCAAGTTTCTGGAGCCAGAGACAAGCCACTTGGGTTTCTCCCTTTCCCTCGGTCTCCTTGCCAATCAGCGAGCCTTTGATTCTACCAAGCAGCATCTTCACTCCACCCTCTCACTTTAACTCCACTTCTGAGCCTCAGCTCAGTTCTGGTCCCCAAGAACTCCCAGGACTGGGATCAGTCCACTTTTGGCATGTGGATGATTCAGAGTCCTGGAGGACAGTTTCTTGTGCCCATGACTTATTTTCTTCCAAGGGACTGTGAGTTTCCTCCAACTAGGAGCTCTTTCTGCATCAGTGCCAGAGCCTGGCCCAGAACCGGCCTCGGAAGATCAGAGGGAGGCAGATAGGGAGGGAGGAACTCAAGTGGTACCTCTTCTGTTTTTCTCTTGGCAAAATCCTTTCACACCTCTCTCTGCAGTACAACAGCCCTGGGAGGTTGTTTCCAGCCACACTTCCCACCCTGTCCTAACCTGGCTTCCAACACCCAATGGCCCTGAACTTACCCCTACACACTGTCTGTTCTTGCCTGTCCTTCTCACTTCCTTGGCCTGTCAAACTCAGTCCTGTATTTTCTTCCTTTCGCCTTTCTGTTTGTGCTCATCTTAGTACAGTGGCATGGATTGAAATATATATGCACCTGTCCTTCAAGGGCTGACTCAAATGCCACCTCTCCCAGGAAGCCTGCTCTGCTTTCTCCAGTCAGCTATAAAAAGTCCAGTCTCTTGATTGGCACTGTGTGTTAGCTAGTCTCGAAAGATGGGCCCCCCCAGTGAGCCATGTGTCCCAGTAGTCACACCTTTATGTGTTCCCTTCCTCTTTGAAACTGGGCTGGTCCTGGGATTAGCTTAGAACTAATAGAACAAGTGTAGTAGAAAAGACACTGAATCCCAAGGCTGGGTACTAAGAAGGCTTGTAGCTTCCAGCTGGGTATCTGGGAACCATAGTAGGCCAGTTACCAGCAGGGAAGCCCATCACCAGGTACCAAGTCTGGCTAGTCTGAGACCACCCAGGCTGGCCACCTGGAGCAGCCACATGGAGAGAGAAAAAGACAGACCCCAGCCAAGGCACAAGATACATGAGTTCATCACCCATCTTGAACATCTTGAACATCCAGCCCTTAGAATGACCCCCAGCCTAGACCACAAGCTGACTGCCATTTCTGGAGAGGCCCCCCTCTGAGAACCTCCCAGCAGAACCTAATCAATCCATGGAACGATGTCATAGAATAATAAACTACTATCATAACTCACTAAAAATGGAGCCATTTGCTCCATGGTGATTGGTAATCAGAACATAACAATTTTATCCTGATTGGGATCTGAATGCAAGAGACCCGTCCTGATTCACTGCGCAGAATGCTCTGACAGTGTTAGGATAAATGGAGAGAGGGAGGCAGGGAGGAACAGAAGGCTGGAAGGTGGTGGAGTTTCTCAAGAACCCTCAGTAAATTACTCCTGCAGGTGAAGTTAGGACTCCTGGCTCCCAGCCCAGAGACTAGTGGAATTCCTAGAGGAAACTAGAAAAACCCAGCCCACCTCCCCCACAGCCACTGGTTCCTTCCCCAGAGGATGTGTCCTCTTCAGGAAGGAAGCACTCACCGGACAACGTCCACTGCCCCCGGCCGGACCTTGGGGTCGCTTCCCATGATGGACACGCTGGCCGCAAAGGAGCCGTCGATGCTGAAGACCACGCACTCCATGCCCCGGGGCAGCACTGTGAGGTAGCTCATCGCGCAGGTCTGGTCGCCCCTGAAAGGTGCCCACCTGGGAGTTAGCTGTGCACTCAGGGTCAGGTGTCAGCTTGAGGCCAACATCAGCCCTTGGCCAGGGTCACAGCTCAATCGGGGCCAGGATGAGAGAGAAACTGGGTGGCACCTCCTGATGCTAAAGCTGTGACCACATCCATTTTCCTCTCTCCCAGCAGACAGGGATGGGGCCCAAGACAGCATCCCCAGGACCCCATCTTCTGGACAGACCTGGAAGGGCCATGGAATTGGGTGAAACCACTATGAGAATGTCCCCTGGATCTGACCTGACGACCATCTTGACGGGGTAGACGCCGACCCCCAGGCGCCGGGGCCTTGGCACGCTGTATGTGATGCGCCCACTGCTGTTGGTGATCTCTGTGTCCAGGTGCACCCAGCGGCCGGAGGACGGCTCTGCCATCACCAGGATGTCCACCTGCAGGTGGCGAGGGGGCCAGGGGACTCGCTGAAAGCCGGGGAGGGGGCTGGACTTGGGAGCTCTCTACCAAGACCGCAGAGCTTGGGGTCCCCGCCTGATGCTAGTTCCTGGCTCCCACCACCCCTTCTCTCTCCATTGCAGCCACACCGGCTTCTCCGAAGCACCCAGTCCATCCCTCACTCCCACTCACCCTCCCTGACCCGGGTGAGCATCTCCCACCTCGAGCAGCCAGCCCCTCCCCAGAGCCCTCGGCCCAGGTGCCGTCTGGTACCCAGGAAAGGAGGGCCCAGCTTCTGTACCTTCTCGCCGGTCAGGGCCACCATGTCAAGGGGCCCGTACATGAACCTCCCCACCAGGACCTGGGGGCCATCTTCAGCAGCAATCACGTCGTTGGCCCGGTGGTTGGCAGTGACATTCTGGAAGGACAGAAACCAGCTCCACCTCTGCAAGGGGACTTGACCTTGCTCTTTCTTTACATCGTCCTCAGGATGGGTTGGAGGGATGGTCCCCTGTGAAATCTTGCCTTTCTTCCTTATTAACCCCATTAAAGTTTCCAAGACGTGTCCCCACAGCACCCCTGAAGAAAACAGACCCTTAAAACTTCACATCATCTCCAAGGAGTGCTAGACTCCCACAAATGAGCATCCTCTGCTCTTAACGCTCCCCATGGCCTGGAGCTAACAGCCAGTCCTCAGAGACTGGCATCCTTCTAGAAGGCCAGACTGGAAACTACGAGTCACCGTCGCTTCTTGCTTCCACATCACGGCTCATATCCAGTAGCCATTTAGCATCCTTCTTCGCTTAGTGGGCGATTTAAATGTCAAGAGTAGAGAGAACAGTGTAGGAAGCCTTGTGTGGCTGGAAACCAGTCACAGCCCTTCTGGCTCCCTTCTTCCTCTGCAGGATCCCCCACCCCACCCCTGACACACTCGAGATTATTCTGGAGCAATTCTGGACATTGCATCATTTGTTTGTAACTATATCCTAGCACCCCCCTCCTTCTTCATGTCTGGTTTCAATTCATTCCGTAGCTCCCAGCCTGGACCACCTACCACTCCCAGCCTGGCTCCAAGACCCCAGACCCAGTTTTGAATTTTTACAAAACTGCCTACATCGGTGTCTTTGCCCACACCCCAGGTACCTCTCACGTGGACTCTGCTAGTAGCATCTTAAAGGAGCCCCTTATTCAAAACACAGCCCCCAAGGCAGATTCATTGTCTTTACAAAGCACAGAACTTTTAAGCTCCTGGCTCCAAATCCTGAGCCTGGCATCAAAACTTTGCTGGGAAACCTTTTCAGTGCCCCCTCATGCTGCTGCCCTTTGAAGCCCAGCTGGTTCTTTCAGGTCAGGCTCTGCAGAGAGGCCTCAGGGCCTTCGCTCACATTGATTCCCCAAACCCCCCACTCCCTGACTCTCCACAGCATCCCTGGTCCTCTGTCTCCACATTCCAGTCCATCCACTATGACCTGACTCAACTTCGTCCTCTCCAAGAAGCACTCGGGGACTCCCCAGACACAATCTCTACCTCCTCTCAATTCCCACAGTATTTTAATTCAATAATTCAACAAATATCTGCAGGCACCTCATCCCCGCTGGTCCCTGGGCTGGGCTCTGGGTATGCAGAGAGGAACCAGTCATGGACCCTGACCTGGAGACACTTAGTCAAGTGAGGAATGCAGGCCCCCTAACAAGAATTCTGATGACAGAAGATTCCATTCATGGAAATAAACACAAGGAAAGATGCCATAAAATGAAATTAAGTACTGACACAAGCCACAACGTGAATGAACCTTGAAAGCATGCTCAGTAAAAGTAGCCAGACATAAAGGACCACATATTGTATGATTGCATTACATGAAATGTCCAGAATAAGTAAATCGATAGACACAGAAAGATTACTGGTTGCTCAGGGTTAGGGGTGGGAGTAAGGGGCTGTGGAGGGGGATAGTGGCTAAAGCGTAAAGGGGTTTCTTTTGGAGGTGATGAGCTGTTCTAAAATTAACTGCGATGATAGTTGCACACAGTTGTGAATATACTAAGACACTGAATTGCATACTTTAAGTGGGTGAATTGTGTAAAGTGTGGTTATAGCTCAATAAAAATGTTTACAAAAAAGAGTTGATTCATGGATCACCCTCTACCATTTAAGACTATTCTTGGGGTTCATGTCTGAGGTTCCCACAAGACTAGAAGTGCCCACCATAGCAGTGGCTGTGTCTGTATATTCCTGCGCCCCACCGCCTGGCAGAAGGCCAGGGACAAAGTGGGTATGGACGATTGTTTGCTGAGTAAATAAATGTATGTGGACTGAACTCCTTCTCATACTTCAATACCTTGCAGAGGTGACACTTCTTCAGGGATGCCCTGCACAGCTTACCCTGACAATCCCTCTCTCCATCTTCTTCCTAATCTGGGCCTCCCTCTACGTCCTGGCAAATGCCACCCCAGGCGGTGAGCCCCATGGTTGTGGGGAGAACTCTTTCTGACTCATGTGCACATCTATAGAGACCTGGCATACAGGTCCATATTCGGCATCTCATCTCCATCTCCAGTGCCCTGGACCTGCACCCACGGTGCTCCTGTGGAGGCAGGCCATGGGGAACCAGCTCACCCATCTCATCTGCTCCACACTTCCACCCCCACCTCTACAGCAACCCTGGGGGCCTTGTCTAAGCATGAATCCGAGCATGTATCAGCATGGAGCTCTATAACCCAAGCCCTTCCCAGCCATGTGGATGCCCCATCCCCTGGGGACAGCCCCACCTCCCTGACGCCACAGCCCCAACCCGTAGGTGCCTCCGACAAGCACATACCCGCAGCTTGACCTGGGTCCTCTTACGAAGCCACTTCTCGCGGGGGTTGGCGGGGCTCAGTGCCGCGGGGTCCAGGCCAGCACTCTCCTTGACATTCACGCTCTCATAGCGCATCACCTGATCAACAGCCCAGCAGGACTACCAGTCAGGCCGTCTGAACCCCTCCCCCTTCTCCCCCTGGTGTCAAGGTCCTCCCACTTACAGCCAGGCCCTTCTCCAGGCCTCCCCACCTCCCAGCCTGGGACCCTCAGGGCAGCCTTACTGCCCACCTGTCCTGACAGCTGGGGCCAGACCACTGTCTCTCAAATGCTCTGGCCCGGGAGCAGCCCCTGCTCTTGACGCCCCAACCCAGGAACCACCTGGGTCTGTACCCATTTACTGCCTTCCCCCCGCCCCCATCATGGTGGGTGACCGTTATCAAAGGCCAGCTGGAGCCCTGGTCCCAACTCCGCCCACCTGCTCAAGAACATGATGGAGCAAGCTCCCCTGTCAACCCTGCATCACTGGTTAGCCCCCCACTACTGGCTTATTCTCCTTAGCATCTAAATTAGCATCCCGTCTCCTTAGCATCCCATAGAGACTTTG